>NW_027183469.1:321223-642446 GCF_041296385.1 Aphelocoma coerulescens
CTGTCCTGGCACATCTCTCAGTCTGAACTGCAGCTGCAGATGCTTCACTTCCGCCAAGGACTCTGCCACCTTGAGAGAAGGATGCGCTCTATGGAGTTGAGAAAGAAAGTGCGTCTCACTAGCTTCTTTCCTCTACTTCATAGACAGCAAAGGGGCTATGAAAGGCAGCACTGGCTTTTTGTTCTAGGACTTCTTCTTTACAAGCAGCTGCTGGATGTTTGGAAGGGGGTTTGGGATATGCAAAAATGAGAGGCTAAGATGGTAAGAGGGTAAGATGGAAGTCATCTGGCAAAAGCAGAGCTCACAAAAGGGCCAGCTGAGAAAGCTCTTGCTGCCTACAACTTCAACTGCACCCCTCAAAGCAGCAGCACACACGCTGCTCTCGGCACTTTCCTTCTCAGCTCTACGCACCATCCTAAGCCTTGCCTCTCCCACACTCAGGATCCAAAGACAACGGCACCAGGGACTGCTCACACACTAAAGGCACCAGGACAAAAGGCTCACCAGCTTGGCCTTTGCATTCCCGCTGACAGCTCCACAGCTTGAACCCAGAGAACTGCCTGCTGCCAACAGCCTTTCCAATCACTCTGAGCACCTCATGACAAGGAGTGTGGGGAATGAATCTCCAGCAGCCTCCTGCCCCAGGCTGTCCCCCGGGAGCAGCCCTGCTCCAGGCCGTGACTGCCACCTGCACAGCCAAAGGACCCAGAGCCGGTGTTACACACCACGGCTGTGCCTGGCACAGAGACACCAGTGGCCACACAAGTGGCCATGGCACTGTCCACACACAGTCCCTGCTGCTGCTCCCCCAGCCGCTGGCACCAACTCCCAGCCACCCACTCCTAAAGCCACGGGGCCCACTGGGACACTGCGGGGGCTCGTGGAAGCCAGCGGCCATTGTGACACAGCGGGGCTGCACAGAGCCCACGGTGCTTTGTGACCCGTGGCTCCCAGGAGAGCCTTTGTGATGCTGGGGAACTACAAGGAAGCCTGGCTCCTCTGTGACACCACCACAGAAGCTCAGGGGAGCCCTGGAGACCGTGCTGATGCTATTGAACCTGATGCAACCCTGCCTCCTCTGTGACAACACAGAAGCTCTTGGAGCCCTGGAGACCGTGCTGATGCTATGGAACCTGATGCAACCCTGCCTCCTCTGTGACACCACAGAACCTCTGGGAGCCCTGGAGACCGTGCTGATGCTATGGAACCTGATGCAACCCTGCCTCCACTGTGACACCACAGAAGCTCAGGGAGCCCTGGAGACTGTGGTGATGCTATGGAACCTGATGCAACCCTGCCTCCACTGTGACACCACAGAACCTCTGGGAGCCCTGGAGACCGTGCTGATGCTATGGAACCTGATGCAACCCTGCCTCCACTGTGACACCACAGAAGCTCGGGGAGCTCTGCAGACCGTGGGGATGCTGGCGAAGCTGACGGAACCCTGGGCACCACAGTGACGCTATGGAACCTGGTGGAACCGAGGGGCCACAGTGACACTGTGGGGCCTTTTGGAAGCAACAGGACCCTGGTGGGAAGCCACGGGATGATTAATCCTGCACGAACCTGCTCCAGGTGGGCTCCTCTCTCCCGGCTTCCACAGGTGCTGCTAGGATCCCACTCCGGCACTGGCTTGGCACGGGCTCACGGCTTCCTTTGGCAATGGCTCTGCTCCAGGATGGCATGCTGCAGAGAATGCAGGTAGATTTTGTGCTCACTCCTGGCATGCAGCTGGACAATAAAGCCTGATCCAGCCCCCCCTCAGCATATGTCCGGCTCTGGCATTGGGGCGGGGCAACTTTGGGAGCAGCCCCAGCCCTGCTCCTGCTCCCGGCTGGGCACCCAGCTGCTGGGACACAGGTGTGTCCTGATGCCACCGTCTACTCCTTTGAGAAGGGGAGGACAGAGTGCATCAGGGAGTTTGGTGTGGCTTACATGCGGCAAGGAGAAGGTGCAGCCCCAAACTGGCTTTCACTTCTAGAACCTTTTGCTATTGCGGGAGCAGCTGCTGGAGCTTTTCAACCGAGCTGCAAGAGTGAAAAGTGTGATGGCATGTCTATCTGAGAAGGAAGGTTCGGTGCCGCAGCCTGTTGTGCACAATTTATATGCTGATAAGAGAAGGGGGTGCTTTTGGAACGTTTTCCTTCCTGACACTTCTGTCTCTGTGAGCTTTAGCTGCTTGGACTCAGGGATACCGAAGGTGTGTGAAAGTGACTGGGATGCGAGAATCATGTTGCACAGGGAACAGGGAAGGTCAGCAAATGTTTCCTGTCCTGGCACATCTCTCAGTCTGAACTGCAGCTGCAGATGCTTCACTTCCGCCAAGGACTCTGCCACCTTGAGAGAAGGATGCGCTCTATGGAGTTGAGAAAGAAAGTGCGTCTCACTAGCTTCTTTCCTCTACTTCATAGACAGCAAAGGGGCTATGAAAGGCAGCACTGGCTTTTTGTTCTAGGACTTCTTCTTTACAAGCAGCTGCTGGATGTTTGGAAGGGGGTTTGGGATATGCAAAAATGAGAGGCTAAGATGGTAAGAGGGTAAGATGGAAGTCATCTGGCAAAAGCAGAGCTCACAAAAGGGCCAGCTGAGAAAGCTCTTGCTGCCTACAACTTCAACTGCACCCCTCAAAGCAGCAGCACACACGCTGCTCTCGGCACTTTCCTTCTCAGCTCTATGCACCATCCTAAGCCTTGCCTCTCCCACACTCAGGATCCAAAGACAACGGCACCAGGGACTGCTCACACACTAAAGGCACCAGGACAAAAGGCTCACCAGCTTGGCCTTTGCATTCCCGCTGACAGCTCCACAGCTTGAACCCAGAGAACTGCCTGCTGCCAACAGCCTTTCCAATCACTCTGAGCACCTCATGACAAGGAGTGTGGGGAATGAATCTCCAGCAGCCTCCTGCCCCAGGCTGTCCCCTGGGAGCAGCCCTGCTCCAGGCCGTGACTGCCACCTGCACAGCCAAAGGACCCAGAGCCGGTGTTACACACCACGGCTGTGCCTGGCACAGAGACACCAGTGGCCACACAAGTGGCCATGGCACTGTCCACACACAGTCCCTGCTGCTGCTCCCCCAGCCGCTGGCACCAACTCCCAGCCACCCACTCCTAAAGCCACGGGGCCCACTGGGACACTGCGGGGGCTCGTGGAAGCCAGCGGCCATTGTGACACAGCGGGGCTGCACAGAGCCCACGGTGCTTTGTGACCCGTGGCTCCCAGGAGAGCCTTTGTGATGCTGGGGAACTACAAGGAAGCCTGGCTCCTCTGTGACACCACCACAGAAGCTCAGGGGAGCCCTGGAGACCGTGCTGATGCTATTGAACCTGATGCAACCCTGCCTCCTCTGTGACACCACAGAAGCTCTTGGAGCCCTGGAGACCGTGGTGATGCTATGGAACCTGATGCAACCCTGCCTCCTCTGTGACACCACAGAACCTCTGGGAGCCCTGGAGACCGTGCTGATGCTATGGAACCTGATGCAACCCTGCCTCCACTGTGACACCACAGAAGCTCAGGGAGCCCTGGAGACTGTGGTGATGCTATGGAACCTGATGCAACCCTGCCTCCACTGTGACACCACAGAACCTCTGGGAGCCCTGGAGACCGTGCTGATGCTATGGAACCTGAAGCAACCCTGCCTCCACTGTGACACCACAGAAGCTCGGGGAGCTCTGCAGACCGTGGGGATGCTGGCGAAGCTGACGGAACCCTGGGCACCACAGTGACGCTATGGAACCTGGTGGAACCGAGGGGCCACAGTGACACTGTGGGGCCTTTTGGAAGCAACAGGACCCTGGTGGGAAGCCACGGGATGATTAATCCTGCACGAACCTGCTCCAGGTGGGCTCCTCTCTCCCGGCTTCCACAGGTGCTGCTAGGATCCCACTCCGGCACTGGCTTGGCACGGGCTCACGGCTTCCTTTGGCAATGGCTCTGCTCCAGGATGGCATGCTGCAGAGAATGCAGGTAGATTTTGTGCTCACTCCTGGCATGCAGCTGGACAATAAAGCCTGATCCAGCCCCCCCTCAGCATATGTCCGGCTCTGGCATTGGGGCGGGGCAACTTTGGGAGCAGCCCCAGCCCTGCTCCTGCTCCCGGCTGGGCACCCAGCTGCTGGGACACAGGTGTGTCCTGATGCCACCGTCTACTCCTTTGAGAAGGGGAGGACAGAGTGCATCAGGGAGTTTGGTGTGGCTTACATGCGGCAAGGAGAAGGTGCAGCCCCAAACTGGCTTTCACTTCTAGAACCTTTTGCTATTGCGGGAGCAGCTGCTGGAGCTTTTCAACCGAGCTGCAAGAGTGAAAAGTGTGATGGCATGTCTATCTGAGAAGGAAGGTTCGGTGCCGCAGCCTGTTGTGCACAATTTATATGCTGATAAGAGAAGGGGGTGCTTTTGGAACGTTTTCCTTCCTGACACTTCTGTCTCTGTGAGCTTTAGCTGCTTGGACTCAGGGATACCGAAGGTATGTGAAAGTGACTGGGATGCGAGAATCATGTTGCACAGGGAACAGGGAAGGTCAGCAAATGTTTCCTGTCCTGGCACATCTCTCAGTCTGAACTGCAGCTGCAGATGCTTCACTTCCGCCAAGGACTCTGCCACCTTGAGAGAAGGATGCGCTCTATGGAGTTGAGAAAGAAAGTGCGTCTCACTAGCTTCTTTCCTCTACTTCATAGACAGCAAAGGGGCTATGAAAGGCAGCACTGGCTTTTTGTTCTAGGACTTCTTCTTTACAAGCAGCTGCTGGATGTTTGGAAGGGGGTTTGGGATATGCAAAAATGAGAGGCTAAGATGGTAAGAGGGTAAGATGGAAGTCATCTGGCAAAAGCAGAGCTCACAAAAGGGCCAGCTGAGAAAGCTCTTGCTGCCTACAACTTCAACTGCACCCCTCAAAGCAGCAGCACACACGCTGCTCTCGGCACTTTCCTTCTCAGCTCTACGCACCATCCTAAGCCTTGCCTCTCCCACACTCAGGATCCAAAGACAACGGCACCAGGGACTGCTCACACACTAAAGGCACCAGGACAAAAGGCTCACCAGCTTGGCCTTTGCATTCCCGCTGACAGCTCCACAGCTTGAACCCAGAGAACTGCCTGCTGCCAACAGCCTTTCCAATCACTCTGAGCACCTCATGACAAGGAGTGTGGGGAATGAATCTCCAGCAGCCTCCTGCCCCAGGCTGTCCCCCGGGAGCAGCCCTGCTCCAGGCCGTGACTGCCACCTGCACAGCCAAAGGACCCAGAGCCGGTGTTACACACCACGGCTGTGCCTGGCACAGAGACACCAGTGGCCACACAAGTGGCCATGGCACTGTCCACACACAGTCCCTGCTGCTGCTCCCCCAGCCGCTGGCACCAACTCCCAGCCACCCACTCCTAAAGCCACGGGGCCCACTGGGACACTGCGGGGGCTCGTGGAAGCCAGCGGCCATTGTGACACAGCGGGGCTGCACAGAGCCCACGGTGCTTTGTGACCCGTGGCTCCCAGGAGAGCCTTTGTTGTTGGGGAAGATGAAACAGGAAAGCCTTATAAATATGATTGCCTAACAAAAGATTCTGGGAATATGAAAACTGTGAGCGACATCGAAATGAAGGCCATCTTTGAGATATAGAGTCTTAGTTACTGAACAACTGGAAAACAATGGTATAGCCGGCTGAAGGTAATCCCCTCTTGATTGAACAATACCCTCTGCTTGCAGACAGGTCCAAGGGTCAGAGCAGACCCTACTAGCTCAGCAGAAGGGGTCCAAAGAGTAGTTTTTAGAAGTTAAAATGTAACACTCTATGGTAATGTAAGAACTCTTATAGGCTGTATGTAAATGCTATAGGATTTGTACCTTGTATTAGATTGGCTACTGAGAATTAGAATATTCACTACAGAAGATGATTTATTGTATTGTAACAAGCTCCTCGCTCTCTTAACTCCTCTCCTCTTAGTAATGCTCTTCTCCTCTTAGTAACGCTCTTAGTAACTCTCTTAGTAGCTCTCTTAGTAATGCTCTTCTCCTCTTAGTAGCTCTCTTAGTAACTCTCTTGCTCTTCTTCTTCCTCTTAATTCAGCTCTCCTCTTAGTTTGTCTCTCTTGCTCTTTACACTCTTAGCTCTCAGCCTCTTGCTCTAGCTCTCTCGCTCACTCTCTCTCCCTCTCTTACACCTTGGGCCTGCTTGGAGCTGCAGCTGGCAGCTCTAAGCAGTGCCCCTGTACCCACGCCCTCTGCAATAAACTGCATGCTCCAAAGACCTGCTTATAGAGATCTCTCGTCGCCGTCCATCTCCAGCCGGCCCGACCGAACCCACACCCTCATCACCATCATCGCCATCAATTTCGACAAACTGGCGCCCAAACGTGAGTGAAGGCCTGATTCAGCTTCTTCCACCTGTGAGAGACTTCGCCATGGACGGTAACTAAAAGACCAGTTATAGCCACCTGGAACGTGTCGTGAGCACGGCATACCGTTGCTGCGCAGCGTAAAAGCCGGAGCTCTATAACTCTGCTGAGGCAGCCCTCGAGCACGGGGAGCCGTTACTTCGTAGCAATTACCTGGAGCTCTCGGAGGGAGGAAATTGCCTGGCAGTCCTCGAGCACAGACGGCCACTGCTGCGCAGCGGTTACCTGGAGCTCTTTGAGGAAGTTTGCCGTGGTACCCCTCGAGCACGGACACGCTGCTAAGCAGTGCAGACCGGAGCTCTTAGGAGGGATCCAGCCGCGCGCCCGAGCACAGGCGGGTATTGCTCAGCACCGCCCGCGCTGGAGCTCTGAGTGGAGACACCTGCGAGGTCCCGAGCACGGAAAGCCGTTGCCAAGCGACGCCTGAAACCGGAGCTCTGAGGAGGGACCCGACAGCAGCGTCCTGAGCGCCGTGTGGAGAGCCTGGCCAGCCCCCCACGACGGACTTCTGATTAAGGACCCTGCCCCCTGCGACATCTAGGTGAGTATCATACTGGTCAATAATGGGACAAACTCACTCTGCCCATGACAGACATCTCTATAAACAACTTAAGTACTTACTAAGCTCCGGTCCAAGTCAATTACCTAAACAGGAGCTAAAAAACCTCTTAGAATGGACTCTGATTAATTTCCCAAATGCTGACCATTCAGCCGTCTTTACAAGAGACTTCTGGGACACAGTTCGGGTTAAACTCTTTAATAATATCTCCCGCCGGGATTGGGCTGCCGCGGAGCTGGTCCCGGCTTGCAGAGCGCTCGTGGAGCTGTTTGCTGTGAAGGCGCCGCCCGCAGCAGCCACCTCGCCGGGTCCCGCTCCTGCTGCGAGCCCGCCCCTTGCCGCCGCGAGCCTGCAACCGGGCACGGCCCCCGCCCCGCCGCCGGACCTCACGGCTCCGGTACCCGCGGTCCAGCTGTCTCGTGCCGCCCCGCCCCACCCCCCCGCGGTCCCTGCACCGGTCACCCCTGCCCCACCGGACTCCACCGCCCCCCCCACCGCCCCCGTCATCTCCACCCCCACGGTCCCGTTAGTCCCTGCTGTCCCGCCTCTCGCGGCTCCGGTAGCCGCGGTCCGACTGACTCGTGCCGCCCCGCCCCCCGCCCCCGCTGTCCTGGCAGCCGTCACCCCTGTCCCACCGGACCCTACGACCCCCTCCACCGCTCCCCCCATCCCCGCCCCCCCCATCCCGTTCCTCCCTGCTGCCCCGGCTCCCGCGGTCCCCGCCCTCGGCTCCAGCGTCTTCGCGGCCCCGTCCCTCGCTCCTCCCACCCCGTCCGCCAGCGCCTTCGCGGCCCCGCCCCCCGCCGATAGCCCCGCGGGGCCAGCGGCTGCTCCCCAGCCACCTACGGGTCCTACCGCTCCCCTAGCCGCGCCTGTTATGGCTGTAGCCACCATCATAGCCGGCCCCCCGCAAAGCCAGGCGGCGACCCTTCTTCCAGCCCCCCAGGTCCCCCTCGCCGCCACCGACACGGCGCCGGTGGTGGTCAACGTCCCGTCCGCGTCCGTGGGACACGGAGCGCCCCAGCCCCGCCAGCCACCTGGTGCCGGCGCTGCAGCGCCTACACAGATGGCTGCTGCCTCTCCCGTGCCTGCCGCTGCTCCAGCCCCGTCTCCTGGCACCGCCGCGCCGGCAGCCACACCAGCCCAGCCTGCAAACTCCCAGCGGCAGCACGCCGCGGTCCAGCCGCCGACTGGCCCACCGTTCGCCATGGCCCCACCGCAACATACTCCCGCCGCCTCCACGCCGGCCCTCCCGCCTCCCGCAGCCCCGGGATCGTCTCCTGCCGACGGGACAGCCCTGCCACCTCCCGCTCTCCCCGACACACAGACAGCGGCCATCACAGTCCGCCACGTTGACCTGATGGCGTAACCCACGCACGCTCACACTTCTCCAACCACAGCACTGCTCACGGAACTAGCTCCGCCACCGCCCCCCACGGCTTTCACCTCGCCTTCAATAGAGCCACCCGCACCCCCTCGCCCGCTGCCGCGGAGCCGGTTGCTCGCGGCCCCCCCGCCTCCTCGCCCGCCACCGCGGAGATCGGCAGTGCCATCGCCGCCCCCGCCGGGGCCCTCCGGCACCGCACAGCTGTATCCCTCGGCTACCGCCGCCCAGCAACATCCCTCCGCGCAGCTCAGCCTCGCCTCACAAGCCGCAAACAGGGGGGGAACGGAGGGCAGTGGTGCAGCTCCAGTGGCAGGGAAGACGGAGAGCCGCTCTGCCCGAGCTGATGCTTTAAATCTAACACCAGGAAACCCTGAAAAGCAGCCAGATTTGTTTGCAATGAGCCCCAGAGTCCCGCCAGCGAGCGGCTGGGATCTTGCAACCCATAAGGAGAAAACGAGTTCTGAGAGTTTGTTAGCGCTACTTTCTGAATCAAAAAATCCTCCAAAGTGCTCAGATTATTCTCAATTAACAGATTGGCATGAAATAAGACTCCAAAGCTGTAAAGATGAAAGTCTATTAGCTAAGCCTGTGATAGCTAGCCAACAGCCTGACAGTCCCAAAACGTGGGTTCCCATCCCCACTCACGAAATTAAAGAACTAAGAAGGGCTGTAAGAGATAGTGGTATTTGCTCACCGTATCTTAAACAACTGCTAAAAAGTACCCTAAAAAGAACACATCAAACCCTAAAACGCATTTTAGATCAACAGAGAGGGGGAGAAGTCCAGGATACACCTCAAAGGAGGTTGAACAAGGCTTTGTATGTTTACAATTTTTTGAATAGCTCTGCAGAAGAGCCTGATCCCCCCATTTATAGACATTTTTTGAACAACAAAAAAGCAAAACTGAAAGAGCGCCCCCCAGTTTTGATTAAAAATCTAGACTCAGGAAAAATAGAAGGACCATACAATCTTATAATGTGGGGGAAGGGGTTTGCATGTGTTTCCACAGGTGAAGGAATCAAGTGGGTTCCAGCAAAAAACGTGAAGCCATACCTCGCATCAAAGCCTGCTGATGCCACCACACCAGCCAGTGACTCTGCAAGTGGAAGCCAGGAAGCAAGCACCCAGACCTGAACTGCGCAGAATCACCAGAAGAAAGTGATCTGCCAAAAACAGCTCAAGAAAAGAATGGAGTTTTCTCATTTGCGCGCGTGCATGTTGCTTTTATTCTTTTGTTTTAGTTTTTGTAGTGAAGCTTTACCTGTGAATCAACCAAAGACAAATGTCTGGGTTGCTTTAGCCAAATCCGCAGGCTCCGATACCATCTGTCTATCTGACACAAGCCCTGACAAACCTTTTTCAACCTGTTTAGTTGGAGTACCTCTTCCAGAAGGTTTTGATAATATTACTCTTGATAAGTATTGGCCATATGACGATCATCATGTATCTCCAACTCCCAGCCATAGACACCAAACTTATATTGATAATTCTAAAATTGATAAATCTGACCTTCAAGAGCTAGAAATCCTAGGTTCGTTAACTATGGATACCTGCTATTTCTTTCACTTTCAAGGAGAAAACGGTCCCCATTTAAATGTTACCCCATATCACCCAGCTTATAGCAATGTAACTTCTTGGTGTAGTCAAGTTAAGCTTCTTATATATGACGAACCTCATGCAGATCGTTTTAGCAAACTTCCTATTCGATTCCCCAGAGGAATTTGGCTCATCTGTGGAGACAGGGCCTGGCAAGGTATACCTTCAAAAATAGATGGTGGCCCTTGTGCTCTGGGACAACTTACAATTATTGCTCCCAGTGTCAAAGAGGTAATCAAAAAGAAAAGCAGAAAGATCAGATCTTCCTGGGGACATCAGTACGATAGTGACTGTGATAGTGACTTCCACCCTTGGAACTCTGGAAAATCAATTGTTGCAAGCATTTTTCTACCTCAGTTAAGCTCCTCAATTGCTTTAAAACAGTTAAACAAGTTGGGATGTTGGCTCAGCAAGGAGGTAAATGCCACCTCTACTATGATCAGTGATCTGTTAACCGATGAAGAGGCAGTCAGACATGCCACTTTACAAAATAGAGCTGCCGTTGATTATCTTTTATTAGCACATGGGCACGGCTGTGAAGATTTTGAAGGATTATGCTGTATGAACTTATCCGATCATTCTGTTTCCATTCACAAACAGCTACAAAACCTAAAGGATCTAGCTAACCAAATTAGAACAGATGACCCGTCTTGGCTGGACAGTTTGTTTGATGATTGGAGCTTTGCACCTTGGCTAAGGGAACTCTGTAAAATAGGCTTGATTATTCTAGTAGTAATAATTATAGTTTTAGTAGCAGTACCTTGTATGCTTCAGTGTGTGCAAAAAATAACGAGTAGGACTGTATCTAATATCTTAGTTGTTCATCAGAACGGGGGAGATGTTGGGGAAGATGAAACAGGAAAGCCTTATAAATATGATTGCCTAACAAAAGATTCTGGGAATATGAAAACTGTGAGCGACATCGAAATGAAGGCCATCTTTGAGATATAGAGTCTTAGTTACTGAACAACTGGAAAACAATGGTATAGCCGGCTGAAGGTAATCCCCTCTTGATTGAACAATACCCTCTGCTTGCAGACAGGTCCAAGGGTCAGAGCAGACCCTACTAGCTCAGCAGAAGGGGTCCAAAGAGTAGTTTTTAGAAGTTAAAATGTAACACTCTATGGTAATGTAAGAACTCTTATAGGCTGTATGTAAATGCTATAGGATTTGTACCTTGTATTAGATTGGCTACTGAGAATTAGAATATTCACTACAGAAGATGATTTATTGTATTGTAACAAGCTCCTCGCTCTCTTAACTCCTCTCCTCTTAGTAATGCTCTTCTCCTCTTAGTAACGCTCTTAGTAACTCTCTTAGTAGCTCTCTTAGTAATGTTCTTCTCCTCTTAGTAGCTCTCTTAGTAACTCTCTTGCTCTTCTTCTTCCTCTTAATTCAGCTCTCCTCTTAGTTTGTCTCTCTTGCTCTTTACACTCTTAGCTCTCAGCCTCTTGCTCTAGCTCTCTCGCTCACTCTCTCTCCCTCTCTTACACCTTGGGCCTGCTTGGAGCTGCAGCTGGCAGCTCTAAGCAGTGCCCCTGTACCCACGCCCTCTGCAATAAACTGCATGCTCCAAAGACCTGCTTATAGAGATCTCTCGTCGCCGTCCATCTCCAGCCGGGCCCGACCGAACCCACACCCTCATCACCATCATCGCCATCAATTTCGACATTTGTGATGCTGGGGAACTACAAGGAAGCCTGGCTCCTCTGTGACACCACCACAGAAGCTCAGGGGAGCCCTGGAGACCGTGCTGATGCTATTGAACCTGATGCAACCCTGCCTCCTCTGTGACACCACAGAAGCTCTTGGAGCCCTGGAGACCGTGGTGATGCTATGGAACCTGATGCAACCCTGCCTCCTCTGTGACACCACAGAACCTCTGGGAGCCCTGGAGACCGTGCTGATGCTATGGAACCTGATGCAACCCTGCCTCCACTGTGACACCACAGAAGCTCAGGGAGCCCTGGAGACTGTGGTGATGCTATGGAACCTGATGCAACCCTGCCTCCACTGTGACACCACAGAACCTCTGGGAGCCCTGGAGACCGTGCTGATGCTATGGAACCTGATGCAACCCTGCCTCCACTGTGACACCACAGAAGCTCAGGGAGCCCTGGAGACTGTGGTGATGCTATGGAACCTGATGCAACCCTGCCTCCACTGTGACACCACAGAACCTCTGGGAGCCCTGGAGACCGTGCTGATGCTATGGAACCTGATGCAACCCTGCCTCCAGTGTGACACCACAGAAGCTCGGGGAGCTCTGCAGACCGTGGGGATGCTGGCGAAGCTGACGGAACCCTGGGCACCACAGTGACGCTATGGAACCTGGTGGAACCGAGGGGCCACAGTGACACTGTGGGGCCTTTTGGAAGCAACAGGACCCTGGTGGGAAGCCACGGGATGATTAATCCTGCACGAACCTGCTCCAGGTGGGCTCCTCTCTCCCGGCTTCCACAGGTGCTGCTAGGATCCCACTCCGGCACTGGCTTGGCACGGGCTGACGGCTTCCTTTGGCAATGGCTCTGCTCCAGGATGGCATGCTGCAGAGAATGCAGGTAGATTTTGTGCTCACTCCTGGCATGCAGCTGGACAATAAAGCCTGATCCAGCCCCCCCTCAGCATATGTCCGGCTCTGGCATTGGGGCGGGGCAACTTTGGGAGCAGCCCCAGCCCTGCTCCTGCTCCCGGCTGGGCACCCAGCTGCTGGGACACAGGTGTGTCCTGATGCCACCGTCTACTCCTTTGAGAAGGGGAGGACAGAGTGCATCAGGGAGTTTGGTGTGGCTTACATGCGGCAAGGAGAAGGTGCAGCCCCAAACTGGCTTTCACTTCTAGAACCTTTTGCTATTGCGGGAGCAGCTGCTGGAGCTTTTCAACCGAGCTGCAAGAGTGAAAAGTGTGATGGCATGTCTATCTGAGAAGGAAGGTTCGGTGCCGCAGCCTGTTGTGCACAATTTATATGCTGATAAGAGAAGGGGGTGCTTTTGGAACGTTTTCCTTCCTGACACTTCTGTCTCTGTGAGCTTTAGCTGCTTGGACTCAGGGATACCGAAGGTATGTGAAAGTGACTGGGATGCGAGAATCATGTTGCACAGGGAACAGGGAAGGTCAGCAAATGTTTCCTGTCCTGGCACATCTCTCAGTCTGAACTGCAGCTGCAGATGCTTCACTTCCGCCAAGGACTCTGCCACCTTGAGAGAAGGATGCGCTCTATGGAGTTGAGAAAGAAAGTGCGTCTCACTAGCTTCTTTCCTCTACTTCATAGACAGCAAAGGGGCTATGAAAGGCAGCACTGGCTTTTTGTTCTAGGACTTCTTCTTTACAAGCAGCTGCTGGATGTTTGGAAGGGGGTTTGGGATATGCAAAAATGAGAGGCTAAGATGGTAAGAAGGTAAGATGGAAGTCATCTGGCAAAAGCAGAGCTCACAAAAGGGCCAGCTGAGAAAGCTCTTGCTGCCTACAACTTCAACTGCACCCCTCAAAGCAGCAGCACACACGCTGCTCTCGGCACTTTCCTTCTCAGCTCTACGCACCATCCTAAGCCTTGCCTCTCCCACACTCAGGATCCAAAGACAACGGCACCAGGGACTGCTCACACACTAAAGGCACCAGGACAAAAGGCTCACCAGCTTGGCCTTTGCATTCCCGCTGACAGCTCCACAGCTTGAACCCAGAGAACTGCCTGCTGCCAACAGCCTTTCCAATCACTCTGAGCACCTCATGACAAGGAGTGTGGGGAATGAATCTCCAGCAGCCTCCTGCCCCAGGCTGTCCCCCGGGAGCAGCCCTGCTCCAGGCTGTGACTGCCACCTGCACAGCCAAAGGACCCAGAGCCGGTGTTACACACCACGGCTGTGCCTGGCACAGAGACACCAGTGGCCACACAAGTGGCCATGGCACTGTCCACACACAGTCCCTGCTGCTGCTCCCCCAGCCGCTGGCACCAACTCCCAGCCACCCACTCCTAAAGCCACGGGGCCCACTGGGACACTGCGGGGGCTCGTGGAAGCCAGCGGCCATTGTGACACAGCGGGGCTGCACAGAGCCCACGGTGCTTTGTGACCCGTGGCTCCCAGGAGAGCCTTTGTGATGCTGGGGAACTACAAGGAAGCCTGGCTCCTCTGTGACACCACCACAGAAGCTCAGGGGAGCCCTGGAGACCGTGCTGATGCTATGGAACCTGATGCAACCCTGCCTCCTCTGTGACACCACAGAAGCTCTTGGAGCCCTGGAGACCGTGGTGATGCTATGGAACCTGATGCAACCCTGCCTCCTCTGTGACACCACAGAACCTCTGGGAGCTCTGGAGACCGTGCTGATGCTATGGAACCTGATGCAACCCTGCCTCCACTGTGACACCACAGAAGCTCAGGGAGCCCTGGAGACTGTGGTGATGCTATGGAACCTGATGCAACCCTGCCTCCACTGTGACACCACAGAACCTCTGGGAGCCCTGGAGACCGTGCTGATGCTATGGAACCTGATGCAACCCTGCCTCCACTGTGACACCACAGAAGCTCGGGGAGCTCTGCAGACCGTGGGGATGCTGGCGAAGCTGACGGAACCCTGGGCACCACAGTGACGCTATGGAACCTGGTGGAACCGAGGGGCCACAGTGACACTGTGGGGCCTTTTGGAAGCAACAGGACCCTGGTGGGAAGCCACGGGATGATTAATCCTGCACGAACCTGCTCCAGGTGGGCTCCTCTCTCCCGGCTTCCACAGGTGCTGCTAGGATCCCACTCCGGCACTGGCTTGGCACGGGCTGACGGCTTCCTTTGGCAATGGCTCTGCTCCAGGATGGCATGCTGCAGAGAATGCAGGTAGATTTTGTGCTCACTCCTGGCATGCAGCTGGACAATAAAGCCTGATCCAGCCCCCCCTCAGCATATGTCCGGCTCTGGCATTGGGGCGGGGCAACTTTGGGAGCAGCCCCAGCCCTGCTCCTGCTCCCGGCTGGGCACCCAGCTGCTGGGACACAGGTGTGTCCTGATGCCACCGTCTACTCCTTTGAGAAGGGGAGGACAGAGTGCATCAGGGAGTTTGGTGTGGCTTACATGCGGCAAGGAGAAGGTGCAGCCCCAAACTGGCTTTCACTTCTAGAACCTTTTGCTATTGCGGGAGCAGCTGCTGGAGCTTTTCAACCGAGCTGCAAGAGTGAAAAGTGTGATGGCATGTCTATCTGAGAAGGAAGGTTCGGTGCCGCAGCCTGTTGTGCACAATTTATATGCTGATAAGAGAAGGGGGTGCTTTTGGAACGTTTCCCTTCCTGACACTTCTGTCTCTGTGAGCTTTAGCTGCTTGGACTCAGGGATACCGAAGGTATGTGAAAGTGACTGGGATGCGAGAATCATGTTGCACAGGGAACAGGGAAGGTCAGCAAATGTTTCCTGTCCTGGCACATCTCTCAGTCTGAACTGCAGCTGCAGATGCTTCACTTCCGCCAAGGACTCTGCCACCTTGAGAGAAGGATGCGCTCTATGGAGTTGAGAAAGAAAGTGCGTCTCACTAGCTTCTTTCCTCTACTTCATAGACAGCAAAGGGGCTATGAAAGGCAGCACTGGCTTTTTGTTCTAGGACTTCTTCTTTACAAGCAGCTGCTGGATGTTTGGAAGGGGGTTTGGGATATGCAAAAATGAGAGGCTAAGATGGTAAGAGGGTAAGATGGAAGTCATCTGGCAAAAGCAGAGCTCACAAAAGGGCCAGCTGAGAAAGCTCTTGCTGCCTACAACTTCAACTGCACCCCTCAAAGCAGCAGCACACACGCTGCTCTCGGCACTTTCCTTCTCAGCTCTACGCACCATCCTAAGCCTTGCCTCTCCCACACTCAGGATCCAAAGACAACGGCACCAGGGACTGCTCACACACTAAAGGCACCAGGACAAAAGGCTCACCAGCTTGGCCTTTGCATTCCCGCTGACAGCTCCACAGCTTGAACCCAGAGAACTGCCTGCTGCCAACAGCCTTTCCAATCACTCTGAGCACCTCATGACAAGGAGTGTGGGGAATGAATCTCCAGCAGCCTCCTGCCCCAGGCTGTCCCCCGGGAGCAGCCCTGCTCCAGGCCGTGACTGCCACCTGCACAGCCAAAGGACCCAGAGCCGGTGTTACACACCACGGCTGTGCCTGGCACAGAGACACCAGTGGCCACACAAGTGGCCATGGCACTGTCCACACACAGTCCCTGCTGCTGCTCCCCCAGCCGCTGGCACCAACTCCCAGCCACCCACTCCTAAAGCTACGGGGCCCACTGGGACACTGCGGGGGCTCGTGGAAGCCAGCGGCCATTGTGACACAGCGGGGCTGCACAGAGCCCACGGTGCTTTGTGACCCGTGGCTCCCAGGAGAGCCTTTGTGATGCTGGGGAACTACAAGGAAGCCTGGCTCCTCTGTGACACCACCACAGAAGCTCAGGGGAGCCCTGGAGACCGTGCTGATGCTATGGAACCTGATGCAACCCTGCCTCCTCTGTGACACCACAGAACCTCTGGGAGCCCTGGAGACCGTGCTGATGCTATGGAACCTGATGCAACCCTGCCTCCACTGTGACACCACAGAAGCTCAGGGAGCCCTGGAGACTGTGGTGATGCTATGGAACCTGATGCAACCCTGCCTCCACTGTGACACCACAGAACCTCTGGGAGCCCTGGAGACCGTGCTGATGCTATGGAACCTGATGCAACCCTGCCTCCACTGTGACACCACAGAAGCTCGGGGAGCTCTGCAGACCGTGGGGATGCTGGCGAAGCTGACGGAACCCTGGGCACCACAGTGACGCTATGGAACCTGGTGGAACCGAGGGGCCACAGTGACACTGTGGGGCCTTTTGGAAGCAACAGGACCCTGGTGGGAAGCCACGGGATGATTAATCCTGCACGAACCTGCTCCAGGTGGGCTCCTCTCTCCCGGCTTCCACAGGTGCTGCTAGGATCCCACTCCGGCACTGGCTTGGCACGGGCTGACGGCTTCCTTTGGCAATGGCTCTGCTCCAGGATGGCATGCTGCAGAGAATGCAGGTAGATTTTGTGCTCACTCCTGGCATGCAGCTGGACAATAAAGCCTGATCCAGCCCCCCCTCAGCATATGTCCGGCTCTGGCATTGGGGCGGGGCAACTTTGGGAGCAGCCCCAGCCCTGCTCCTGCTCCCGGCTGGGCACCCAGCTGCTGGGACACAGGTGTGTCCTGATGCCACCGTCTACTCCTTTGAGAAGGGGAGGACAGAGTGCATCAGGGAGTTTGGTGTGGCTTACATGCGGCAAGGAGAAGGTGCAGCCCCAAACTGGCTTTCACTTCTAGAACCTTTTGCTATTGCGGGAGCAGCTGCTGGAGCTTTTCAACCGAGCTGCAAGAGTGAAAAGTGTGATGGCATGTCTATCTGAGAAGGAAGGTTCGGTGCCGCAGCCTGTTGTGCACAATTTATATGCTGATAAGAGAAGGGGGTGCTTTTGGAACGTTTTCCTTCCTGACACTTCTGTCTCTGTGAGCTTTAGCTGCTTGGACTCAGGGATACCGAAGGTATGTGAAAGTGACTGGGATGCGAGAATCATGTTGCACAGGGAACAGGGAAGGTCAGCAAATGTTTCCTGTCCTGGCACATCTCTCAGTCTGAACTGCAGCTGCAGATGCTTCACTTCCGCCAAGGACTCTGCCACCTTGAGAGAAGGATGCGCTCTATGGAGTTGAGAAAGAAAGTGCGTCTCACTAGCTTCTTTCCTCTACTTCATAGACAGCAAAGGGGCTATGAAAGGCAGCACTGGCTTTTTGTTCTAGGACTTCTTCTTTACAAGCAGCTGCTGGATGTTTGGAAGGGGGTTTGGGATATGCAAAAATGAGAGGCTAAGATGGTAAGAGGGTAAGATGGAAGTCATCTGGCAAAAGCAGAGCTCACAAAAGGGCCAGCTGAGAAAGCTCTTGCTGCCTACAACTTCAACTGCACCCCTCAAAGCAGCAGCACACATGCTGCTCTCGGCACTTTCCTTCTCAGCTCTACGCACCATCCTAAGCCTTGCCTCTCCCACACTCAGGATCCAAAGACAACGGCACCAGGGACTGCTCACACACTAAAGGCACCAGGACAAAAGGCTCACCAGCTTGGCCTTTGCATTCCCGCTGACAGCTCCACAGCTTGAACCCAGAGAACTGCCTGCTGCCAACAGCCTTTCCAATCACTCTGAGCACCTCATGACAAGGAGTGTGGGGAATGAATCTCCAGCAGCCTCCTGCCCCAGGCTGTCCCCCGGGAGCAGCCCTGCTCCAGGCTGTGACTGCCACCTGCACAGCCAAAGGACCCAGAGCCGGTGTTACACACCACGGCTGTGCCTGGCACAGAGACACCAGTGGCCACACAAGTGGCCATGGCACTGTCCACACACAGTCCCTGCTGCTGCTCCCCCAGCCGCTGGCACCAACTCCCAGCCACCCACTCCTAAAGCCACGGGGCCCACTGGGACACTGCGGGGGCTCGTGGAAGCCAGCGGCCATTGTGACACAGCGGGGCTGCACAGAGCCCACGGTGCTTTGTGACCCGTGGCTCCCAGGAGAGCCTTTGTGATGCTGGGGAACTACAAGGAAGCCTGGCTCCTCTGTGACACCACCACAGAAGCTCAGGGGAGCCCTTGAGACTGTGCTGATGCTATTGAACCTGATGCAACCCTGCCTCCTCTGTGACACCACAGAAGCTCTTGGAGCCCTGGAGACCGTGGTGATGCTATGGAACCTGATGCAACCCTGCCTCCTCTGTGACACCACAGAACCTCTGGGAGCCCTGGAGACCGTGCTGATGCTATGGAACCTGATGCAACCCTGCCTCCACTGTGACACCACAGAAGCTCAGGGAGCCCTGGAGACTGTGGTGATGCTATGGAACCTGATGCAACCCTGCCTCCACTGTGACACCACAGAACCTCTGGGAGCCCTGGAGACCGTGCTGATGCTATGGAACCTGATGCAACCCTGCCTCCACTGTGACACCACAGAAGCTCGGGGAGCTCTGCAGACCGTGGGGATGCTGGCGAAGCTGACGGAACCCTGGGCACCACAGTGACGCTATGGAACCTGGTGGAACCGAGGGGCCACAGTGACACTGTGGGGCCTTTTGGAAGCAACAGGACCCTGGTGGGAAGCCACGGGATGATTAATCCTGCACGAACCTGCTCCAGGTGGGCTCCTCTCTCCCGGCTTCCACAGGTGCTGCTAGGATCCCACTCCGGCACTGGCTTGGCACGGGCTCACGGCTTCCTTTGGCAATGGCTCTGCTCCAGGATGGCATGCTGCAGAGAATGCAGGTAGATTTTGTGCTCACTCCTGGCATGCAGCTGGACAATAAAGCCTGATCCAGCCCCCCCTCAGCATATGTCCGGCTCTGGCATTGGGGCGGGGCAACTTTGGGAGCAGCCCCAGCCCTGCTCCTGCTCCCGGCTGGGCACCCAGCTGCTGGGACACAGGTGTGTCCTGATGCCACCGTCTACTCCTTTGAGAAGGGGAGGACAGAGTGCATCAGGGAGTTTGGTGTGGCTTACATGCGGCAAGGAGAAGGTGCAGCCCCAAACTGGCTTTCACTTCTAGAACCTTTTGCTATTGCGGGAGCAGCTGCTGGAGCTTTTCAACCGAGCTGCAAGAGTGAAAAGTGTGATGGCATGTCTATCTGAGAAGGAAGGTTCGGTGCCGCAGCCTGTTGTGCACAATTTATATGCTGATAAGAGAAGGGGGTGCTTTTGGAACGTTTTCCTTCCTGACACTTCTGTCTCTGTGAGCTTTAGCTGCTTGGACTCAGGGATACCGAAGGTATGTGAAAGTGACTGGGATGCGAGAATCATGTTGCACAGGGAACAGGGAAGGTCAGCAAATGTTTCCTGTCCTGGCACATCTCTCAGTCTGAACTGCAGCTGCAGATGCTTCACTTCCGCCAAGGACTCTGCCACCTTGAGAGAAGGATGCGCTCTATGGAGTTGAGAAAGAAAGTGCGTCTCACTAGCTTCTTTCCTCTACTTCATAGACAGCAAAGGGGCTATGAAAGGCAGCACTGGCTTTTTGTTCTAGGACTTCTTCTTTACAAGCAGCTGCTGGATGTTTGGAAGGGGGTTTGGGATATGCAAAAATGAGAGGCTAAGATGGTAAGAGGGTAAGATGGAAGTCATCTGGCAAAAGCAGAGCTCACAAAAGGGCCAGCTGAGAAAGCTCTTGCTGCCTACAACTTCAACTGCACCCCTCAAAGCAGCAGCACACACGCTGCTCTCGGCACTTTCCTTCTCAGCTCTACGCACCATCCTAAGCCTTGCCTCTCCCACACTCAGGATCCAAAGACAACGGCACCAGGGACTGCTCACACACTAAAGGCACCAGGACAAAAGGCTCACCAGCTTGGCCTTTGCATTCCCGCTGACAGCTCCACAGCTTGAACCCAGAGAACTGCCTGCTGCCAACAGCCTTTCCAATCACTCTGAGCACCTCATGACAAGGAGTGTGGGGAATGAATCTCCAGCAGCCTCCTGCCCCAGGCTGTCCCCCGGGAGCAGCCCTGCTCCAGGCTGTGACTGCCACCTGCACAGCCAAAGGACCCAGAGCCGGTGTTACACACCACGGCTGTGCCTGGCACAGAGACACCAGTGGCCACACAAGTGGCCATGGCACTGTCCACACACAGTCCCTGCTGCTGCTCCCCCAGCCGCTGGCACCAACTCCCAGCCACCCACTCCTAAAGCCACGGGGCCCACTGGGACACTGCGGGGGCTCGTGGAAGCCAGCGGCCCATGTGACACAGCGGGGCTGCACAGAGCCCACGGTGCTTTGTGACCCGTGGCTCCCAGGAGAGCCTTTGTGATGCTGGGGAACTACAAGGAAGCCTGGCTCCTCTGTGACACCACCACAGAAGCTCAGGGGAGCCCTGGAGGCCGTGCTGATGCTATTGAACCTGATGCAACCCTGCCTCCTCTGTGACACCACAGAACCTCTGGGAGCTCTGGAGACCGTGCTGATGCTATGGAACCTGATGCAACCCTGCCTCCACTGTGACACCACAGAAGCTCAGGGAGCCCTGGAGACTGTGGTGATGCTATGGAACCTGATGCAACCCTGCCTCCACTGTGACACCACAGAACCTCTGGGAGCCCTGGAGACCGTGCTGATGCTATGGAACCTGATGCAACCCTGCCTCCACTGTGACACCACAGAAGCTCGGGGAGCTCTGCAGACCGTGGGGATGCTGGCGAAGCTGACGGAACCCTGGGCACCACAGTGACGCTATGGAACCTGGTGGAACCGAGGGGCCACAGTGACACTGTGGGGCCTTTTGGAAGCAACAGGACCCTGGTGGGAAGCCACGGGATGATTAATCCTGCACGAACCTGCTCCAGGTGGGCTCCTCTCTCCCGGCTTCCACAGGTGCTGCTAGGATCCCACTCCGGCACTGGCTTGGCACGGGCTCACGGCTTCCTTTGGCAATGGCTCTGCTCCAGGATGGCATGCTGCAGAGAATGCAGGTAGATTTTGTGCTCACTCCTGGCATGCAGCTGGACAATAAAGCCTGATCCAGCCCCCCCTCAGCATATGTCCGGCTCTGGCATTGGGGCGGGGCAACTTTGGGAGCAGCCCCAGCCCTGCTCCTGCTCCCGGCTGGGCACCCAGCTGCTGGGACACAGGTGTGTCCTGATGCCACCGTCTACTCCTTTGAGAAGGGGAGGACAGAGTGCATCAGGGAGTTTGGTGTGGCTTACATGCGGCAAGGAGAAGGTGCAGCCCCAAACTGGCTTTCACTTCTAGAACCTTTTGCTATTGCGGGAGCAGCTGCTGGAGCTTTTCAACCGAGCTGCAAGAGTGAAAAGTGTGATGGCATGTCTATCTGAGAAGGAAGGTTCGGTGCCGCAGCCTGTTGTGCACAATTTATATGCTGATAAGAGAAGGGGGTGCTTTTGCAACGTTTTCCTTCCTGACACTTCTGTCTCTGTGAGCTTTAGCTGCTTGGACTCAGGGATACCGAAGGTATGTGAAAGTGACTGGGATGCGAGAATCATGTTGCACAGGGAACAGGGAAGGTCAGCAAATGTTTCCTGTCCTGGCACATCTCTCAGTCTGAACTGCAGCTGCAGATGCTTCACTTCCGCCAAGGACTCTGCCACCTTGAGAGAAGGATGCGCTCTATGGAGTTGAGAAAGAAAGTGCGTCTCACTAGCTTCTTTCCTCTACTTCATAGACAGCAAAGGGGCTATGAAAGGCAGCACTGGCTTTTTGTTCTAGGACTTCTTCTTTACAAGCAGCTGCTGGATGTTTGGAAGGGGGTTTGGGATATGCAAAAATGAGAGGCTAAGATGGTAAGAGGGTAAGATGGAAGTCATCTGGCAAAAGCAGAGCTCACAAAAGGGCCAGCTGAGAAAGCTCTTGCTGCCTACAACTTCAACTGCACCCCTCAAAGCAGCAGCACACACGCTGCTCTCGGCACTTTCCTTCTCAGCTCTACGCACCATCCTAAGCCTTGCCTCTCCCACACTCAGGATCCAAAGACAACGGCACCAGGGACTGCTCACACACTAAAGGCACCAGGACAAAAGGCTCACCAGCTTGGCCTTTGCATTCCTGCTGACAGCTCCACAGCTTGAACCCAGAGAACTGCCTGCTGCCAACAGCCTTTCCAATCACTCTGAGCACCTCATGACAAGGAGTGTGGGGAATGAATCTCCAGCAGCCTCCTGCCCCAGGCTGTCCCCCGGGAGCAGCCCTGCTCCAGGCTGTGACTGCCACCTGCACAGCCAAAGGACCCAGAGCCGGTGTTACACACCACGGCTGTGCCTGGCACAGAGACACCAGTGGCCACACAAGTGGCCATGGCACTGTCCACACACAGTCCCTGCTGCTGCTCCCCCAGCCGCTGGCACCAACTCCCAGCCACCCACTCCTAAAGCCACGGGGCCCACTGGGACACTGCGGGGGCTCGTGGAAGCCAGCGGCCCATGTGACACAGCGGGGCTGCACAGAGCCCACGGTGCTTTGTGACCCGTGGCTCCCAGGAGAGCCTTTGTGATGCTGGGGAACTACAAGGAAGCCTGGCTCCTCTGTGACACCACCACAGAAGCTCAGGGGAGCCCTGGAGGCCGTGCTGATGCTATTGAACCTGATGCAACCCTGCCTCCTCTGTGACACCACAGAACCTCTGGGAGCTCTGGAGACCGTGCTGATGCTATGGAACCTGATGCAACCCTGCCTCCACTGTGACACCACAGAAGCTCAGGGAGCCCTGGAGACTGTGGTGATGCTATGGAACCTGATGCAACCCTGCCTCCACTGTGACACCACAGAACCTCTGGGAGCCCTGGAGACCGTGCTGATGCTATGGAACCTGATGCAACCCTGCCTCCACTGTGACACCACAGAAGCTCGGGGAGCTCTGCAGACCGTGGGGATGCTGGCGAAGCTGACGGAACCCTGGGCACCACAGTGACGCTATGGAACCTGGTGGAACCGAGGGGCCACAGTGACACTGTGGGGCCTTTTGGAAGCAACAGGACCCTGGTGGGAAGCCACGGGATGATTAATCCTGCACGAACCTGCTCCAGGTGGGCTCCTCTCTCCCGGCTTCCACAGGTGCTGCTAGGATCCCACTCCGGCACTGGCTTGGCACGGGCTCACGGCTTCCTTTGGCAATGGCTCTGCTCCAGGATGGCATGCTGCAGAGAATGCAGGTAGATTTTGTGCTCACTCCTGGCATGCAGCTGGACAATAAAGCCTGATCCAGCCCCCCCTCAGCATATGTCCGGCTCTGGCATTGGGGCGGGGCAACTTTGGGAGCAGCCCCAGCCCTGCTCCTGCTCCCGGCTGGGCACCCAGCTGCTGGGACACAGGTGTGTCCTGATGCCACCGTCTACTCCTTTGAGAAGGGGAGGACAGAGTGCATCAGGGAGTTTGGTGTGGCTTACATGCGGCAAGGAGAAGGTGCAGCCCCAAACTGGCTTTCACTTCTAGAACCTTTTGCTATTGCGGGAGCAGCTGCTGGAGCTTTTCAACCGAGCTGCAAGAGTGAAAAGTGTGATGGCATGTCTATCTGAGAAGGAAGGTTCGGTGCCGCAGCCTGTTGTGCACAATTTATATGCTGATAAGAGAAGGGGGTGCTTTTGCAACGTTTTCCTTCCTGACACTTCTGTCTCTGTGAGCTTTAGCTGCTTGGACTCAGGGATACCGAAGGTATGTGAAAGTGACTGGGATGCGAGAATCATGTTGCACAGGGAACAGGGAAGGTCAGCAAATGTTTCCTGTCCTGGCACATCTCTCAGTCTGAACTGCAGCTGCAGATGCTTCACTTCCGCCAAGGACTCTGCCACCTTGAGAGAAGGATGCGCTCTATGGAGTTGAGAAAGAAAGTGCGTCTCACTAGCTTCTTTCCTCTACTTCATAGACAGCAAAGGGGCTATGAAAGGCAGCACTGGCTTTTTGTTCTAGGACTTCTTCTTTACAAGCAGCTGCTGGATGTTTGGAAGGGGGTTTGGGATATGCAAAAATGAGAGGCTAAGATGGTAAGAGGGTAAGATGGAAGTCATCTGGCAAAAGCAGAGCTCACAAAAGGGCCAGCTGAGAAAGCTCTTGCTGCCTACAACTTCAACTGCACCCCTCAAAGCAGCAGCACACACGCTGCTCTCGGCACTTTCCTTCTCAGCTCTACGCACCATCCTAAGCCTTGCCTCTCCCACACTCAGGATCCAAAGACAACGGCACCAGGGACTGCTCACACACTAAAGGCACCAGGACAAAAGGCTCACCAGCTTGGCCTTTGCATTCCCGCTGACAGCTCCACAGCTTGAACCCAGAGAACTGCCTGCTGCCAACAGCCTTTCCAATCACTCTGAGCACCTCATGACAAGGAGTGTGGGGAATGAATCTCCAGCAGCCTCCTGCCCCAGGCTGTCCCCCGGGAGCAGCCCTGCTCCAGGCTGTGACTGCCACCTGCACAGCCAAAGGACCCAGAGCCGGTGTTACACACCACGGCTGTGCCTGGCACAGAGACACCAGTGGCCACACAAGTGGCCATGGCACTGTCCACACACAGTCCCTGCTGCTGCTCCCCCAGCCGCTGGCACCAACTCCCAGCCACCCACTCCTAAAGCCACGGGGCCCACTGGGACACTGCGGGGGCTCGTGGAAGCCAGCGGCCCATGTGACACAGCGGGGCTGCACAGAGCCCACGGTGCTTTGTGACCCGTGGCTCCCAGGAGAGCCTTTGTGATGCTGGGGAACTACAAGGAAGCCTGGCTCCTCTGTGACACCACCACAGAAGCTCAGGGGAGCCCTGGAGACCGTGCTGATGCTATTGAACCTGATGCAACCCTGCCTCCTCTGTGACACCACAGAACCTCTGGGAGCCCTGGAGACTGTGCTGATGCTATGGAACCTGATGCAACCCTGCCTCCACTGTGACACCACAGAAGCTCAGGGAGCCCTGGAGACTGTGGTGATGCTATGGAACCTGATGCAACCCTGCCTCCACTGTGACACCACAGAACCTCTGGGAGCCCTGGAGACCGTGCTGATGCTATGGAACCTGATGCAACCCTGCCTCCACTGTGACACCACAGAAGCTCGGGGAGCTCTGCAGACTGTGGGGATGCTGGCGAAGCTGACGGAACCCTGGGCACCACAGTGACGCTATGGAACCTGGTGGAACCGAGGGGCCACAGTGACACTGTGGGGCCTTTTGGAAGCAACAGGACCCTGGTGGGAAGCCACGGGATGATTAATCCTGCACGAACCTGCTCCAGGTGGGCTCCTCTCTCCCAGCTTCCACAGGTGCTGCTAGGATCCCACTCCGGCACTGGCTTGGCACGGGCTCACGGCTTCCTTTGGCAATGGCTCTGCTCCAGGATGGCATGCTGCAGAGAATGCAGGTAGATTTTGTGCTCACTCCTGGCATGCAGCTGGACAATAAAGCCTGATCCAGCCCCCCCTCAGCATATGTCCGGCTCTGGCATTGGGGCGGGGCAACTTTGGGAGCAGCCCCAGCCCTGCTCCTGCTCCCGGCTGGGCACCCAGCTGCTGGGACACAGGTGTGTCCTGATGCCACCGTCTACTCCTTTGAGAAGGGGAGGACAGAGTGCATCAGGGAGTTTGGTGTGGCTTACATGCGGCAAGGAGAAGGTGCAGCCCCAAACTGGCTTTCACTTCTAGAACCTTTTGCTATTGCGGGAGCAGCTGCTGGAGCTTTTCAACCGAGCTGCAAGAGTGAAAAGTGTGATGGCATGTCTATCTGAGAAGGAAGGTTCGGTGCCGCAGCCTGTTGTGCACAATTTATATGCTGATAAGAGAAGGGGGTGCTTTTGCAACGTTTTCCTTCCTGACACTTCTGTCTCTGTGAGCTTTAGCTGCTTGGACTCAGGGATACCGAAGGTATGTGAAAGTGACTGGGATGCGAGAATCATGTTGCACAGGGAACAGGGAAGGTCAGCAAATGTTTCCTGTCCTGGCACATCTCTCAGTCTGAACTGCAGCTGCAGATGCTTCACTTCCGCCAAGGACTCTGCCACCTTGAGAGAAGGATGCGCTCTATGGAGTTGAGAAAGAAAGTGCGTCTCACTAGCTTCTTTCCTCTACTTCATAGACAGCAAAGGGGCTATGAAAGGCAGCACTGGCTTTTTGTTCTAGGACTTCTTCTTTACAAGCAGCTGCTGGATGTTTGGAAGGGGGTTTGGGATATGCAAAAATGAGAGGCTAAGATGGTAAGAGGGTAAGATGGAAGTCATCTGGCAAAAGCAGAGCTCACAAAAGGGCCAGCTGAGAAAGCTCTTGCTGCCTACAACTTCAACTGCACCCCTCAAAGCAGCAGCACACATGCTGCTCTCGGCACTTTCCTTCTCAGCTCTACGCACCATCCTAAGCCTTGCCTCTCCCACACTCAGGATCCAAAGACAACGGCACCAGGGACTGCTCACACACTAAAGGCACCAGGACAAAAGGCTCACCAGCTTGGCCTTTGCATTCCCGCTGACAGCTCCACAGCTTGAACCCAGAGAACTGCCTGCTGCCAACAGCCTTTCCAATCACTCTGAGCACCTCATGACAAGGAGTGTGGGGAATGAATCTCCAGCAGCCTCCTGCCCCAGGCTGTCCCCCGGGAGCAGCCCTGCTCCAGGCTGTGACTGCCACCTGCACAGCCAAAGGACCCAGAGCCGGTGTTACACACCACGGCTGTGCCTGGCACAGAGACACCAGTGGCCACACAAGTGGCCATGGCACTGTCCACACACAGTCCCTGCTGCTGCTCCCCCAGCCGCTGGCACCAACTCCCAGCCACCCACTCCTAAAGCCACGGGGCCCACTGGGACACTGCGGGGGCTCGTGGAAGCCAGCGGCCATTGTGACACAGCGGGGCTGCACAGAGCCCACGGTGCTTTGTGACCCGTGGCTCCCAGGAGAGCCTTTGTGATGCTGGGGAACTACAAGGAAGCCTGGCTCCTCTGTGACACCACCACAGAAGCTCAGGGGAGCCCTGGAGGCCGTGCTGATGCTATTGAACCTGATGCAACCCTGCCTCCTCTGTGACACCACAGAACCTCTGGGAGCTCTGGAGACCGTGCTGATGCTATGGAACCTGATGCAACCCTGCCTCCACTGTGACACCACAGAAGCTCAGGGAGCCCTGGAGACTGTGGTGATGCTATGGAACCTGATGCAACCCTGCCTCCACTGTGACACCACAGAACCTCTGGGAGCCCTGGAGACCGTGCTGATGCTATGGAACCTGATGCAACCCTGCCTCCACTGTGACACCACAGAAGCTCGGGGAGCTCTGCAGACCGTGGGGATGCTGGCGAAGCTGACGGAACCCTGGGCACCACAGTGACGCTATGGAACCTGGTGGAACCGAGGGGCCACAGTGACACTGTGGGGCCTTTTGGAAGCAACAGGACCCTGGTGGGAAGCCACGGGATGATTAATCCTGCACGAACCTGCTCCAGGTGGGCTCCTCTCTCCCGGCTTCCACAGGTGCTGCTAGGATCCCACTCCGGCACTGGCTTGGCACGGGCTCACGGCTTCCTTTGGCAATGGCTCTGCTCCAGGATGGCATGCTGCAGAGAATGCAGGTAGATTTTGTGCTCACTCCTGGCATGCAGCTGGACAATAAAGCCTGATCCAGCCCCCCCTCAGCATATGTCCGGCTCTGGCATTGGGGCGGGGCAACTTTGGGAGCAGCCCCAGCCCTGCTCCTGCTCCCGGCTGGGCACCCAGCTGCTGGGACACAGGTGTGTCCTGATGCCACCGTCTACTCCTTTGAGAAGGGGAGGACAGAGTGCATCAGGGAGTTTGGTGTGGCTTACATGCGGCAAGGAGAAGGTGCAGCCCCAAACTGGCTTTCACTTCTAGAACCTTTTGCTATTGCGGGAGCAGCTGCTGGAGCTTTTCAACCGAGCTGCAAGAGTGAAAAGTGTGATGGCATGTCTATCTGAGAAGGAAGGTTCGGTGCCGCAGCCTGTTGTGCACAATTTATATGCTGATAAGAGAAGGGGGTGCTTTTGCAACGTTTTCCTTCCTGACACTTCTGTCTCTGTGAGCTTTAGCTGCTTGGACTCAGGGATACCGAAGGTATGTGAAAGTGACTGGGATGCGAGAATCATGTTGCACAGGGAACAGGGAAGGTCAGCAAATGTTTCCTGTCCTGGCACATCTCTCAGTCTGAACTGCAGCTGCAGATGCTTCACTTCCGCCAAGGACTCTGCCACCTTGAGAGAAGGATGCGCTCTATGGAGTTGAGAAAGAAAGTGCGTCTCACTAGCTTCTTTCCTCTACTTCATAGACAGCAAAGGGGCTATGAAAGGCAGCACTGGCTTTTTGTTCTAGGACTTCTTCTTTACAAGCAGCTGCTGGATGTTTGGAAGGGGGTTTGGGATATGCAAAAATGAGAGGCTAAGATGGTAAGAGGGTAAGATGGAAGTCATCTGGCAAAAGCAGAGCTCACAAAAGGGCCAGCTGAGAAAGCTCTTGCTGCCTACAACTTCAACTGCACCCCTCAAAGCAGCAGCACACATGCTGCTCTCGGCACTTTCCTTCTCAGCTCTACGCACCATCCTAAGCCTTGCCTCTCCCACACTCAGGATCCAAAGACAACGGCACCAGGGACTGCTCACACACTAAAGGCACCAGGACAAAAGGCTCACCAGCTTGGCCTTTGCATTCCCGCTGACAGCTCCACAGCTTGAACCCAGAGAACTGCCTGCTGCCAACAGCCTTTCCAATCACTCTGAGCACCTCATGACAAGGAGTGTGGGGAATGAATCTCCAGCAGCCTCCTGCCCCAGGCTGTCCCCCGGGAGCAGCCCTGCTCCAGGCTGTGACTGCCACCTGCACAGCCAAAGGACCCAGAGCCGGTGTTACACACCACGGCTGTGCCTGGCACAGAGACACCAGTGGCCACACAAGTGGCCATGGCACTGTCCACACACAGTCCCTGCTGCTGCTCCCCCAGCCGCTGGCACCAACTCCCAGCCACCCACTCCTAAAGCCACGGGGCCCACTGGGACACTGCGGGGGCTCGTGGAAGCCAGCGGCCATTGTGACACAGCGGGGCTGCACAGAGCCCACGGTGCTTTGTGACCCGTGGCTCCCAGGAGAGCCTTTGTGATGCTGGGGAACTACAAGGAAGCCTGGCTCCTCTGTGACACCACCACAGAAGCTCAGGGGAGCCCTGGAGGCCGTGCTGATGCTATTGAACCTGATGCAACCCTGCCTCCTCTGTGACACCACAGAACCTCTGGGAGCTCTGGAGACCGTGCTGATGCTATGGAACCTGATGCAACCCTGCCTCCACTGTGACACCACAGAAGCTCAGGGAGCCCTGGAGACTGTGGTGATGCTATGGAACCTGATGCAACCCTGCCTCCACTGTGACACCACAGAACCTCTGGGAGCCCTGGAGACCGTGCTGATGCTATGGAACCTGATGCAACCCTGCCTCCACTGTGACACCACAGAAGCTCGGGGAGCTCTGCAGACCGTGGGGATGCTGGCGAAGCTGACGGAACCCTGGGCACCACAGTGACGCTATGGAACCTGGTGGAACCGAGGGGCCACAGTGACACTGTGGGGCCTTTTGGAAGCAACAGGACCCTGGTGGGAAGCCACGGGATGATTAATCCTGCACGAACCTGCTCCAGGTGGGCTCCTCTCTCCCGGCTTCCACAGGTGCTGCTAGGATCCCACTCCGGCACTGGCTTGGCACGGGCTCACGGCTTCCTTTGGCAATGGCTCTGCTCCAGGATGGCATGCTGCAGAGAATGCAGGTAGATTTTGTGCTCACTCCTGGCATGCAGCTGGACAATAAAGCCTGATCCAGCCCCCCCTCAGCATATGTCCGGCTCTGGCATTGGGGCGGGGCAACTTTGGGAGCAGCCCCAGCCCTGCTCCTGCTCCCGGCTGGGCACCCAGCTGCTGGGACACAGGTGTGTCCTGATGCCACCGTCTACTCCTTTGAGAAGGGGAGGACAGAGTGCATCAGGGAGTTTGGTGTGGCTTACATGCGGCAAGGAGAAGGTGCAGCCCCAAACTGGCTTTCACTTCTAGAACCTTTTGCTATTGCGGGAGCAGCTGCTGGAGCTTTTCAACCGAGCTGCAAGAGTGAAAAGTGTGATGGCATGTCTATCTGAGAAGGAAGGTTCGGTGCCGCAGCCTGTTGTGCACAATTTATATGCTGATAAGAGAAGGGGGTGCTTTTGGAACGTTTTCCTTCCTGACACTTCTGTCTCTGTGAGCTTTAGCTGCTTGGACTCAGGGATACCGAAGGTATGTGAAAGTGACTGGGATGCGAGAATCATGTTGCACAGGGAACAGGGAAGGTCAGCAAATGTTTCCTGTCCTGGCACATCTCTCAGTCTGAACTGCAGCTGCAGATGCTTCACTTCCGCCAAGGACTCTGCCACCTTGAGAGAAGGATGCGCTCTATGGAGTTGAGAAAGAAAGTGCGTCTCACTAGCTTCTTTCCTCTACTTCATAGACAGCAAAGGGGCTATGAAAGGCAGCACTGGCTTTTTGTTCTAGGACTTCTTCTTTACAAGCAGCTGCTGGATGTTTGGAAGGGGGTTTGGGATATGCAAAAATGAGAGGCTAAGATGGTAAGAGGGTAAGATGGAAGTCATCTGGCAAAAGCAGAGCTCACAAAAGGGCCAGCTGAGAAAGCTCTTGCTGCCTACAACTTCAACTGCACCCCTCAAAGCAGCAGCACACACGCTGCTCTCGGCACTTTCCTTCTCAGCTCTACGCACCATCCTAAGCCTTGCCTCTCCCACACTCAGGATCCAAAGACAACGGCACCAGGGACTGCTCACACACTAAAGGCACCAGGACAAAAGGCTCACCAGCTTGGCCTTTGCATTCCCGCTGACAGCTCCACAGCTTGAACCCAGAGAACTGCCTGCTGCCAACAGCCTTTCCAATCACTCTGAGCACCTCATGACAAGGAGTGTGGGGAATGAATCTCCAGCAGCCTCCTGCCCCAGGCTGTCCCCCGGGAGCAGCCCTGCTCCAGGCCGTGACTGCCACCTGCACAGCCAAAGGACCCAGAGCCGGTGTTACACACCACGGCTGTGCCTGGCACAGAGACACCAGTGGCCACACAAGTGGCCATGGCACTGTCCACACACAGTCCCTGCTGCTGCTCCCCCAGCCGCTGGCACCAACTCCCAGCCACCCACTCCTAAAGCCACGGGGCCCACTGGGACACTGCGGGGGCTCGTGGAAGCCAGCGGCCATTGTGACACAGCGGGGCTGCACAGAGCCCACGGTGCTTTGTGACCCGTGGCTCCCAGGAGAGCCTTTGTGATGCTGGGGAACTACAAGGAAGCCTGGCTCCTCTGTGACACCACCACAGAAGCTCAGGGGAGCCCTGGAGACCGTGCTGATGCTATTGAACCTGATGCAACCCTGCCTCCTCTGTGACACCACAGAAGCTCTTGGAGCCCTGGAGACCGTGCTGATGCTATGGAACCTGATGCAACCCTGCCTCCTCTGTGACACCACAGAACCTCTGGGAGCCCTGGAGACCGTGCTGATGCTATGGAACCTGATGCAACCCTGCCTCCACTGTGACACCACAGAAGCTCAGGGAGCCCTGGAGACTGTGGTGATGCTATGGAACCTGATGCAACCCTGCCTCCACTGTGACACCACAGAAGCTCGGGGAGCTCTGCAGACCGTGGGGATGCTGGCGAAGCTGACGGAACCCTGGGCACCACAGTGACGCTATGGAACCTGGTGGAACCGAGGGGCCACAGTGACACTGTGGGGCCTTTTGGAAGCAACAGGACCCTGGTGGGAAGCCACGGGATGATTAATCCTGCACGAACCTGCTCCAGGTGGGCTCCTCTCTCCCGGCTTCCACAGGTGCTGCTAGGATCCCACTCCGGCACTGGCTTGGCACGGGCTGACGGCTTCCTTTGGCAATGGCTCTGCTCCAGGATGGCATGCTGCAGAGAATGCAGGTAGATTTTGTGCTCACTCCTGGCATGCAGCTGGACAATAAAGCCTGATCCAGCCCCCCCTCAGCATATGTCCGGCTCTGGCATTGGGGCGGGGCAACTTTGGGAGCAGCCCCAGCCCTGCTCCTGCTCCCGGCTGGGCACCCAGCTGCTGGGACACAGGTGTGTCCTGATGCCACCGTCTACTCCTTTGAGAAGGGGAGGACAGAGTGCATCAGGGAGTTTGGTGTGGCTTACATGCGGCAAGGAGAAGGTGCAGCCCCAAACTGGCTTTCACTTCTAGAACCTTTTGCTATTGCGGGAGCAGCTGCTGGAGCTTTTCAACCGAGCTGCAAGAGTGAAAAGTGTGATGGCATGTCTATCTGAGAAGGAAGGTTCGGTGCCGCAGCCTGTTGTGCACAATTTATATGCTGATAAGAGAAGGGGGTGCTTTTGCAACGTTTTCCTTCCTGACACTTCTGTCTCTGTGAGCTTTAGCTGCTTGGACTCAGGGATACCGAAGGTATGTGAAAGTGACTGGGATGCGAGAATCATGTTGCACAGGGAACAGGGAAGGTCAGCAAATGTTTCCTGTCCTGGCACATCTCTCAGTCTGAACTGCAGCTGCAGATGCTTCACTTCCGCCAAGGACTCTGCCACCTTGAGAGAAGGATGCGCTCTATGGAGTTGAGAAAGAAAGTGCGTCTCACTAGCTTCTTTCCTCTACTTCATAGACAGCAAAGGGGCTATGAAAGGCAGCACTGGCTTTTTGTTCTAGGACTTCTTCTTTACAAGCAGCTGCTGGATGTTTGGAAGGGGGTTTGGGATATGCAAAAATGAGAGGCTAAGATGGTAAGAGGGTAAGATGGAAGTCATCTGGCAAAAGCAGAGCTCACAAAAGGGCCAGCTGAGAAAGCTCTTGCTGCCTACAACTTCAACTGCACCCCTCAAAGCAGCAGCACACATGCTGCTCTCGGCACTTTCCTTCTCAGCTCTACGCACCATCCTAAGCCTTGCCTCTCCCACACTCAGGATCCAAAGACAACGGCACCAGAGACTGCTCACACACTAAAGGCACCAGGACAAAAGGCTCACCAGCTTGGCCTTTGCATTCCCGCTGACAGCTCCACAGCTTGAACCCAGAGAACTGCCTGCTGCCAACAGCCTTTCCAATCACTCTGAGCACCTCATGACAAGGAGTGTGGGGAATGAATCTCCAGCAGCCTCCTGCCCCAGGCTGTCCCCCGGGAGCAGCCCTGCTCCAGGCCGTGACTGCCACCTGCACAGCCAAAGGACCCAGAACCGGTGTTACACACCACGGCTGTGCCTGGCACAGAGACACCAGTGGCCACACAAGTGGCCATGGCACTGTCCACACACAGTCCCTGCTGCTGCTCCCCCAGCCGCTGGCACCAACTCCCAGCCACCCACTCCTAAAGCCACGGGGCCCACTGGGACACTGCGGGGGCTCGTGGAAGCCAGCGGCCATTGTGACACAGCGGGGCTGCACAGAGCCCACGGTGCTTTGTGACCCGTGGCTCCCAGGAGAGCCTTTGTTGTTGGGGAAGATGAAACAGGAAAGCCTTATAAATATGATTGCCTAACAAAAGATTCTGGGAATATGAAAACTGTGAGCGACATCGAAATGAAGGCCATCTTTGAGATATAGAGTCTTAGTTACTGAACAACTGGAAAACAATGGTATAGCCGGCTGAAGGTAATCCCCTCTTGATTGAACAATACCCTCTGCTTGCAGACAGGTCCAAGGGTCAGAGCAGACCCTACTAGCTCAGCAGAAGGGGTCCAAAGAGTAGTTTTTAGAAGTTAAAATGTAACACTCTATGGTAATGTAAGAACTCTTATAGGCTGTATGTAAATGCTATAGGATTTGTACCTTGTATTAGATTGGCTACTGAGAATTAGAATATTCACTACAGAAGATGATTTATTGTATTGTAACAAGCTCCTCGCTCTCTTAACTCCTCTCCTCTTAGTAATGCTCTTCTCCTCTTAGTAACGCTCTTAGTAACTCTCTTAGTAGCTCTCTTAGTAATGCTCTTCTCCTCTTAGTAGCTCTCTTAGTAACTCTCTTGCTCTTCTTCTTCCTCTTAATTCAGCTCTCCTCTTAGTTTGTCTCTCTTGCTCTTTACACTCTTAGCTCTCAGCCTCTTGCTCTAGCTCTCTCGCTCACTCTCTCTCCCTCTCTTACACCTTGGGCCTGCTTGGAGCTGCAGCTGGCAGCTCTAAGCAGTGCCCCTGTACCCACGCCCTCTGCAATAAACTGCATGCTCCAAAGACCTGCTTATAGAGATCTCTCGTCGCCGTCCATCTCCAGCCGGCCCGACCGAACCCACACCCTCATCACCATCATCGCCATCAATTTCGACAAACTGGCGCCCAAACGTGAGTGAAGGCCTGATTCAGCTTCTTCCACCTGTGAGAGACTTCGCCATGGACGGTAACTAAAAGACCAGTTATAGCCACCTGGAACGTGTCGTGAGCACGGCATACCGTTGCTGCGCAGCGTAAAAGCCGGAGCTCTATAACTCTGCTGAGGCAGCCCTCGAGCACGGGGAGCCGTTACTTCGTAGCAATTACCTGGAGCTCTCGGAGGGAGGAAATTGCCTGGCAGTCCTCGAGCACAGACGGCCACTGCTGCGCAGCGGTTACCTGGAGCTCTTTGAGGAAGTTTGCCGTGGTACCCCTCGAGCACGGACACGCTGCTAAGCAGTGCAGACCGGAGCTCTTAGGAGGGATCCAGCCGCGCGCCCGAGCACAGGCGGGTATTGCTCAGCACCGCCCGCGCTGGAGCTCTGAGTGGAGACACCTGCGAGGTCCCGAGCACGGAAAGCCGTTGCCAAGCGACGCCTGAAACCGGAGCTCTGAGGAGGGACCCGACAGCAGCGTCCTGAGCGCCGTGTGGAGAGCCTGGCCAGCCCCCCACGACGGACTTCTGATTAAGGACCCTGCCCCCTGCGACATCTAGGTGAGTATCATACTGGTCAATAATGGGACAAACTCACTCTGCCCATGACAGACATCTCTATAAACAACTTAAGTACTTACTAAGCTCCGGTCCAAGTCAATTACCTAAACAGGAGCTAAAAAACCTCTTAGAATGGACTCTGATTAATTTCCCAAATGCTGACCGTTCAGCCGTCTTTACAAGAGACTTCTGGGACACAGTTCGGGTTAAACTCTTTAATAATATCTCCCGCCGGGATTGGGCTGCCGCGGAGCTGGTCCCGGCTTGCAGAGCGCTCGTGGAGCTGTTTGCTGTGAAGGCGCCGCCCGCAGCAGCCACCTCGCCGGGTCCCGCTCCTGCTGCGAGCCCGCCCCTTGCCGCCGCGAGCCTGCAACCGGGCACGGCCCCCGCCCCGCCGCCGGACCTCACGGCTCCGGTACCCGCGGTCCAGCTGTCTCGTGCCGCCCCGCCCCACCCCCCCGCGGTCCCTGCACCGGTCACCCCTGCCCCACCGGACTCCACCGCCCCCCCCACCGCCCCCGTCATCTCCACCCCCACGGTCCCGTTAGTCCCTGCTGTCCCGCCTCTCGCGGCTCCGGTAGCCGCGGTCCGACTGACTCGTGCCGCCCCGCCCCCCGCCCCCGCTGTCCTGGCAGCCGTCACCCCTGTCCCACCGGACCCTACGACCCCCTCCACCGCTCCCCCCATCCCCGCCCCCCCCATCCCGTTCCTCCCTGCTGCCCCGGCTCCCGCGGTCCCCGCCCTCGGCTCCAGCGTCTTCGCGGCCCCGTCCCTCGCTCCTCCCACCCCGTCCGCCAGCGCCTTCGCGGCCCCGCCCCCCGCCGATAGCCCCGCGGGGCCAGCGGCTGCTCCCCAGCCACCTACGGGTCCTACCGCTCCCCTAGCCGCGCCTGTTATGGCTGTAGCCACCATCATAGCCGGCCCCCCGCAAAGCCAGGCGGCGACCCTTCTTCCAGCCCCCCAGGTCCCCCTCGCCGCCACCGACACGGCGCCGGTGGTGGTCAACGTCCCGTCCGCGTCCGTGGGACACGGAGCGCCCCAGCCCCGCCAGCCACCTGGTGCCGGCGCTGCAGCGCCTACACAGATGGCTGCTGCCTCTCCCGTGCCTGCCGCTGCTCCAGCCCCGTCTCCTGGCACCGCCGCGCCGGCAGCCACACCAGCCCAGCCTGCAAACTCCCAGCGGCAGCACGCCGCGGTCCAGCCGCCGACTGGCCCACCGTTCGCCATGGCCCCACCGCAACATACTCCCGCCGCCTCCACGCCGGCCCTCCCGCCTCCCGCAGCCCCGGGATCGTCTCCTGCCGACGGGACAGCCCTGCCACCTCCCGCTCTCCCCGACACACAGACAGCGGCCATCACAGTCCGCCACGTTGACCTGATGGCGTAACCCACGCACGCTCACACTTCTCCAACCACAGCACTGCTCACGGAACTAGCTCCGCCACCGCCCCCCACGGCTTTCACCTCGCCTTCAATAGAGCCACCCGCACCCCCTCGCCCGCTGCCGCGGAGCCGGTTGCTCGCGGCCCCCCCGCCTCCTCGCCCGCCACCGCGGAGATCGGCAGTGCCATCGCCGCCCCCGCCGGGGCCCTCCGGCACCGCACAGCTGTATCCCTCGGCTACCGCCGCCCAGCAACATCCCTCCGCGCAGCTCAGCCTCGCCTCACAAGCCGCAAACAGGGGGGGAACGGAGGGCAGTGGTGCAGCTCCAGTGGCAGGGAAGACGGAGAGCCGCTCTGCCCGAGCTGATGCTTTAAATCTAACACCAGGAAACCCTGAAAAGCAGCCAGATTTGTTTGCAATGAGCCCCAGAGTCCCGCCAGCGAGCGGCTGGGATCTTGCAACCCATAAGGAGAAAACGAGTTCTGAGAGTTTGTTAGCGCTACTTTCTGAATCAAAAAATCCTCCAAAGTGCTCAGATTATTCTCAATTAACAGATTGGCATGAAATAAGACTCCAAAGCTGTAAAGATGAAAGTCTATTAGCTAAGCCTGTGATAGCTAGCCAACAGCCTGACAGTCCCAAAACGTGGGTTCCCATCCCCACTCACGAAATTAAAGAACTAAGAAGGGCTGTAAGAGATAGTGGTATTTGCTCACCGTATCTTAAACAACTGCTAAAAAGTACCCTAAAAAGAACACATCAAACCCTAAAACGCATTTTAGATCAACAGAGAGGGGGAGAAGTCCAGGATACACCTCAAAGGAGGTTGAACAAGGCTTTGTATGTTTACAATTTTTTGAATAGCTCTGCAGAAGAGCCTGATCCCCCCATTTATAGACATTTTTTGAACAACAAAAAAGCAAAACTGAAAGAGCGCCCCCCAGTTTTGATTAAAAATCTAGACTCAGGAAAAATAGAAGGACCATACAATCTTATAATGTGGGGGAAGGGGTTTGCATGTGTTTCCACAGGTGAAGGAATCAAGTGGGTTCCAGCAAAAAACGTGAAGCCATACCTCGCATCAAAGCCTGCTGATGCCACCACACCAGCCAGTGACTCTGCAAGTGGAAGCCAGGAAGCAAGCACCCAGACCTGAACTGCGCAGAATCACCAGAAGAAAGTGATCTGCCAAAAACAGCTCAAGAAAAGAATGGAGTTTTCTCATTTGCGCGCGTGCATGTTGCTTTTATTCTTTTGTTTTAGTTTTTGTAGTGAAGCTTTACCTGTGAATCAACCAAAGACAAATGTCTGGGTTGCTTTAGCCAAATCCGCAGGCTCCGATACCATCTGTCTATCTGACACAAGCCCTGACAAACCTTTTTCAACCTGTTTAGTTGGAGTACCTCTTCCAGAAGGTTTTGATAATATTACTCTTGATAAGTATTGGCCATATGACGATCATCATGTATCTCCAACTCCCAGCCATAGACACCAAACTTATATTGATAATTCTAAAATTGATAAATCTGACCTTCAAGAGCTAGAAATCCTAGGTTCGTTAACTATGGATACCTGCTATTTCTTTCACTTTCAAGGAGAAAACGGTCCCCATTTAAATGTTACCCCATATCACCCAGCTTATAGCAATGTAACTTCTTGGTGTAGTCAAGTTAAGCTTCTTATATATGACGAACCTCATGCAGATCGTTTTAGCAAACTTCCTATTCGATTCCCCAGAGGAATTTGGCTCATCTGTGGAGACAGGGCCTGGCAAGGTATACCTTCAAAAATAGATGGTGGCCCTTGTGCTCTGGGACAACTTACAATTATTGCTCCCAGTGTCAAAGAGGTAATCAAAAAGAAAAGCAGAAAGATCAGATCTTCCTGGGGACATCAGTACGATAGTGACTGTGATAGTGACTTCCACCCTTGGAACTCTGGAAAATCAATTGTTGCAAGCATTTTTCTACCTCAGTTAAGCTCCTCAATTGCTTTAAAACAGTTAAACAAGTTGGGATGTTGGCTCAGCAAGGAGGTAAATGCCACCTCTACTATGATCAGTGATCTGTTAACCGATGAAGAGGCAGTCAGACATGCCACTTTACAAAATAGAGCTGCCGTTGATTATCTTTTATTAGCACATGGGCACGGCTGTGAAGATTTTGAAGGATTATGCTGTATGAACTTATCCGATCATTCTGTTTCCATTCACAAACAGCTACAAAACCTAAAGGATCTAGCTAACCAAATTAGAACAGATGACCCGTCTTGGCTGGACAGTTTGTTTGATGATTGGAGCTTTGCACCTTGGCTAAGGGAACTCTGTAAAATAGGCTTGATTATTCTAGTAGTAATAATTATAGTTTTAGTAGCAGTACCTTGTATGCTTCAGTGTGTGCAAAAAATAACGAGTAGGACTGTATCTAATATCTTAGTTGTTCATCAGAACGGGGGAGATGTTGGGGAAGATGAAACAGGAAAGCCTTATAAATATGATTGCCTAACAAAAGATTCTGGGAATATGAAAACTGTGAGCGACATCGAAATGAAGGCCATCTTTGAGATATAGAGTCTTAGTTACTGAACAACTGGAAAACAATGGTATAGCCGGCTGAAGGTAATCCCCTCTTGATTGAACAATACCCTCTGCTTGCAGACAGGTCCAAGGGTCAGAGCAGACCCTACTAGCTCAGCAGAAGGGGTCCAAAGAGTAGTTTTTAGAAGTTAAAATGTAACACTCTATGGTAATGTAAGAACTCTTATAGGCTGTATGTAAATGCTATAGGATTTGTACCTTGTATTAGATTGGCTACTGAGAATTAGAATATTCACTACAGAAGATGATTTATTGTATTGTAACAAGCTCCTCGCTCTCTTAACTCCTCTCCTCTTAGTAATGCTCTTCTCCTCTTAGTAACGCTCTTAGTAACTCTCTTAGTAGCTCTCTTAGTAATGCTCTTCTCCTCTTAGTAGCTCTCTTAGTAACTCTCTTGCTCTTCTTCTTCCTCTTAATTCAGCTCTCCTCTTAGTTTGTCTCTCTTGCTCTTTACACTCTTAGCTCTCAGCCTCTTGCTCTAGCTCTCTCGCTCACTCTCTCTCCCTCTCTTACACCTTGGGCCTGCTTGGAGCTGCAGCTGGCAGCTCTAAGCAGTGCCCCTGTACCCACGCCCTCTGCAATAAACTGCATGCTCCAAAGACCTGCTTATAGAGATCTCTCGTCGCCGTCCATCTCCAGCCGGGCCCGACCGAACCCACACCCTCATCACCATCATCGCCATCAATTTCGACATTTGTGATGCTGGGGAACTACAAGGAAGCCTGGCTCCTCTGTGACACCACCACAGAAGCTCAGGGGAGCCCTGGAGACCGTGCTGATGCTATTGAACCTGATGCAACCCTGCCTCCTCTGTGACACCACAGAAGCTCTTGGAGCCCTGGAGACCGTGGTGATGCTATGGAACCTGATGCAACCCTGCCTCCTCTGTGACACCACAGAACCTCTGGGAGCCCTGGAGACCGTGCTGATGCTATGGAACCTGATGCAACCCTGCCTCCACTGTGACACCACAGAAGCTCAGGGAGCCCTGGAGACTGTGGTGATGCTATGGAACCTGATGCAACCCTGCCTCCACTGTGACACCACAGAACCTCTGGGAGCCCTGGAGACCGTGCTGATGCTATGGAACCTGATGCAACCCTGCCTCCACTGTGACACCACAGAAGCTCGGGGAGCTCTGCAGACCGTGGGGATGCTGGCGAAGCTGACGGAACCCTGGGCACCACAGTGACGCTATGGAACCTGGTGGAACCGAGGGGCCACAGTGACACTGTGGGGCCTTTTGGAAGCAACAGGACCCTGGTGGGAAGCCACGGGATGATTAATCCTGCACGAACCTGCTCCAGGTGGGCTCCTCTCTCCCGGCTTCCACAGGTGCTGCTAGGATCCCACTCCGGCACTGGCTTGGCACGGGCTGACGGCTTCCTTTGGCAATGGCTCTGCTCCAGGATGGCATGCTGCAGAGAATGCAGGTAGATTTTGTGCTCACTCCTGGCATGCAGCTGGACAATAAAGCCTGATCCAGCCCCCCCTCAGCATATGTCCGGCTCTGGCATTGGGGCGGGGCAACTTTGGGAGCAGCCCCAGCCCTGCTCCTGCTCCCGGCTGGGCACCCAGCTGCTGGGACACAGGTGTGTCCTGATGCCACCGTCTACTCCTTTGAGAAGGGGAGGACAGAGTGCATCAGGGAGTTTGGTGTGGCTTACATGCGGCAAGGAGAAGGTGCAGCCCCAAACTGGCTTTCACTTCTAGAACCTTTTGCTATTGCGGGAGCAGCTGCTGGAGCTTTTCAACCGAGCTGCAAGAGTGAAAAGTGTGATGGCATGTCTATCTGAGAAGGAAGGTTCGGTGCCGCAGCCTGTTGTGCACAATTTATATGCTGATAAGAGAAGGGGGTGCTTTTGCAACGTTTTCCTTCCTGACACTTCTGTCTCTGTGAGCTTTAGCTGCTTGGACTCAGGGATACCGAAGGTATGTGAAAGTGACTGGGATGCGAGAATCATGTTGCACAGGGAACAGGGAAGGTCAGCAAATGTTTCCTGTCCTGGCACATCTCTCAGTCTGAACTGCAGCTGCAGATGCTTCACTTCCGCCAAGGACTCTGCCACCTTGAGAGAAGGATGCGCTCTATGGAGTTGAGAAAGAAAGTGCGTCTCACTAGCTTCTTTCCTCTACTTCATAGACAGCAAAGGGGCTATGAAAGGCAGCACTGGCTTTTTGTTCTAGGACTTCTTCTTTACAAGCAGCTGCTGGATGTTTGGAAGGGGGTTTGGGATATGCAAAAATGAGAGGCTAAGATGGTAAGAGGGTAAGATGGAAGTCATCTGGCAAAAGCAGAGCTCACAAAAGGGCCAGCTGAGAAAGCTCTTGCTGCCTACAACTTCAACTGCACCCCTCAAAGCAGCAGCACACACGCTGCTCTCGGCACTTTCCTTCTCAGCTCTACGCACCATCCTAAGCCTTGCCTCTCCCACACTCAGGATCCAAAGACAACGGCACCAGGGACTGCTCACACACTAAAGGCACCAGGACAAAAGGCTCACCAGCTTGGCCTTTGCATTCCCGCTGACAGCTCCACAGCTTGAACCCAGAGAACTGCCTGCTGCCAACAGCCTTTCCAATCACTCTGAGCACCTCATGACAAGGAGTGTGGGGAATGAATCTCCAGCAGCCTCCTGCCCCAGGCTGTCCCCCGGGAGCAGCCCTGCTCCAGGCCGTGACTGCCACCTGCACAGCCAAAGGACCCAGAGCCGGTGTTACACACCACGGCTGTGCCTGGCACAGAGACACCAGTGGCCACACAAGTGGCCATGGCACTGTCCACACACAGTCCCTGCTGCTGCTCCCCCAGCCGCTGGCACCAACTCCCAGCCACCCACTCCTAAAGCCACGGGGCCCACTGGGACACTGCGGGGGCTCGTGGAAGCCAGCGGCCATTGTGACACAGCGGGGCTGCACAGAGCCCACGGTGCTTTGTGACCCGTGGCTCCCAGGAGAGCCTTTGTGATGCTGGGGAACTACAAGGAAGCCTGGCTCCTCTGTGACACCACCACAGAAGCTCAGGGGAGCCCTGGAGACCGTGCTGATGCTATTGAACCTGATGCAACCCTGCCTCCTCTGTGACACCACAGAAGCTCTTGGAACCCTGGAGACCGTGGTGATGCTATGGAACCTGATGCAACCCTGCCTCCTCTGTGACACCACAGAACCTCTGGGAGCCCTGGAGACCGTGCTGATGCTATGGAACCTGATGCAACCCTGCCTCCACTGTGACACCACAGAAGCTCAGGGAGCCCTGGAGACTGTGGTGATGCTATGGAACCTGATGCAACCCTGCCTCCACTGTGACACCACAGAACCTCTGGGAGCCCTGGAGACCGTGCTGATGCTATGGAACCTGATGCAACCCTGCCTCCACTGTGACACCACAGAAGCTCGGGGAGCTCTGCAGACCGTGGGGATGCTGGCGAAGCTGACGGAACCCTGGGCACCACAGTGACGCTATGGAACCTGGTGGAACCGAGGGGCCACAGTGACACTGTGGGGCCTTTTGGAAGCAACAGGACCCTGGTGGGAAGCCACGGGATGATTAATCCTGCACGAACCTGCTCCAGGTGGGCTCCTCTCTCCCGGCTTCCACAGGTGCTGCTAGGATCCCACTCCGGCACTGGCTTGGCACGGGCTCACGGCTTCCTTTGGCAATGGCTCTGCTCCAGGATGGCATGCTGCAGAGAATGCAGGTAGATTTTGTGCTCACTCCTGGCATGCAGCTGGACAATAAAGCCTGATCCAGCCCCCCCTCAGCATATGTCCGGCTCTGGCATTGGGGCGGGGCAACTTTGGGAGCAGCCCCAGCCCTGCTCCTGCTCCCGGCTGGGCACCCAGCTGCTGGGACACAGGTGTGTCCTGATGCCACCGTCTACTCCTTTGAGAAGGGGAGGACAGAGTGCATCAGGGAGTTTGGTGTGGCTTACATGCGGCAAGGAGAAGGTGCAGCCCCAAACTGGCTTTCACTTCTAGAACCTTTTGCTATTGCGGGAGCAGCTGCTGGAGCTTTTCAACCGAGCTGCAAGAGTGAAAAGTGTGATGGCATGTCTATCTGAGAAGAAAGGTTCGGTGCCGCAGCCTGTTGTGCACAATTTATATGCTGATAAGAGAAGGGGGTGCTTTTGGAACGTTTTCCTTCCTGACACTTCTGTCTCTGTGAGCTTTAGCTGCTTGGACTCAGGGATACCGAAGGTATGTGAAAGTGACTGGGATGCGAGAATCATGTTGCACAGGGAACAGGGAAGGTCAGCAAATGTTTCCTGTCCTGGCACATCTCTCAGTCTGAACTGCAGCTGCAGATGCTTCACTTCCGCCAAGGACTCTGCCACCTTGAGAGAAGGATGCGCTCTATGGAGTTGAGAAAGAAAGTGCGTCTCACTAGCTTCTTTCCTCTACTTCATAGACAGCAAAGGGGCTATGAAAGGCAGCACTGGCTTTTTGTTCTAGGACTTCTTCTTTACAAGCAGCTGCTGGATGTTTGGAAGGGGGTTTGGGATATGCAAAAATGAGAGGCTAAGATGGTAAGAGGGTAAGATGGAAGTCATCTGGCAAAAGCAGAGCTCACAAAAGGGCCAGCTGAGAAAGCTCTTGCTGCCTACAACTTCAACTGCACCCCTCAAAGCAGCAGCACACATGCTGCTCTCGGCACTTTCCTTCTCAGCTCTACGCACCATCCTAAGCCTTGCCTCTCCCACACTCAGGATCCAAAGACAACGGCACCAGGGACTGCTCACACACTAAAGGCACCAGGACAAAAGGCTCAGCAGCTTGGCCTTTGCATTCCCGCTGACAGCTCCACAGCTTGAACCCAGAGAACTGCCTGCTGCCAACAGCCTTTCCAATCACTCTGAGCACCTCATGACAAGGAGTGTGGGGAATGAATCTCCAGCAGCCTCCTGCCCCAGGCTGTCCCCCGGGAGCAGCCCTGCTCCAGGCCGTGACTGCCACCTGCACAGCCAAAGGACCCAGAGCCGGTGTTACATACCACGGCTGTGCCTGGCACAGAGACACCAGTGGCCACACAAGTGGCCATGGCACTGTCCACACACAGTCCCTGCTGCTGCTCCCCCAGCCGCTGGCACCAACTCCCAGCCACCCACTCCTAAAGCCACGGGGCCCACTGGGACACTGCGGGGGCTCGTGGAAGCCAGCGGCCATTGTGACACAGCGGGGCTGCACAGAGCCCACGGTGCTTTGTGACCCGTGGCTCCCAGGAGAGCCTTTGTGATGCTGGGGAACTACAAGGAAGCCTGGCTCCTCTGTGACACCACCACAGAAACTCAGGGGAGCCCTGGAGACCGTGCTGATGCTATTGAACCTGATGCAACCCTGCCTCCTCTGTGACACCACAGAAGCTCTTGGAGCCCTGGAGACCGTGGTGATGCTATGGAACCTGATGCAACCCTGCCTCCTCTGTGACACCACAGAACCTCTGGGAGCCCTGGAGACCGTGCTGATGCTATGGAACCTGATGCAACCCTGCCTCCACTGTGACACCACAGAAGCTCAGGGAGCCCTGGAGACTGTGGTGATGCTATGGAACCTGATGCAACCCTGCCTCCACTGTGACACCACAGAACCTCTGGGAGCCCTGGAGACCGTGCTGATGCTATGGAACCTGATGCAACCCTGCCTCCACTGTGACACCACAGAAGCTCGGGGAGCTCTGCAGACCGTGGGGATGCTGGCGAAGCTGACGGAACCCTGGGCACCACAGTGACGCTATGGAACCTGGTGGAACCGAGGGGCCACAGTGACACTGTGGGGCCTTTTGGAAGCAACAGGACCCTGGTGGGAAGCCACGGGATGATTAATCCTGCACGAACCTGCTCCAGGTGGGCTCCTCTCTCCCGGCTTCCACAGGTGCTGCTAGGATCCCACTCCGGCACTGGCTTGGCACGGGCTGACGGCTTCCTTTGGCAATGGCTCTGCTCCAGGATGGCATGCTGCAGAGAATGCAGGTAGATTTTGTGCTCACTCCTGGCATGCAGCTGGACAATAAAGCCTGATCCAGCCCCCCCTCAGCATATGTCCGGCTCTGGCATTGGGGCGGGGCAACTTTGGGAGCAGCCCCAGCCCTGCTCCTGCTCCCGGCTGGGCACCCAGCTGCTGGGACACAGGTGTGTCCTGATGCCACCGTCTACTCCTTTGAGAAGGGGAGGACAGAGTGCATCAGGGAGTTTGGTGTGGCTTACATGCGGCAAGGAGAAGGTGCAGCCCCAAACTGGCTTTCACTTCTAGAACCTTTTGCTATTGCGGGAGCAGCTGCTGGAGCTTTTCAACCGAGCTGCAAGAGTGAAAAGTGTGATGGCATGTCTATCTGAGAAGGAAGGTTCGGTGCCGCAGCCTGTTGTGCACAATTTATATGCTGATAAGAGAAGGGGGTGCTTTTGGAACGTTTTCCTTCCTGACACTTCTGTCTCTGTGAGCTTTAGCTGCTTGGACTCAGGGATACCGAAGGTATGTGAAAGTGACTGGGATGCGAGAATCATGTTGCACAGGGAACAGGGAAGGTCAGCAAATGTTTCCTGTCCTGGCACATCTCTCAGTCTGAACTGCAGCTGCAGATGCTTCACTTCCGCCAAGGACTCTGCCACCTTGAGAGAAGGATGCGCTCTATGGAGTTGAGAAAGAAAGTGCGTCTCACTAGCTTCTTTCCTCTACTTCATAGACAGCAAAGGGGCTATGAAAGGCAGCACTGGCTTTTTGTTCTAGGACTTCTTCTTTACAAGCAGCTGCTGGATGTTTGGAAGGGGGTTTGGGATATGCAAAAATGAGAGGCTAAGATGGTAAGAAGGTAAGATGGAAGTCATCTGGCAAAAGCAGAGCTCACAAAAGGGCCAGCTGAGAAAGCTCTTGCTGCCTACAACTTCAACTGCACCCCTCAAAGCAGCAGCACACACGCTGCTCTCGGCACTTTCCTTCTCAGCTCTACGCACCATCCTAAGCCTTGCCTCTCCCACACTCAGGATCCAAAGACAACGGCACCAGGGACTGCTCACACACTAAAGGCACCAGGACAAAAGGCTCACCAGCTTGGCCTTTGCATTCCCGCTGACAGCTCCACAGCTTGAACCCAGAGAACTGCCTGCTGCCAACAGCCTTTCCAATCACTCTGAGCACCTCATGACAAGGAGTGTGGGGAATGAATCTCCAGCAGCCTCCTGCCCCAGGCTGTCCCCCGGGAGCAGCCCTGCTCCAGGCCGTGACTGCCACCTGCACAGCCAAAGGACCCAGAGCCGGTGTTACACACCACGGCTGTGCCTGGCACAGAGACACCAGTGGCCACACAAGTGGCCATGGCACTGTCCACACACAGTCCCTGCTGCTGCTCCCCCAGCCGCTGGCACCAACTCCCAGCCACCCACTCCTAAAGCCACGGGGCCCACTGGGACACTGCGGGGGCTCGTGGAAGCCAGCGGCCATTGTGACACAGCGGGGCTGCACAGAGCCCACGGTGCTTTGTGACCCGTGGCTCCCAGGAGAGCCTTTGTGATGCTGGGGAACTACAAGGAAGCCTGGCTCCTCTGTGACACCACCACAGAAGCTCAGGGGAGCCCTGGAGACCGTGCTGATGCTATGGAACCTGATGCAACCCTGCCTCCTCTGTGACACCACAGAAGCTCTTGGAGCCCTGGAGACCGTGGTGATGCTATGGAACCTGATGCAACCCTGCCTCCTCTGTGACACCACAGAACCTCTGGGAGCTCTGGAGACCGTGCTGATGCTATGGAACCTGATGCAACCCTGCCTCCACTGTGACACCACAGAAGCTCAGGGAGCCCTGGAGACTGTGGTGATGCTATGGAACCTGATGCAACCCTGCCTCCACTGTGACACCACAGAACCTCTGGGAGCCCTGGAGACCGTGCTGATGCTATGGAACCTGATGCAACCCTGCCTCCACTGTGACACCACAGAAGCTCGGGGAGCTCTGCAGACCGTGGGGATGCTGGCGAAGCTGACGGAACCCTGGGCACCACAGTGACGCTATGGAACCTGGTGGAACCGAGGGGCCACAGTGACACTGTGGGGCCTTTTGGAAGCAACAGGACCCTGGTGGGAAGCCACGGGATGATTAATCCTGCACGAACCTGCTCCAGGTGGGCTCCTCTCTCCCGGCTTCCACAGGTGCTGCTAGGATCCCACTCCGGCACTGGCTTGGCACGGGCTGACGGCTTCCTTTGGCAATGGCTCTGCTCCAGGATGGCATGCTGCAGAGAATGCAGGTAGATTTTGTGCTCACTCCTGGCATGCAGCTGGACAATAAAGCCTGATCCAGCCCCCCCTCAGCATATGTCCGGCTCTGGCATTGGGGCGGGGCAACTTTGGGAGCAGCCCCAGCCCTGCTCCTGCTCCCGGCTGGGCACCCAGCTGCTGGGACACAGGTGTGTCCTGATGCCACCGTCTACTCCTTTGAGAAGGGGAGGACAGAGTGCATCAGGGAGTTTGGTGTGGCTTACATGCGGCAAGGAGAAGGTGCAGCCCCAAACTGGCTTTCACTTCTAGAACCTTTTGCTATTGCGGGAGCAGCTGCTGGAGCTTTTCAACCGAGCTGCAAGAGTGAAAAGTGTGATGGCATGTCTATCTGAGAAGGAAGGTTCGGTGCCGCAGCCTGTTGTGCACAATTTATATGCTGATAAGAGAAGGGGGTGCTTTTGGAACGTTTCCCTTCCTGACACTTCTGTCTCTGTGAGCTTTAGCTGCTTGGACTCAGGGATACCGAAGGTATGTGAAAGTGACTGGGATGCGAGAATCATGTTGCACAGGGAACAGGGAAGGTCAGCAAATGTTTCCTGTCCTGGCACATCTCTCAGTCTGAACTGCAGCTGCAGATGCTTCACTTCCGCCAAGGACTCTGCCACCTTGAGAGAAGGATGCGCTCTATGGAGTTGAGAAAGAAAGTGCGTCTCACTAGCTTCTTTCCTCTACTTCATAGACAGCAAAGGGGCTATGAAAGGCAGCACTGGCTTTTTGTTCTAGGACTTCTTCTTTACAAGCAGCTGCTGGATGTTTGGAAGGGGGTTTGGGATATGCAAAAATGAGAGGCTAAGATGGTAAGAGGGTAAGATGGAAGTCATCTGGCAAAAGCAGAGCTCACAAAAGGGCCAGCTGAGAAAGTTCTTGCTGCCTACAACTTCAACTGCACCCCTCAAAGCAGCAGCACACACGCTGCTCTCGGCACTTTCCTTCTCAGCTCTACGCACCATCCTAAGCCTTGCCTCTCCCACACTCAGGATCCAAAGACAACGGCACCAGGGACTGCTCACACACTAAAGGCACCAGGACAAAAGGCTCACCAGCTTGGCCTTTGCATTCCCGCTGACAGCTCCACAGCTTGAACCCAGAGAACTGCCTGCTGCCAACAGCCTTTCCAATCACTCTGAGCACCTCATGACAAGGAGTGTGGGGAATGAATCTCCAGCAGCCTCCTGCCCCAGGCTGTCCCCCGGGAGCAGCCCTGCTCCAGGCCGTGACTGCCACCTGCACAGCCAAAGGACCCAGAGCCGGTGTTACACACCACGGCTGTGCCTGGCACAGAGACACCAGTGGCCACACAAGTGGCCATGGCACTGTCCACACACAGTCCCTGCTGCTGCTCCCCCAGCCGCTGGCACCAACTCCCAGCCACCCACTCCTAAAGCTACGGGGCCCACTGGGACACTGCGGGGGCTCGTGGAAGCCAGCGGCCATTGTGACACAGCGGGGCTGCACAGAGCCCACGGTGCTTTGTGACCCGTGGCTCCCAGGAGAGCCTTTGTGATGCTGGGGAACTACAAGGAAGCCTGGCTCCTCTGTGACACCACCACAGAAGCTCAGGGGAGCCCTGGAGACCGTGCTGATGCTATGGAACCTGATGCAACCCTGCCTCCTCTGTGACACCACAGAACCTCTGGGAGCCCTGGAGACCGTGCTGATGCTATGGAACCTGATGCAACCCTGCCTCCACTGTGACACCACAGAAGCTCAGGGAGCCCTGGAGACTGTGGTGATGCTATGGAACCTGATGCAACCCTGCCTCCACTGTGACACCACAGAACCTCTGGGAGCCCTGGAGACCGTGCTGATGCTATGGAACCTGATGCAACCCTGCCTCCACTGTGACACCACAGAAGCTCGGGGAGCTCTGCAGACCGTGGGGATGCTGGCGAAGCTGACGGAACCCTGGGCACCACAGTGACGCTATGGAACCTGGTGGAACCGAGGGGCCACAGTGACACTGTGGGGCCTTTTGGAAGCAACAGGACCCTGGTGGGAAGCCACGGGATGATTAATCCTGCACGAACCTGCTCCAGGTGGGCTCCTCTCTCCCGGCTTCCACAGGTGCTGCTAGGATCCCACTCCGGCACTGGCTTGGCACGGGCTCACGGCTTCCTTTGGCAATGGCTCTGCTCCAGGATGGCATGCTGCAGAGAATGCAGGTAGATTTTGTGCTCACTCCTGGCATGCAGCTGGACAATAAAGCCTGATCCAGCCCCCCCTCAGCATATGTCCGGCTCTGGCATTGGGGCGGGGCAACTTTGGGAGCAGCCCCAGCCCTGCTCCTGCTCCCGGCTGGGCACCCAGCTGCTGGGACACAGGTGTGTCCTGATGCCACCGTCTACTCCTTTGAGAAGGGGAGGACAGAGTGCATCAGGGAGTTTGGTGTGGCTTACATGCGGCAAGGAGAAGGTGCAGCCCCAAACTGGCTTTCACTTCTAGAACCTTTTGCTATTGCGGGAGCAGCTGCTGGAGCTTTTCAACCGAGCTGCAAGAGTGAAAAGTGTGATGGCATGTCTATCTGAGAAGAAAGGTTCGGTGCCGCAGCCTGTTGTGCACAATTTATATGCTGATAAGAGAAGGGGGTGCTTTTGGAACGTTTTCCTTCCTGACACTTCTGTCTCTGTGAGCTTTAGCTGCTTGGACTCAGGGATACCGAAGGTATGTGAAAGTGACTGGGATGCGAGAATCATGTTGCACAGGGAACAGGGAAGGTCAGCAAATGTTTCCTGTCCTGGCACATCTCTCAGTCTGAACTGCAGCTGCAGATGCTTCACTTCCGCCAAGGACTCTGCCACCTTGAGAGAAGGATGCGCTCTATGGAGTTGAGAAAGAAAGTGCGTCTCACTAGCTTCTTTCCTCTACTTCATAGACAGCAAAGGGGCTATGAAAGGCAGCACTGGCTTTTTGTTCTAGGACTTCTTCTTTACAAGCAGCTGCTGGATGTTTGGAAGGGGGTTTGGGATATGCAAAAATGAGAGGCTAAGATGGTAAGAGGGTAAGATGGAAGTCATCTGGCAAAAGCAGAGCTCACAAAAGGGCCAGCTGAGAAAGCTCTTGCTGCCTACAACTTCAACTGCACCCCTCAAAGCAGCAGCACACATGCTGCTCTCGGCACTTTCCTTCTCAGCTCTACGCACCATCCTAAGCCTTGCCTCTCCCACACTCAGGATCCAAAGACAACGGCACCAGGGACTGCTCACACACTAAAGGCACCAGGACAAAAGGCTCACCAGCTTGGCCTTTGCATTCCCGCTGACAGCTCCACAGCTTGAACCCAGAGAACTGCCTGCTGCCAACAGCCTTTCCAATCACTCTGAGCACCTCATGACAAGGAGTGTGGGGAATGAATCTCCAGCAGCCTCCTGCCCCAGGCTGTCCCCCGGGAGCAGCCCTGCTCCAGGCCGTGACTGCCACCTGCACAGCCAAAGGACCCAGAGCCGGTGTTACACACCACGGCTGTGCCTGGCACAGAGACACCAGTGGCCACACAAGTGGCCATGGCACTGTCCACACACAGTCCCTGCTGCTGCTCCCCCAGCCGCTGGCACCAACTCCCAGCCACCCACTCCTAAAGCCACGGGGCCCACTGGGACACTGCGGGGGCTCGTGGAAGCCAGCGGCCATTGTGACACAGCGGGGCTGCACAGAGCCCACGGTGCTTTGTGACCCGTGGCTCCCAGGAGAGCCTTTGTGATGCTGGGGAACTACAAGGAAGCCTGGCTCCTCTGTGACACCACCACAGAAGCTCAGGGGAGCCCTGGAGACCGTGCTGATGCTATGGAACCTGATGCAACCCTGCCTCCTCTGTGACACCACAGAAGCTCTTGGAGCCCTGGAGACCGTGGTGATGCTATGGAACCTGATGCAACCCTGCCTCCTCTGTGACACCACAGAACCTCTGGGAGCTCTGGAGACCGTGCTGATGCTATGGAACCTGATGCAACCCTGCCTCCACTGTGACACCACAGAAGCTCAGGGAGCCCTGGAGACTGTGGTGATGCTATGGAACCTGATGCAACCCTGCCTCCACTGTGACACCACAGAACCTCTGGGAGCCCTGGAGACCGTGCTGATGCTATGGAACCTGATGCAACCCTGCCTCCACTGTGACACCACAGAAGCTCGGGGAGCTCTGCAGACCGTGGGGATGCTGGCGAAGCTGACGGAACCCTGGGCACCACAGTGACGCTATGGAACCTGGTGGAACCGAGGGGCCACAGTGACACTGTGGGGCCTTTTGGAAGCAACAGGACCCTGGTGGGAAGCCACGGGATGATTAATCCTGCACGAACCTGCTCCAGGTGGGCTCCTCTCTCCCGGCTTCCACAGGTGCTGCTAGGATCCCACTCCGGCACTGGCTTGGCACGGGCTGACGGCTTCCTTTGGCAATGGCTCTGCTCCAGGATGGCATGCTGCAGAGAATGCAGGTAGATTTTGTGCTCACTCCTGGCATGCAGCTGGACAATAAAGCCTGATCCAGCCCCCCCTCAGCATATGTCCGGCTCTGGCATTGGGGCGGGGCAACTTTGGGAGCAGCCCCAGCCCTGCTCCTGCTCCCGGCTGGGCACCCAGCTGCTGGGACACAGGTGTGTCCTGATGCCACCGTCTACTCCTTTGAGAAGGGGAGGACAGAGTGCATCAGGGAGTTTGGTGTGGCTTACATGCGGCAAGGAGAAGGTGCAGCCCCAAACTGGCTTTCACTTCTAGAACCTTTTGCTATTGCGGGAGCAGCTGCTGGAGCTTTTCAACCGAGCTGCAAGAGTGAAAAGTGTGATGGCATGTCTATCTGAGAAGGAAGGTTCGGTGCCGCAGCCTGTTGTGCACAATTTATATGCTGATAAGAGAAGGGGGTGCTTTTGGAACGTTTCCCTTCCTGACACTTCTGTCTCTGTGAGCTTTAGCTGCTTGGACTCAGGGATACCGAAGGTATGTGAAAGTGACTGGGATGCGAGAATCATGTTGCACAGGGAACAGGGAAGGTCAGCAAATGTTTCCTGTCCTGGCACATCTCTCAGTCTGAACTGCAGCTGCAGATGCTTCACTTCCGCCAAGGACTCTGCCACCTTGAGAGAAGGATGCGCTCTATGGAGTTGAGAAAGAAAGTGCGTCTCACTAGCTTCTTTCCTCTACTTCATAGACAGCAAAGGGGCTATGAAAGGCAGCACTGGCTTTTTGTTCTAGGACTTCTTCTTTACAAGCAGCTGCTGGATGTTTGGAAGGGGGTTTGGGATATGCAAAAATGAGAGGCTAAGATGGTAAGAGGGTAAGATGGAAGTCATCTGGCAAAAGCAGAGCTCACAAAAGGGCCAGCTGAGAAAGCTCTTGCTGCCTACAACTTCAACTGCACCCCTCAAAGCAGCAGCACACACGCTGCTCTCGGCACTTTCCTTCTCAGCTCTACGCACCATCCTAAGCCTTGCCTCTCCCACACTCAGGATCCAAAGACAACGGCACCAGGGACTGCTCACACACTAAAGGCACCAGGACAAAAGGCTCACCAGCTTGGCCTTTGCATTCCCGCTGACAGCTCCACAGCTTGAACCCAGAGAACTGCCTGCTGCCAACAGCCTTTCCAATCACTCTGAGCACCTCATGACAAGGAGTGTGGGGAATGAATCTCCAGCAGCCTCCTGCCCCAGGCTGTCCCCCGGGAGCAGCCCTGCTCCAGGCCGTGACTGCCACCTGCACAGCCAAAGGACCCAGAGCCGGTGTTACACACCACGGCTGTGCCTGGCACAGAGACACCAGTGGCCACACAAGTGGCCATGGCACTGTCCACACACAGTCCCTGCTGCTGCTCCCCCAGCCGCTGGCACCAACTCCCAGCCACCCACTCCTAAAGCTACGGGGCCCACTGGGACACTGCGGGGGCTCGTGGAAGCCAGCGGCCATTGTGACACAGCGGGGCTGCACAGAGCCCACGGTGCTTTGTGACCCGTGGCTCCCAGGAGAGCCTTTGTGATGCTGGGGAACTACAAGGAAGCCTGGCTCCTCTGTGACACCACCACAGAAGCTCAGGGGAGCCCTGGAGACCGTGCTGATGCTATGGAACCTGATGCAACCCTGCCTCCTCTGTGACACCACAGAACCTCTGGGAGCCCTGGAGACCGTGCTGATGCTATGGAACCTGATGCAACCCTGCCTCCACTGTGACACCACAGAAGCTCAGGGAGCCCTGGAGACTGTGGTGATGCTATGGAACCTGATGCAACCCTGCCTCCACTGTGACACCACAGAACCTCTGGGAGCCCTGGAGACCGTGCTGATGCTATGGAACCTGATGCAACCCTGCCTCCACTGTGACACCACAGAAGCTCGGGGAGCTCTGCAGACCGTGGGGATGCTGGCGAAGCTGACGGAACCCTGGGCACCACAGTGACGCTATGGAACCTGGTGGAACCGAGGGGCCACAGTGACACTGTGGGGCCTTTTGGAAGCAACAGGACCCTGGTGGGAAGCCACGGGATGATTAATCCTGCACGAACCTGCTCCAGGTGGGCTCCTCTCTCCCGGCTTCCACAGGTGCTGCTAGGATCCCACTCCGGCACTGGCTTGGCACGGGCTCACGGCTTCCTTTGGCAATGGCTCTGCTCCAGGATGGCATGCTGCAGAGAATGCAGGTAGATTTTGTGCTCACTCCTGGCATGCAGCTGGACAATAAAGCCTGATCCAGCCCCCCCTCAGCATATGTCCGGCTCTGGCATTGGGGCGGGGCAACTTTGGGAGCAGCCCCAGCCCTGCTCCTGCTCCCGGCTGGGCACCCAGCTGCTGGGACACAGGTGTGTCCTGATGCCACCGTCTACTCCTTTGAGAAGGGGAGGACAGAGTGCATCAGGGAGTTTGGTGTGGCTTACATGCGGCAAGGAGAAGGTGCAGCCCCAAACTGGCTTTCACTTCTAGAACCTTTTGCTATTGCGGGAGCAGCTGCTGGAGCTTTTCAACCGAGCTGCAAGAGTGAAAAGTGTGATGGCATGTCTATCTGAGAAGAAAGGTTCGGTGCCGCAGCCTGTTGTGCACAATTTATATGCTGATAAGAGAAGGGGGTGCTTTTGGAACGTTTTCCTTCCTGACACTTCTGTCTCTGTGAGCTTTAGCTGCTTGGACTCAGGGATACCGAAGGTATGTGAAAGTGACTGGGATGCGAGAATCATGTTGCACAGGGAACAGGGAAGGTCAGCAAATGTTTCCTGTCCTGGCACATCTCTCAGTCTGAACTGCAGCTGCAGATGCTTCACTTCCGCCAAGGACTCTGCCACCTTGAGAGAAGGATGCGCTCTATGGAGTTGAGAAAGAAAGTGCGTCTCACTAGCTTCTTTCCTCTACTTCATAGACAGCAAAGGGGCTATGAAAGGCAGCACTGGCTTTTTGTTCTAGGACTTCTTCTTTACAAGCAGCTGCTGGATGTTTGGAAGGGGGTTTGGGATATGCAAAAATGAGAGGCTAAGATGGTAAGAGGGTAAGATGGAAGTCATCTGGCAAAAGCAGAGCTCACAAAAGGGCCAGCTGAGAAAGCTCTTGCTGCCTACAACTTCAACTGCACCCCTCAAAGCAGCAGCACACATGCTGCTCTCGGCACTTTCCTTCTCAGCTCTACGCACCATCCTAAGCCTTGCCTCTCCCACACTCAGGATCCAAAGACAACGGCACCAGGGACTGCTCACACACTAAAGGCACCAGGACAAAAGGCTCACCAGCTTGGCCTTTGCATTCCCGCTGACAGCTCCACAGCTTGAACCCAGAGAACTGCCTGCTGCCAACAGCCTTTCCAATCACTCTGAGCACCTCATGACAAGGAGTGTGGGGAATGAATCTCCAGCAGCCTCCTGCCCCAGGCTGTCCCCCGGGAGCAGCCCTGCTCCAGGCCGTGACTGCCACCTGCACAGCCAAAGGACCCAGAGCCGGTGTTACACACCACGGCTGTGCCTGGCACAGAGACACCAGTGGCCACACAAGTGGCCATGGCACTGTCCACACACAGTCCCTGCTGCTGCTCCCCCAGCCGCTGGCACCAACTCCCAGCCACCCACTCCTAAAGCCACGGGGCCCACTGGGACACTGCGGGGGCTCGTGGAAGCCAGCGGCCATTGTGACACAGCGGGGCTGCACAGAGCCCACGGTGCTTTGTGACCCGTGGCTCCCAGGAGAGCCTTTGTGATGCTGGGGAACTACAAGGAAGCCTGGCTCCTCTGTGACACCACCACAGAAGCTCAGGGGAGCCCTGGAGACCGTGCTGATGCTATGGAACCTGATGCAACCCTGCCTCCTCTGTGACACCACAGAAGCTCTGGGAGCCCTGGAGACTGTGGTGATGCTATGGAACCTGATGCAACCCTGCCTCCACTGTGACACCACAGAACCTCTGGGAGCCCTGGAGACCGTGCTGATGCTATGGAACCTGATGCAACCCTGCCTCCACTGTGACACCACAGAAGCTCGGGGAGCTCTGCAGACCGTGGGGATGCTGGCGAAGCTGACGGAACCCTGGGCACCACAGTGACGCTATGGAACCTGGTGGAACCGAGGGGCCACAGTGACACTGTGGGGCCTTTTGGAAGCAACAGGACCCTGGTGGGAAGCCACGGGATGATTAATCCTGCACGAACCTGCTCCAGGTGGGCTCCTCTCTCCCGGCTTCCACAGGTGCTGCTAGGATCCCACTCCGGCACTGGCTTGGCACGGGCTCACGGCTTCCTTTGGCAATGGCTCTGCTCCAGGATGGCATGCTGCAGAGAATGCAGGTAGATTTTGTGCTCACTCCTGGCATGCAGCTGGACAATAAAGCCTGATCCAGCCCCCCCTCAGCATATGTCCGGCTCTGGCATTGGGGCGGGGCAACTTTGGGAGCAGCCCCAGCCCTGCTCCTGCTCCCGGCTGGGCACCCAGCTGCTGGGACACAGGTGTGTCCTGATGCCACCGTCTACTCCTTTGAGAAGGGGAGGACAGAGTGCATCAGGGAGTTTGGTGTGGCTTACATGCGGCAAGGAGAAGGTGCAGCCCCAAACTGGCTTTCACTTCTAGAACCTTTTGCTATTGCGGGAGCAGCTGCTGGAGCTTTTCAACCGAGCTGCAAGAGTGAAAAGTGTGATGGCATGTCTATCTGAGAAGGAAGGTTCGGTGCCGCAGCCTGTTGTGCACAATTTATATGCTGATAAGAGAAGGGGGTGCTTTTGGAACGTTTCCCTTCCTGACACTTCTGTCTCTGTGAGCTTTAGCTGCTTGGACTCAGGGATACCGAAGGTATGTGAAAGTGACTGGGATGCGAGAATCATGTTGCACAGGGAACAGGGAAGGTCAGCAAATGTTTCCTGTCCTGGCACATCTCTCAGTCTGAACTGCAGCTGCAGATGCTTCACTTCCGCCAAGGACTCTGCCACCTTGAGAGAAGGATGCGCTCTATGGAGTTGAGAAAGAAAGTGCGTCTCACTAGCTTCTTTCCTCTACTTCATAGACAGCAAAGGGGCTATGAAAGGCAGCACTGGCTTTTTGTTCTAGGACTTCTTCTTTACAAGCAGCTGCTGGATGTTTGGAAGGGGGTTTGGGATATGCAAAAATGAGAGGCTAAGATGGTAAGAGGGTAAGATGGAAGTCATCTGGCAAAAGCAGAGCTCACAAAAGGGCCAGCTGAGAAAGCTCTTGCTGCCTACAACTTCAACTGCACCCCTCAAAGCAGCAGCACACACGCTGCTCTCGGCACTTTCCTTCTCAGCTCTACGCACCATCCTAAGCCTTGCCTCTCCCACACTCAGGATCCAAAGACAACGGCACCAGGGACTGCTCACACACTAAAGGCACCAGGACAAAAGGCTCAGCAGCTTGGCCTTTGCATTCCCGCTGACAGCTCCACAGCTTGAACCCAGAGAACTGCCTGCTGCCAACAGCCTTTCCAATCACTCTGAGCACCTCATGACAAGGAGTGTGGGGAATGAATCTCCAGCAGCCTCCTGCCCCAGGCTGTCCCCCGGGAGCAGCCCTGCTCCAGGCCGTGACTGCCACCTGCACAGCCAAAGGACCCAGAGCCGGTGTTACACACCACGGCTGTGCCTGGCACAGAGACACCAGTGGCCACACAAGTGGCCATGGCACTGTCCACACACAGTCCCTGCTGCTGCTCCCCCAGCCGCTGGCACCAACTCCCAGCCACCCACTCCTAAAGCCACGGGGCCCACTGGGACACTGCGGGGGCTCGTGGAAGCCAGCGGCCATTGTGACACAGCGGGGCTGCACAGAGCCCACGGTGCTTTGTGACCCGTGGCTCCCAGGAGAGCCTTTGTGATGCTGGGGAACTACAAGGAAGCCTGGCTCCTCTGTGACACCACCACAGAAGCTCAGGGGAGCCCTGGAGACCGTGCTGATGCTATTGAACCTGATTGCAACCCTGCCTCCTCTGTGACACCACAGAAGCTCTTGGAGCCCTGGAGACCGTGGTGATGCTATGGAACCTGATGCAACCCTGCCTCCTCTGTGACACCACAGAACCTCTGGGAGCCCTGGAGACCGTGCTGATGCTATGGAACCTGATGCAACCCTGCCTCCACTGTGACACCACAGAAGCTCAGGGAGCCCTGGAGACTGTGGTGATGCTATGGAACCTGATGCAACCCTGCCTCCACTGTGACACCACAGAACCTCTGGGAGCCCTGGAGACCGTGCTGATGCTATGGAACCTGATGCAACCCTGCCTCCACTGTGACACCACAGAAGCTCGGGGAGCTCTGCAGACCGTGGGGATGCTGGCGAAGCTGACGGAACCCTGGGCACCACAGTGACGCTATGGAACCTGGTGGAACCGAGGGGCCACAGTGACGCTGTGGGGCCTTTTGGAAGCAACAGGACCCTGGTGGGAAGCCACGGGATGATTAATCCTGCACGAACCTGCTCCAGGTGGGCTCCTCTCTCCCGGCTTCCACAGGTGCTGCTAGGATCCCACTCCGGCACTGGCTTGGCACGGGCTCACGGCTTCCTTTGGCAATGGCTCTGCTCCAGGATGGCATGCTGCAGAGAATGCAGGTAGATTTTGTGCTCACTCCTGGCATGCAGCTGGACAATAAAGCCTGATCCAGCCCCCCCTCAGCATATGTCCGGCTCTGGCATTGGGGCGGGGCAACTTTGGGAGCAGCCCCAGCCCTGCTCCTGCTCCCGGCTGGGCACCCAGCTGCTGGGACACAGGTGTGTCCTGATGCCACCGTCTACTCCTTTGAGAAGGGGAGGACAGAGTGCATCAGGGAGTTTGGTGTGGCTTACATGCGGCAAGGAGAAGGTGCAGCCCCAAACTGGCTTTCACTTCTAGAACCTTTTGCTATTGCGGGAGCAGCTGCTGGAGCTTTTCAACCGAGCTGCAAGAGTGAAAAGTGTGATGGCATGTCTATCTGAGAAGGAAGGTTCGGTGCCGCAGCCTGTTGTGCACAATTTATATGCTGATAAGAGAAGGGGGTGCTTTTGCAACGTTTTCCTTCCTGACACTTCTGTCTCTGTGAGCTTTAGCTGCTTGGACTCAGGGATACCGAAGGTATGTGAAAGTGACTGGGATGCGAGAATCATGTTGCACAGGGAACAGGGAAGGTCAGCAAATGTTTCCTGTCCTGGCACATCTCTCAGTCTGAACTGCAGCTGCAGATGCTTCACTTCCGCCAAGGACTCTGCCACCTTGAGAGAAGGATGCGCTCTATGGAGTTGAGAAAGAAAGTGCGTCTCACTAGCTTCTTTCCTCTACTTCATAGACAGCAAAGGGGCTATGAAAGGCAGCACTGGCTTTTTGTTCTAGGACTTCTTCTTTACAAGCAGCTGCTGGATGTTTGGAAGGGGGTTTGGGATATGCAAAAATGAGAGGCTAAGATGGTAAGAGGGTAAGATGGAAGTCATCTGGCAAAAGCAGAGCTCACAAAAGGGCCAGCTGAGAAAGCTCTTGCTGCCTACAACTTCAACTGCACCCCTCAAAGCAGCAGCACACACGCTGCTCTCGGCACTTTCCTTCTCAGCTCTACGCACCATCCTAAGCCTTGCCTCTCCCACACTCAGGATCCAAAGACAACGGCACCAGGGACTGCTCACACACTAAAGGCACCAGGACAAAAGGCTCAGCAGCTTGGCCTTTGCATTCCCGCTGACAGCTCCACAGCTTGAACCCAGAGAACTGCCTGCTGCCAACAGCCTTTCCAATCACTCTGAGCACCTCATGACAAGGAGTGTGGGGAATGAATCTCCAGCAGCCTCCTGCCCCAGGCTGTCCCCCGGGAGCAGCCCTGCTCCAGGCCGTGACTGCCACCTGCACAGCCAAAGGACCCAGAGCCGGTGTTACATACCACGGCTGTGCCTGGCACAGAGACACCAGTGGCCACACAAGTGGCCATGGCACTGTCCACACACAGTCCCTGCTGCTGCTCCCCCAGCCGCTGGCACCAACTCCCAGCCACCCACTCCTAAAGCCACGGGGCCCACTGGGACACTGCGGGGGCTCGTGGAAGCCAGCGGCCATTGTGACACAGCGGGGCTGCACAGAGCCCACGGTGCTTTGTGACCCGTGGCTCCCAGGAGAGCCTTTGTGATGCTGGGGAACTACAAGGAAGCCTGGCTCCTCTGTGACACCACCACAGAAGCTCAGGGGAGCCCTGGAGACCGTGCTGATGCTATTGAACCTGATGCAACCCTGCCTCCTCTGTGACACCACAGAAGCTCTTGGAACCCTGGAGACCGTGGTGATGCTATGGAACCTGATGCAACCCTGCCTCCTCTGTGACACCACAGAACCTCTGGGAGCCCTGGAGACCGTGCTGATGCTATGGAACCTGATGCAACCCTGCCTCCACTGTGACACCACAGAAGCTCAGGGAGCCCTGGAGACTGTGGTGATGCTATGGAACCTGATGCAACCCTGCCTCCACTGTGACACCACAGAACCTCTGGGAGCCCTGGAGACCGTGCTGATGCTATGGAACCTGATGCAACCCTGCCTCCACTGTGACACCACAGAAGCTCGGGGAGCTCTGCAGACCGTGGGGATGCTGGCGAAGCTGACGGAACCCTGGGCACCACAGTGACGCTATGGAACCTGGTGGAACCGAGGGGCCACAGTGACACTGTGGGGCCTTTTGGAAGCAACAGGACCCTGGTGGGAAGCCACGGGATGATTAATCCTGCACGAACCTGCTCCAGGTGGGCTCCTCTCTCCCGGCTTCCACAGGTGCTGCTAGGATCCCACTCCGGCACTGGCTTGGCACGGGCTCACGGCTTCCTTTGGCAATGGCTCTGCTCCAGGATGGCATGCTGCAGAGAATGCAGGTAGATTTTGTGCTCACTCCTGGCATGCAGCTGGACAATAAAGCCTGATCCAGCCCCCCCTCAGCATATGTCCGGCTCTGGCATTGGGGCGGGGCAACTTTGGGAGCAGCCCCAGCCCTGCTCCTGCTCCCAGCTGGGCACCCAGCTGCTGGGACACAGGTGTGTCCTGATGCCACCGTCTACTCCTTTGAGAAGGGGAGGACAGAGTGCATCAGGGAGTTTGGTGTGGCTTACATGCGGCAAGGAGAAGGTGCAGCCCCAAACTGGCTTTCACTTCTAGAACCTTTTGCTATTGCGGGAGCAGCTGCTGGAGCTTTTCAACCGAGCTGCAAGAGTGAAAAGTGTGATGGCATGTCTATCTGAGAAGGAAGGTTCGGTGCCGCAGCCTGTTGTGCACAATTTATATGCTGATAAGAGAAGGGGGTGCTTTTGCAACGTTTTCCTTCCTGACACTTCTGTCTCTGTGAGCTTTAGCTGCTTGGACTCAGGGATACCGAAGGTATGTGAAAGTGACTGGGATGCGAGAATCATGTTGCACAGGGAACAGGGAAGGTCAGCAAATGTTTCCTGTCCTGGCACATCTCTCAGTCTGAACTGCAGCTGCAGATGCTTCACTTCCGCCAAGGACTCTGCCACCTTGAGAGAAGGATGCGCTCTATGGAGTTGAGAAAGAAAGTGCGTCTCACTAGCTTCTTTCCTCTACTTCATAGACAGCAAAGGGGCTATGAAAGGCAGCACTGGCTTTTTGTTCTAGGACTTCTTCTTTACAAGCAGCTGCTGGATGTTTGGAAGGGGGTTTGGGATATGCAAAAATGAGAGGCTAAGATGGTAAGAGGGTAAGATGGAAGTCATCTGGCAAAAGCAGAGCTCACAAAAGGGCCAGCTGAGAAAGCTCTTGCTGCCTACAACTTCAACTGCACCCCTCAAAGCAGCAGCACACACGCTGCTCTCGGCACTTTCCTTCTCAGCTCTACGCACCATCCTAAGCCTTGCCTCTCCCACACTCAGGATCCAAAGACAACGGCACCAGGGACTGCTCACACACTAAAGGCACCAGGACAAAAGGCTCACCAGCTTGGCCTTTGCATTCCCGCTGACAGCTCCACAGCTTGAACCCAGAGAACTGCCTGCTGCCAACAGCCTTTCCAATCACTCTGAGCACCTCATGACAAGGAGTGTGGGGAATGAATCTCCAGCAGCCTCCTGCCCCAGGCTGTCCCCCGGGAGCAGCCCTGCTCCAGGCCGTGACTGCCACCTGCACAGCCAAAGGACCCAGAGCCGGTGTTACACACCACGGCTGTGCCTGGCACAGAGACACCAGTGGCCACACAAGTGGCCATGGCACTGTCCACACACAGTCCCTGCTGCTGCTCCCCCAGCCGCTGGCACCAACTCCCAGCCACCCACTCCTAAAGCTACGGGGCCCACTGGGACACTGCGGGGGCTCGTGGAAGCCAGCGGCCATTGTGACACAGCGGGGCTGCACAGAGCCCACGGTGCTTTGTGACCCGTGGCTCCCAGGAGAGCCTTTGTGATGCTGGGGAACTACAAGGAAGCCTGGCTCCTCTGTGACACCACCACAGAAGCTCAGGGGAGCCCTGGAGACCGTGCTGATGCTATGGAACCTGATGCAACCCTGCCTCCTCTGTGACACCACAGAACCTCTGGGAGCCCTGGAGACCGTGCTGATGCTATGGAACCTGATGCAACCCTGCCTCCACTGTGACACCACAGAAGCTCAGGGAGCCCTGGAGACTGTGGTGATGCTATGGAACCTGATGCAACCCTGCCTCCACTGTGACACCACAGAACCTCTGGGAGCCCTGGAGACCGTGCTGATGCTATGGAACCTGATGCAACCCTGCCTCCACTGTGACACCACAGAAGCTCGGGGAGCTCTGCAGACCGTGGGGATGCTGGCGAAGCTGACGGAACCCTGGGCACCACAGTGACGCTATGGAACCTGGTGGAACCGAGGGGCCACAGTGACACTGTGGGGCCTTTTGGAAGCAACAGGACCCTGGTGGGAAGCCACGGGATGATTAATCCTGCACGAACCTGCTCCAGGTGGGCTCCTCTCTCCCGGCTTCCACAGGTGCTGCTAGGATCCCACTCCGGCACTGGCTTGGCACGGGCTCACGGCTTCCTTTGGCAATGGCTCTGCTCCAGGATGGCATGCTGCAGAGAATGCAGGTAGATTTTGTGCTCACTCCTGGCATGCAGCTGGACAATAAAGCCTGATCCAGCCCCCCCTCAGCATATGTCCGGCTCTGGCATTGGGGCGGGGCAACTTTGGGAGCAGCCCCAGCCCTGCTCCTGCTCCCGGCTGGGCACCCAGCTGCTGGGACACAGGTGTGTCCTGATGCCACCGTCTACTCCTTTGAGAAGGGGAGGACAGAGTGCATCAGGGAGTTTGGTGTGGCTTACATGCGGCAAGGAGAAGGTGCAGCCCCAAACTGGCTTTCACTTCTAGAACCTTTTGCTATTGCGGGAGCAGCTGCTGGAGCTTTTCAACCGAGCTGCAAGAGTGAAAAGTGTGATGGCATGTCTATCTGAGAAGAAAGGTTCGGTGCCGCAGCCTGTTGTGCACAATTTATATGCTGATAAGAGAAGGGGGTGCTTTTGGAACGTTTTCCTTCCTGACACTTCTGTCTCTGTGAGCTTTAGCTGCTTGGACTCAGGGATACCGAAGGTATGTGAAAGTGACTGGGATGCGAGAATCATGTTGCACAGGGAACAGGGAAGGTCAGCAAATGTTTCCTGTCCTGGCACATCTCTCAGTCTGAACTGCAGCTGCAGATGCTTCACTTCCGCCAAGGACTCTGCCACCTTGAGAGAAGGATGCGCTCTATGGAGTTGAGAAAGAAAGTGCGTCTCACTAGCTTCTTTCCTCTACTTCATAGACAGCAAAGGGGCTATGAAAGGCAGCACTGGCTTTTTGTTCTAGGACTTCTTCTTTACAAGCAGCTGCTGGATGTTTGGAAGGGGGTTTGGGATATGCAAAAATGAGAGGCTAAGATGGTAAGAGGGTAAGATGGAAGTCATCTGGCAAAAGCAGAGCTCACAAAAGGGCCAGCTGAGAAAGCTCTTGCTGCCTACAACTTCAACTGCACCCCTCAAAGCAGCAGCACACATGCTGCTCTCGGCACTTTCCTTCTCAGCTCTACGCACCATCCTAAGCCTTGCCTCTCCCACACTCAGGATCCAAAGACAACGGCACCAGGGACTGCTCACACACTAAAGGCACCAGGACAAAAGGCTCAGCAGCTTGGCCTTTGCATTCCCGCTGACAGCTCCACAGCTTGAACCCAGAGAACTGCCTGCTGCCAACAGCCTTTCCAATCACTCTGAGCACCTCATGACAAGGAGTGTGGGGAATGAATCTCCAGCAGCCTCCTGCCCCAGGCTGTCCCCCGGGAGCAGCCCTGCTCCAGGCCGTGACTGCCACCTGCACAGCCAAAGGACCCAGAGCCGGTGTTACATACCACGGCTGTGCCTGGCACAGAGACACCAGTGGCCACACAAGTGGCCATGGCACTGTCCACACACAGTCCCTGCTGCTGCTCCCCCAGCCGCTGGCACCAACTCCCAGCCACCCACTCCTAAAGCCACGGGGCCCACTGGGACACTGCGGGGGCTCGTGGAAGCCAGCGGCCATTGTGACACAGCGGGGCTGCACAGAGCCCACGGTGCTTTGTGACCCGTGGCTCCCAGGAGAGCCTTTGTGATGCTGGGGAACTACAAGGAAGCCTGGCTCCTCTGTGACACCACCACAGAAACTCAGGGGAGCCCTGGAGACCGTGCTGATGCTATTGAACCTGATGCAACCCTGCCTCCTCTGTGACACCACAGAAGCTCTTGGAGCCCTGGAGACCGTGGTGATGCTATGGAACCTGATGCAACCCTGCCTCCTCTGTGACACCACAGAACCTCTGGGAGCCCTGGAGACCGTGCTGATGCTATGGAACCTGATGCAACCCTGCCTCCACTGTGACACCACAGAAGCTCAGGGAGCCCTGGAGACTGTGGTGATGCTATGGAACCTGATGCAACCCTGCCTCCACTGTGACACCACAGAACCTCTGGGAGCCCTGGAGACCGTGCTGATGCTATGGAACCTGATGCAACCCTGCCTCCACTGTGACACCACAGAAGCTCGGGGAGCTCTGCAGACCGTGGGGATGCTGGCGAAGCTGACGGAACCCTGGGCACCACAGTGACGCTATGGAACCTGGTGGAACCGAGGGGCCACAGTGACACTGTGGGGCCTTTTGGAAGCAACAGGACCCTGGTGGGAAGCCACGGGATGATTAATCCTGCACGAACCTGCTCCAGGTGGGCTCCTCTCTCCCGGCTTCCACAGGTGCTGCTAGGATCCCACTCCGGCACTGGCTTGGCACGGGCTGACGGCTTCCTTTGGCAATGGCTCTGCTCCAGGATGGCATGCTGCAGAGAATGCAGGTAGATTTTGTGCTCACTCCTGGCATGCAGCTGGACAATAAAGCCTGATCCAGCCCCCCCTCAGCATATGTCCGGCTCTGGCATTGGGGCGGGGCAACTTTGGGAGCAGCCCCAGCCCTGCTCCTGCTCCCGGCTGGGCACCCAGCTGCTGGGACACAGGTGTGTCCTGATGCCACCGTCTACTCCTTTGAGAAGGGGAGGACAGAGTGCATCAGGGAGTTTGGTGTGGCTTACATGCGGCAAGGAGAAGGTGCAGCCCCAAACTGGCTTTCACTTCTAGAACCTTTTGCTATTGCGGGAGCAGCTGCTGGAGCTTTTCAACCGAGCTGCAAGAGTGAAAAGTGTGATGGCATGTCTATCTGAGAAGGAAGGTTCGGTGCCGCAGCCTGTTGTGCACAATTTATATGCTGATAAGAGAAGGGGGTGCTTTTGGAACGTTTTCCTTCCTGACACTTCTGTCTCTGTGAGCTTTAGCTGCTTGGACTCAGGGATACCGAAGGTATGTGAAAGTGACTGGGATGCGAGAATCATGTTGCACAGGGAACAGGGAAGGTCAGCAAATGTTTCCTGTCCTGGCACATCTCTCAGTCTGAACTGCAGCTGCAGATGCTTCACTTCCGCCAAGGACTCTGCCACCTTGAGAGAAGGATGCGCTCTATGGAGTTGAGAAAGAAAGTGCGTCTCACTAGCTTCTTTCCTCTACTTCATAGACAGCAAAGGGGCTATGAAAGGCAGCACTGGCTTTTTGTTCTAGGACTTCTTCTTTACAAGCAGCTGCTGGATGTTTGGAAGGGGGTTTGGGATATGCAAAAATGAGAGGCTAAGATGGTAAGAAGGTAAGATGGAAGTCATCTGGCAAAAGCAGAGCTCACAAAAGGGCCAGCTGAGAAAGCTCTTGCTGCCTACAACTTCAACTGCACCCCTCAAAGCAGCAGCACACACGCTGCTCTCGGCACTTTCCTTCTCAGCTCTACGCACCATCCTAAGCCTTGCCTCTCCCACACTCAGGATCCAAAGACAACGGCACCAGGGACTGCTCACACACTAAAGGCACCAGGACAAAAGGCTCACCAGCTTGGCCTTTGCATTCCCGCTGACAGCTCCACAGCTTGAACCCAGAGAACTGCCTGCTGCCAACAGCCTTTCCAATCACTCTGAGCACCTCATGACAAGGAGTGTGGGGAATGAATCTCCAGCAGCCTCCTGCCCCAGGCTGTCCCCCGGGAGCAGCCCTGCTCCAGGCCGTGACTGCCACCTGCACAGCCAAAGGACCCAGAGCCGGTGTTACACACCACGGCTGTGCCTGGCACAGAGACACCAGTGGCCACACAAGTGGCCATGGCACTGTCCACACACAGTCCCTGCTGCTGCTCCCCCAGCCGCTGGCACCAACTCCCAGCCACCCACTCCTAAAGCCACGGGGCCCACTGGGACACTGCGGGGGCTCGTGGAAGCCAGCGGCCATTGTGACACAGCGGGGCTGCACAGAGCCCACGGTGCTTTGTGACCCGTGGCTCCCAGGAGAGCCTTTGTGATGCTGGGGAACTACAAGGAAGCCTGGCTCCTCTGTGACACCACCACAGAAGCTCAGGGGAGCCCTGGAGACCGTGCTGATGCTATGGAACCTGATGCAACCCTGCCTCCTCTGTGACACCACAGAAGCTCTTGGAGCCCTGGAGACCGTGGTGATGCTATGGAACCTGATGCAACCCTGCCTCCTCTGTGACACCACAGAACCTCTGGGAGCTCTGGAGACCGTGCTGATGCTATGGAACCTGATGCAACCCTGCCTCCACTGTGACACCACAGAAGCTCAGGGAGCCCTGGAGACTGTGGTGATGCTATGGAACCTGATGCAACCCTGCCTCCACTGTGACACCACAGAACCTCTGGGAGCCCTGGAGACCGTGCTGATGCTATGGAACCTGATGCAACCCTGCCTCCACTGTGACACCACAGAAGCTCGGGGAGCTCTGCAGACCGTGGGGATGCTGGCGAAGCTGACGGAACCCTGGGCACCACAGTGACGCTATGGAACCTGGTGGAACCGAGGGGCCACAGTGACACTGTGGGGCCTTTTGGAAGCAACAGGACCCTGGTGGGAAGCCACGGGATGATTAATCCTGCACGAACCTGCTCCAGGTGGGCTCCTCTCTCCCGGCTTCCACAGGTGCTGCTAGGATCCCACTCCGGCACTGGCTTGGCACGGGCTGACGGCTTCCTTTGGCAATGGCTCTGCTCCAGGATGGCATGCTGCAGAGAATGCAGGTAGATTTTGTGCTCACTCCTGGCATGCAGCTGGACAATAAAGCCTGATCCAGCCCCCCCTCAGCATATGTCCGGCTCTGGCATTGGGGCGGGGCAACTTTGGGAGCAGCCCCAGCCCTGCTCCTGCTCCCGGCTGGGCACCCAGCTGCTGGGACACAGGTGTGTCCTGATGCCACCGTCTACTCCTTTGAGAAGGGGAGGACAGAGTGCATCAGGGAGTTTGGTGTGGCTTACATGCGGCAAGGAGAAGGTGCAGCCCCAAACTGGCTTTCACTTCTAGAACCTTTTGCTATTGCGGGAGCAGCTGCTGGAGCTTTTCAACCGAGCTGCAAGAGTGAAAAGTGTGATGGCATGTCTATCTGAGAAGGAAGGTTCGGTGCCGCAGCCTGTTGTGCACAATTTATATGCTGATAAGAGAAGGGGGTGCTTTTGGAACGTTTCCCTTCCTGACACTTCTGTCTCTGTGAGCTTTAGCTGCTTGGACTCAGGGATACCGAAGGTATGTGAAAGTGACTGGGATGCGAGAATCATGTTGCACAGGGAACAGGGAAGGTCAGCAAATGTTTCCTGTCCTGGCACATCTCTCAGTCTGAACTGCAGCTGCAGATGCTTCACTTCCGCCAAGGACTCTGCCACCTTGAGAGAAGGATGCGCTCTATGGAGTTGAGAAAGAAAGTGCGTCTCACTAGCTTCTTTCCTCTACTTCATAGACAGCAAAGGGGCTATGAAAGGCAGCACTGGCTTTTTGTTCTAGGACTTCTTCTTTACAAGCAGCTGCTGGATGTTTGGAAGGGGGTTTGGGATATGCAAAAATGAGAGGCTAAGATGGTAAGAGGGTAAGATGGAAGTCATCTGGCAAAAGCAGAGCTCACAAAAGGGCCAGCTGAGAAAGCTCTTGCTGCCTACAACTTCAACTGCACCCCTCAAAGCAGCAGCACACACGCTGCTCTCGGCACTTTCCTTCTCAGCTCTACGCACCATCCTAAGCCTTGCCTCTCCCACACTCAGGATCCAAAGACAACGGCACCAGGGACTGCTCACACACTAAAGGCACCAGGACAAAAGGCTCACCAGCTTGGCCTTTGCATTCCCGCTGACAGCTCCACAGCTTGAACCCAGAGAACTGCCTGCTGCCAACAGCCTTTCCAATCACTCTGAGCACCTCATGACAAGGAGTGTGGGGAATGAATCTCCAGCAGCCTCCTGCCCCAGGCTGTCCCCCGGGAGCAGCCCTGCTCCAGGCCGTGACTGCCACCTGCACAGCCAAAGGACCCAGAGCCGGTGTTACACACCACGGCTGTGCCTGGCACAGAGACACCAGTGGCCACACAAGTGGCCATGGCACTGTCCACACACAGTCCCTGCTGCTGCTCCCCCAGCCGCTGGCACCAACTCCCAGCCACCCACTCCTAAAGCTACGGGGCCCACTGGGACACTGCGGGGGCTCGTGGAAGCCAGCGGCCATTGTGACACAGCGGGGCTGCACAGAGCCCACGGTGCTTTGTGACCCGTGGCTCCCAGGAGAGCCTTTGTGATGCTGGGGAACTACAAGGAAGCCTGGCTCCTCTGTGACACCACCACAGAAGCTCTTGGAGCCCTGGAGACCGTGGTGATGCTATGGAACCTGATGCAACCCTGCCTCCTCTGTGACACCACAGAACCTCTGGGAGCTCTGGAGACCGTGCTGATGCTATGGAACCTGATGCAACCCTGCCTCCACTGTGACACCACAGAAGCTCAGGGAGCCCTGGAGACTGTGGTGATGCTATGGAACCTGATGCAACCCTGCCTCCACTGTGACACCACAGAACCTCTGGGAGCCCTGGAGACCGTGCTGATGCTATGGAACCTGATGCAACCCTGCCTCCACTGTGACACCACAGAAGCTCGGGGAGCTCTGCAGACCGTGGGGATGCTGGCGAAGCTGACGGAACCCTGGGCACCACAGTGACGCTATGGAACCTGGTGGAACCGAGGGGCCACAGTGACACTGTGGGGCCTTTTGGAAGCAACAGGACCCTGGTGGGAAGCCACGGGATGATTAATCCTGCACGAACCTGCTCCAGGTGGGCTCCTCTCTCCCGGCTTCCACAGGTGCTGCTAGGATCCCACTCCGGCACTGGCTTGGCACGGGCTGACGGCTTCCTTTGGCAATGGCTCTGCTCCAGGATGGCATGCTGCAGAGAATGCAGGTAGATTTTGTGCTCACTCCTGGCATGCAGCTGGACAATAAAGCCTGATCCAGCCCCCCCTCAGCATATGTCCGGCTCTGGCATTGGGGCGGGGCAACTTTGGGAGCAGCCCCAGCCCTGCTCCTGCTCCCGGCTGGGCACCCAGCTGCTGGGACACAGGTGTGTCCTGATGCCACCGTCTACTCCTTTGAGAAGGGGAGGACAGAGTGCATCAGGGAGTTTGGTGTGGCTTACATGCGGCAAGGAGAAGGTGCAGCCCCAAACTGGCTTTCACTTCTAGAACCTTTTGCTATTGCGGGAGCAGCTGCTGGAGCTTTTCAACCGAGCTGCAAGAGTGAAAAGTGTGATGGCATGTCTATCTGAGAAGGAAGGTTCGGTGCCGCAGCCTGTTGTGCACAATTTATATGCTGATAAGAGAAGGGGGTGCTTTTGGAACGTTTTCCTTCCTGACACTTCTGTCTCTGTGAGCTTTAGCTGCTTGGACTCAGGGATACCGAAGGTATGTGAAAGTGACTGGGATGCGAGAATCATGTTGCACAGGGAACAGGGAAGGTCAGCAAATGTTTCCTGTCCTGGCACATCTCTCAGTCTGAACTGCAGCTGCAGATGCTTCACTTCCGCCAAGGACTCTGCCACCTTGAGAGAAGGATGCGCTCTATGGAGTTGAGAAAGAAAGTGCGTCTCACTAGCTTCTTTCCTCTACTTCATAGACAGCAAAGGGGCTATGAAAGGCAGCACTGGCTTTTTGTTCTAGGACTTCTTCTTTACAAGCAGCTGCTGGATGTTTGGAAGGGGGTTTGGGATATGCAAAAATGAGAGGCTAAGATGGTAAGAGGGTAAGATGGAAGTCATCTGGCAAAAGCAGAGCTCACAAAAGGGCCAGCTGAGAAAGCTCTTGCTGCCTACAACTTCAACTGCACCCCTCAAAGCAGCAGCACACATGCTGCTCTCGGCACTTTCCTTCTCAGCTCTACGCACCATCCTAAGCCTTGCCTCTCCCACACTCAGGATCCAAAGACAACGGCACCAGGGACTGCTCACACACTAAAGGCACCAGGACAAAAGGCTCACCAGCTTGGCCTTTGCATTCCCGCTGACAGCTCCACAGCTTGAACCCAGAGAACTGCCTGCTGCCAACAGCCTTTCCAATCACTCTGAGCACCTCATGACAAGGAGTGTGGGGAATGAATCTCCAGCAGCCTCCTGCCCCAGGCTGTCCCCCGGGAGCAGCCCTGCTCCAGGCCGTGACTGCCACCTGCACAGCCAAAGGACCCAGAGCCGGTGTTACACACCACGGCTGTGCCTGGCACAGAGACACCAGTGGCCACACAAGTGGCCATGGCACTGTCCACACACAGTCCCTGCTGCTGCTCCCCCAGCCGCTGGCACCAACTCCCAGCCACCCACTCCTAAAGCCACGGGGCCCACTGGGACACTGCGGGGGCTCGTGGAAGCCAGCGGCCATTGTGACACAGCGGGGCTGCACAGAGCCCACGGTGCTTTGTGACCCGTGGCTCCCAGGAGAGCCTTTGTGATGCTGGGGAACTACAAGGAAGCCTGGCTCCTCTGTGACACCACCACAGAAACTCAGGGGAGCCCTGGAGACCGTGCTGATGCTATTGAACCTGATGCAACCCTGCCTCCTCTGTGACACCACAGAAGCTCTTGGAGCCCTGGAGACCGTGGTGATGCTATGGAACCTGATGCAACCCTGCCTCCTCTGTGACACCACAGAACCTCTGGGAGCCCTGGAGACCGTGCTGATGCTATGGAACCTGATGCAACCCTGCCTCCACTGTGACACCACAGAAGCTCAGGGAGCCCTGGAGACTGTGGTGATGCTATGGAACCTGATGCAACCCTGCCTCCACTGTGACACCACAGAACCTCTGGGAGCCCTGGAGACCGTGCTGATGCTATGGAACCTGATGCAACCCTGCCTCCACTGTGACACCACAGAAGCTCGGGGAGCTCTGCAGACCGTGGGGATGCTGGCGAAGCTGACGGAACCCTGGGCACCACAGTGACGCTATGGAACCTGGTGGAACCGAGGGGCCACAGTGACACTGTGGGGCCTTTTGGAAGCAACAGGACCCTGGTGGGAAGCCACGGGATGATTAATCCTGCACGAACCTGCTCCAGGTGGGCTCCTCTCTCCCGGCTTCCACAGGTGCTGCTAGGATCCCACTCCGGCACTGGCTTGGCACGGGCTCACAGCTTCCTTTGGCAATGGCTCTGCTCCAGGATGGCATGCTGCAGAGAATGCAGGTAGATTTTGTGCTCACTCCTGGCATGCAGCTGGACAATAAAGCCTGATCCAGCCCCCCCTCAGCATATGTCCGGCTCTGGCATTGGGGCGGGGCAACTTTGGGAGCAGCCCCAGCCCTGCTCCTGCTCCCGGCTGGGCACCCAGCTGCTGGGACACAGGTGTGTCCTGATGCCACCGTCTACTCCTTTGAGAAGGGGAGGACAGAGTGCATCAGGGAGTTTGGTGTGGCTTACATGCGGCAAGGAGAAGGTGCAGCCCCAAACTGGCTTTCACTTCTAGAACCTTTTGCTATTGCGGGAGCAGCTGCTGGAGCTTTTCAACCGAGCTGCAAGAGTGAAAAGTGTGATGGCATGTCTATCTGAGAAGGAAGGTTCGGTGCCGCAGCCTGTTGTGCACAATTTATATGCTGATAAGAGAAGGGGGTGCTTTTGGAACGTTTTCCTTCCTGACACTTCTGTCTCTGTGAGCTTTAGCTGCTTGGACTCAGGGATACCGAAGGTATGTGAAAGTGACTGGGATGCGAGAATCATAGTGCACAGGGAACAGGGAAGGTCAGCAAATGTTTCCTGTCCTGGCACATCTCTCAGTCTGAACTGCAGCTGCAGATGCTTCACTTCCGCCAAGGACTCTGCCACCTTGAGAGAAGGATGCGCTCTATGGAGTTGAGAAAGAAAGTGCGTCTCACTAGCTTCTTTCCTCTACTTCATAGACAGCAAAGGGGCTATGAAAGGCAGCACTGGCTTTTTGTTCTAGGACTTCTTCTTTACAAGCAGCTGCTGGATGTTTGGAAGGGGGTTTGGGATATGCAAAAATGAGAGGCTAAGATGGTAAGAAGGTAAGATGGAAGTCATCTGGCAAAAGCAGAGCTCACAAAAGGGCCAGCTGAGAAAGCTCTTGCTGCCTACAACTTCAACTGCACCCCTCAAAGCAGCAGCACACACGCTGCTCTCGGCACTTTCCTTCTCAGCTCTACGCACCATCCTAAGCCTTGCCTCTCCCACACTCAGGATCCAAAGACAACGGCACCAGGGACTGCTCACACACTAAAGGCACCAGGACAAAAGGCTCACCAGCTTGGCCTTTGCATTCCCGCTGACAGCTCCACAGCTTGAACCCAGAGAACTGCCTGCTGCCAACAGCCTTTCCAATCACTCTGAGCACCTCATGACAAGGAGTGTGGGGAATGAATCTCCAGCAGCCTCCTGCCCCAGGCTGTCCCCCGGGAGCAGCCCTGCTCCAGGCCGTGACTGCCACCTGCACAGCCAAAGGACCCAGAGCCGGTGTTACACACCACGGCTGTGCCTGGCACAGAGACACCAGTGGCCACACAAGTGGCCATGGCACTGTCCACACACAGTCCCTGCTGCTGCTCCCCCAGCCGCTGGCACCAACTCCCAGCCACCCACTCCTAAAGCCACGGGGCCCACTGGGACACTGCGGGGGCTCGTGGAAGCCAGCGGCCATTGTGACACAGCGGGGCTGCACAGAGCCCACGGTGCTTTGTGACCCGTGGCTCCCAGGAGAGCCTTTGTGATGCTGGGGAACTACAAGGAAGCCTGGCTCCTCTGTGACACCACCACAGAAGCTCAGGGGAGCCCTGGAGACCGTGCTGATGCTATGGAACCTGATGCAACCCTGCCTCCTCTGTGACACCACAGAAGCTCTGGGAGCCCTGGAGACTGTGGTGATGCTATGGAACCTGATGCAACCCTGCCTCCACTGTGACACCACAGAACCTCTGGGAGCCCTGGAGACCGTGCTGATGCTATGGAACCTGATGCAACCCTGCCTCCACTGTGACACCACAGAAGCTCGGGGAGCTCTGCAGACCGTGGGGATGCTGGCGAAGCTGACGGAACCCTGGGCACCACAGTGACGCTATGGAACCTGGTGGAACCGAGGGGCCACAGTGACACTGTGGGGCCTTTTGGAAGCAACAGGACCCTGGTGGGAAGCCACGGGATGATTAATCCTGCACGAACCTGCTCCAGGTGGGCTCCTCTCTCCCGGCTTCCACAGGTGCTGCTAGGATCCCACTCCGGCACTGGCTTGGCACGGGCTCACGGCTTCCTTTGGCAATGGCTCTGCTCCAGGATGGCATGCTGCAGAGAATGCAGGTAGATTTTGTGCTCACTCCTGGCATGCAGCTGGACAATAAAGCCTGATCCAGCCCCCCCTCAGCATATGTCCGGCTCTGGCATTGGGGCGGGGCAACTTTGGGAGCAGCCCCAGCCCTGCTCCTGCTCCCGGCTGGGCACCCAGCTGCTGGGACACAGGTGTGTCCTGATGCCACCGTCTACTCCTTTGAGAAGGGGAGGACAGAGTGCATCAGGGAGTTTGGTGTGGCTTACATGCGGCAAGGAGAAGGTGCAGCCCCAAACTGGCTTTCACTTCTAGAACCTTTTGCTATTGCGGGAGCAGCTGCTGGAGCTTTTCAACCGAGCTGCAAGAGTGAAAAGTGTGATGGCATGTCTATCTGAGAAGGAAGGTTCGGTGCCGCAGCCTGTTGTGCACAATTTATATGCTGATAAGAGAAGGGGGTGCTTTTGGAACGTTTCCCTTCCTGACACTTCTGTCTCTGTGAGCTTTAGCTGCTTGGACTCAGGGATACCGAAGGTATGTGAAAGTGACTGGGATGCGAGAATCATGTTGCACAGGGAACAGGGAAGGTCAGCAAATGTTTCCTGTCCTGGCACATCTCTCAGTCTGAACTGCAGCTGCAGATGCTTCACTTCCGCCAAGGACTCTGCCACCTTGAGAGAAGGATGCGCTCTATGGAGTTGAGAAAGAAAGTGCGTCTCACTAGCTTCTTTCCTCTACTTCATAGACAGCAAAGGGGCTATGAAAGGCAGCACTGGCTTTTTGTTCTAGGACTTCTTCTTTACAAGCAGCTGCTGGATGTTTGGAAGGGGGTTTGGGATATGCAAAAATGAGAGGCTAAGATGGTAAGAGGGTAAGATGGAAGTCATCTGGCAAAAGCAGAGCTCACAAAAGGGCCAGCTGAGAAAGCTCTTGCTGCCTACAACTTCAACTGCACCCCTCAAAGCAGCAGCACACACGCTGCTCTCGGCACTTTCCTTCTCAGCTCTACGCACCATCCTAAGCCTTGCCTCTCCCACACTCAGGATCCAAAGACAACGGCACCAGGGACTGCTCACACACTAAAGGCACCAGGACAAAAGGCTCAGCAGCTTGGCCTTTGCATTCCCGCTGACAGCTCCACAGCTTGAACCCAGAGAACTGCCTGCTGCCAACAGCCTTTCCAATCACTCTGAGCACCTCATGACAAGGAGTGTGGGGAATGAATCTCCAGCAGCCTCCTGCCCCAGGCTGTCCCCCGGGAGCAGCCCTGCTCCAGGCCGTGACTGCCACCTGCACAGCCAAAGGACCCAGAGCCGGTGTTACACACCACGGCTGTGCCTGGCACAGAGACACCAGTGGCCACACAAGTGGCCATGGCACTGTCCACACACAGTCCCTGCTGCTGCTCCCCCAGCCGCTGGCACCAACTCCCAGCCACCCACTCCTAAAGCCACGGGGCCCACTGGGACACTGCGGGGGCTCGTGGAAGCCAGCGGCCATTGTGACACAGCGGGGCTGCACAGAGCCCACGGTGCTTTGTGACCCGTGGCTCCCAGGAGAGCCTTTGTGATGCTGGGGAACTACAAGGAAGCCTGGCTCCTCTGTGACACCACCACAGAAGCTCAGGGGAGCCCTGGAGACCGTGCTGATGCTATTGAACCTGATTGCAACCCTGCCTCCTCTGTGACACCACAGAAGCTCTTGGAGCCCTGGAGACCGTGGTGATGCTATGGAACCTGATGCAACCCTGCCTCCTCTGTGACACCACAGAACCTCTGGGAGCCCTGGAGACCGTGCTGATGCTATGGAACCTGATGCAACCCTGCCTCCACTGTGACACCACAGAAGCTCAGGGAGCCCTGGAGACTGTGGTGATGCTATGGAACCTGATGCAACCCTGCCTCCACTGTGACACCACAGAACCTCTGGGAGCCCTGGAGACCGTGCTGATGCTATGGAACCTGATGCAACCCTGCCTCCACTGTGACACCACAGAAGCTCGGGGAGCTCTGCAGACCGTGGGGATGCTGGCGAAGCTGACGGAACCCTGGGCACCACAGTGACGCTATGGAACCTGGTGGAACCGAGGGGCCACAGTGACACTGTGGGGCCTTTTGGAAGCAACAGGACCCTGGTGGGAAGCCACGGGATGATTAATCCTGCACGAACCTGCTCCAGGTGGGCTCCTCTCTCCCGGCTTCCACAGGTGCTGCTAGGATCCCACTCCGGCACTGGCTTGGCACGGGCTCACGGCTTCCTTTGGCAATGGCTCTGCTCCAGGATGGCATGCTGCAGAGAATGCAGGTAGATTTTGTGCTCACTCCTGGCATGCAGCTGGACAATAAAGCCTGATCCAGCCCCCCCTCAGCATATGTCCGGCTCTGGCATTGGGGCGGGGCAACTTTGGGAGCAGCCCCAGCCCTGCTCCTGCTCCCGGCTGGGCACCCAGCTGCTGGGACACAGGTGTGTCCTGATGCCACCGTCTACTCCTTTGAGAAGGGGAGGACAGAGTGCATCAGGGAGTTTGGTGTGGCTTACATGCGGCAAGGAGAAGGTGCAGCCCCAAACTGGCTTTCACTTCTAGAACCTTTTGCTATTGCGGGAGCAGCTGCTGGAGCTTTTCAACCGAGCTGCAAGAGTGAAAAGTGTGATGGCATGTCTATCTGAGAAGAAAGGTTCGGTGCCGCAGCCTGTTGTGCACAATTTATATGCTGATAAGAGAAGGGGGTGCTTTTGGAACGTTTTCCTTCCTGACACTTCTGTCTCTGTGAGCTTTAGCTGCTTGGACTCAGGGATACCGAAGGTATGTGAAAGTGACTGGGATGCGAGAATCATGTTGCACAGGGAACAGGGAAGGTCAGCAAATGTTTCCTGTCCTGGCACATCTCTCAGTCTGAACTGCAGCTGCAGATGCTTCACTTCCGCCAAGGACTCTGCCACCTTGAGAGAAGGATGCGCTCTATGGAGTTGAGAAAGAAAGTGCGTCTCACTAGCTTCTTTCCTCTACTTCATAGACAGCAAAGGGGCTATGAAAGGCAGCACTGGCTTTTTGTTCTAGGACTTCTTCTTTACAAGCAGCTGCTGGATGTTTGGAAGGGGGTTTGGGATATGCAAAAATGAGAGGCTAAGATGGTAAGAGGGTAAGATGGAAGTCATCTGGCAAAAGCAGAGCTCACAAAAGGGCCAGCTGAGAAAGCTCTTGCTGCCTACAACTTCAACTGCACCCCTCAAAGCAGCAGCACACATGCTGCTCTCGGCACTTTCCTTCTCAGCTCTACGCACCATCCTAAGCCTTGCCTCTCCCACACTCAGGATCCAAAGACAACGGCACCAGGGACTGCTCACACACTAAAGGCACCAGGACAAAAGGCTCACCAGCTTGGCCTTTGCATTCCCGCTGACAGCTCCACAGCTTGAACCCAGAGAACTGCCTGCTGCCAACAGCCTTTCCAATCACTCTGAGCACCTCATGACAAGGAGTGTGGGGAATGAATCTCCAGCAGCCTCCTGCCCCAGGCTGTCCCCCGGGAGCAGCCCTGCTCCAGGCCGTGACTGCCACCTGCACAGCCAAAGGACCCAGAGCCGGTGTTACACACCACGGCTGTGCCTGGCACAGAGACACCAGTGGCCACACAAGTGGCCATGGCACTGTCCACACACAGTCCCTGCTGCTGCTCCCCCAGCCGCTGGCACCAACTCCCAGCCACCCACTCCTAAAGCCACGGGGCCCACTGGGACACTGCGGGGGCTCGTGGAAGCCAGCGGCCATTGTGACACAGCGGGGCTGCACAGAGCCCACGGTGCTTTGTGACCCGTGGCTCCCAGGAGAGCCTTTGTGATGCTGGGGAACTACAAGGAAGCCTGGCTCCTCTGTGACACCACCACAGAAACTCAGGGGAGCCCTGGAGACCGTGCTGATGCTATTGAACCTGATGCAACCCTGCCTCCTCTGTGACACCACAGAAGCTCTTGGAGCCCTGGAGACCGTGGTGATGCTATGGAACCTGATGCAACCCTGCCTCCTCTGTGACACCACAGAACCTCTGGGAGCCCTGGAGACCGTGCTGATGCTATGGAACCTGATGCAACCCTGCCTCCACTGTGACACCACAGAAGCTCAGGGAGCCCTGGAGACTGTGGTGATGCTATGGAACCTGATGCAACCCTGCCTCCACTGTGACACCACAGAACCTCTGGGAGCCCTGGAGACCGTGCTGATGCTATGGAACCTGATGCAACCCTGCCTCCACTGTGACACCACAGAAGCTCGGGGAGCTCTGCAGACCGTGGGGATGCTGGCGAAGCTGACGGAACCCTGGGCACCACAGTGACGCTATGGAACCTGGTGGAACCGAGGGGCCACAGTGACACTGTGGGGCCTTTTGGAAGCAACAGGACCCTGGTGGGAAGCCACGGGATGATTAATCCTGCACGAACCTGCTCCAGGTGGGCTCCTCTCTCCCGGCTTCCACAGGTGCTGCTAGGATCCCACTCCGGCACTGGCTTGGCACGGGCTGACGGCTTCCTTTGGCAATGGCTCTGCTCCAGGATGGCATGCTGCAGAGAATGCAGGTAGATTTTGTGCTCACTCCTGGCATGCAGCTGGACAATAAAGCCTGATCCAGCCCCCCCTCAGCATATGTCCGGCTCTGGCATTGGGGCGGGGCAACTTTGGGAGCAGCCCCAGCCCTGCTCCTGCTCCCGGCTGGGCACCCAGCTGCTGGGACACAGGTGTGTCCTGATGCCACCGTCTACTCCTTTGAGAAGGGGAGGACAGAGTGCATCAGGGAGTTTGGTGTGGCTTACATGCGGCAAGGAGAAGGTGCAGCCCCAAACTGGCTTTCACTTCTAGAACCTTTTGCTATTGCGGGAGCAGCTGCTGGAGCTTTTCAACCGAGCTGCAAGAGTGAAAAGTGTGATGGCATGTCTATCTGAGAAGGAAGGTTCGGTGCCGCAGCCTGTTGTGCACAATTTATATGCTGATAAGAGAAGGGGGTGCTTTTGGAACGTTTTCCTTCCTGACACTTCTGTCTCTGTGAGCTTTAGCTGCTTGGACTCAGGGATACCGAAGGTATGTGAAAGTGACTGGGATGCGAGAATCATGTTGCACAGGGAACAGGGAAGGTCAGCAAATGTTTCCTGTCCTGGCACATCTCTCAGTCTGAACTGCAGCTGCAGATGCTTCACTTCCGCCAAGGACTCTGCCACCTTGAGAGAAGGATGCGCTCTATGGAGTTGAGAAAGAAAGTGCGTCTCACTAGCTTCTTTCCTCTACTTCATAGACAGCAAAGGGGCTATGAAAGGCAGCACTGGCTTTTTGTTCTAGGACTTCTTCTTTACAAGCAGCTGCTGGATGTTTGGAAGGGGGTTTGGGATATGCAAAAATGAGAGGCTAAGATGGTAAGAAGGTAAGATGGAAGTCATCTGGCAAAAGCAGAGCTCACAAAAGGGCCAGCTGAGAAAGCTCTTGCTGCCTACAACTTCAACTGCACCCCTCAAAGCAGCAGCACACACGCTGCTCTCGGCACTTTCCTTCTCAGCTCTACGCACCATCCTAAGCCTTGCCTCTCCCACACTCAGGATCCAAAGACAACGGCACCAGGGACTGCTCACACACTAAAGGCACCAGGACAAAAGGCTCACCAGCTTGGCCTTTGCATTCCCGCTGACAGCTCCACAGCTTGAACCCAGAGAACTGCCTGCTGCCAACAGCCTTTCCAATCACTCTGAGCACCTCATGACAAGGAGTGTGGGGAATGAATCTCCAGCAGCCTCCTGCCCCAGGCTGTCCCCCGGGAGCAGCCCTGCTCCAGGCCGTGACTGCCACCTGCACAGCCAAAGGACCCAGAGCCGGTGTTACACACCACGGCTGTGCCTGGCACAGAGACACCAGTGGCCACACAAGTGGCCATGGCACTGTCCACACACAGTCCCTGCTGCTCCTCCCCCAGCCGCTGGCACCAACTCCCAGCCACCCACTCCTAAAGCCACGGGGCCCACTGGGACACTGCGGGGGCTCGTGGAAGCCAGCGGCCATTGTGACACAGCGGGGCTGCACAGAGCCCACGGTGCTTTGTGACCCGTGGCTCCCAGGAGAGCCTTTGTGATGCTGGGGAACTACAAGGAAGCCTGGCTCCTCTGTGACACCACCACAGAAGCTCAGGGGAGCCCTGGAGACCGTGCTGATGCTATGGAACCTGATGCAACCCTGCCTCCTCTGTGACACCACAGAAGCTCTGGGAGCCCTGGAGACTGTGGTGATGCTATGGAACCTGATGCAACCCTGCCTCCACTGTGACACCACAGAACCTCTGGGAGCCCTGGAGACCGTGCTGATGCTATGGAACCTGATGCAACCCTGCCTCCACTGTGACACCACAGAAGCTCGGGGAGCTCTGCAGACCGTGGGGATGCTGGCGAAGCTGACGGAACCCTGGGCACCACAGTGACGCTATGGAACCTGGTGGAACCGAGGGGCCACAGTGACACTGTGGGGCCTTTTGGAAGCAACAGGACCCTGGTGGGAAGCCACGGGATGATTAATCCTGCACGAACCTGCTCCAGGTGGGCTCCTCTCTCCCGGCTTCCACAGGTGCTGCTAGGATCCCACTCCGGCACTGGCTTGGCACGGGCTCACGGCTTCCTTTGGCAATGGCTCTGCTCCAGGATGGCATGCTGCAGAGAATGCAGGTAGATTTTGTGCTCACTCCTGGCATGCAGCTGGACAATAAAGCCTGATCCAGCCCCCCCTCAGCATATGTCCGGCTCTGGCATTGGGGCGGGGCAACTTTGGGAGCAGCCCCAGCCCTGCTCCTGCTCCCGGCTGGGCACCCAGCTGCTGGGACACAGGTGTGTCCTGATGCCACCGTCTACTCCTTTGAGAAGGGGAGGACAGAGTGCATCAGGGAGTTTGGTGTGGCTTACATGCGGCAAGGAGAAGGTGCAGCCCCAAACTGGCTTTCACTTCTAGAACCTTTTGCTATTGCGGGAGCAGCTGCTGGAGCTTTTCAACCGAGCTGCAAGAGTGAAAAGTGTGATGGCATGTCTATCTGAGAAGGAAGGTTCGGTGCCGCAGCCTGTTGTGCACAATTTATATGCTGATAAGAGAAGGGGGTGCTTTTGGAACGTTTCCCTTCCTGACACTTCTGTCTCTGTGAGCTTTAGCTGCTTGGACTCAGGGATACCGAAGGTATGTGAAAGTGACTGGGATGCGAGAATCATGTTGCACAGGGAACAGGGAAGGTCAGCAAATGTTTCCTGTCCTGGCACATCTCTCAGTCTGAACTGCAGCTGCAGATGCTTCACTTCCGCCAAGGACTCTGCCACCTTGAGAGAAGGATGCGCTCTATGGAGTTGAGAAAGAAAGTGCGTCTCACTAGCTTCTTTCCTCTACTTCATAGACAGCAAAGGGGCTATGAAAGGCAGCACTGGCTTTTTGTTCTAGGACTTCTTCTTTACAAGCAGCTGCTGGATGTTTGGAAGGGGGTTTGGGATATGCAAAAATGAGAGGCTAAGATGGTAAGAGGGTAAGATGGAAGTCATCTGGCAAAAGCAGAGCTCACAAAAGGGCCAGCTGAGAAAGCTCTTGCTGCCTACAACTTCAACTGCACCCCTCAAAGCAGCAGCACACACGCTGCTCTCGGCACTTTCCTTCTCAGCTCTACGCACCATCCTAAGCCTTGCCTCTCCCACACTCAGGATCCAAAGACAACGGCACCAGGGACTGCTCACACACTAAAGGCACCAGGACAAAAGGCTCAGCAGCTTGGCCTTTGCATTCCCGCTGACAGCTCCACAGCTTGAACCCAGAGAACTGCCTGCTGCCAACAGCCTTTCCAATCACTCTGAGCACCTCATGACAAGGAGTGTGGGGAATGAATCTCCAGCAGCCTCCTGCCCCAGGCTGTCCCCCGGGAGCAGCCCTGCTCCAGGCCGTGACTGCCACCTGCACAGCCAAAGGACCCAGAGCCGGTGTTACACACCACGGCTGTGCCTGGCACAGAGACACCAGTGGCCACACAAGTGGCCATGGCACTGTCCACACACAGTCCCTGCTGCTGCTCCCCCAGCCGCTGGCACCAACTCCCAGCCACCCACTCCTAAAGCCACGGGGCCCACTGGGACACTGCGGGGGCTCGTGGAAGCCAGCGGCCATTGTGACACAGCGGGGCTGCACAGAGCCCACGGTGCTTTGTGACCCGTGGCTCCCAGGAGAGCCTTTGTGATGCTGGGGAACTACAAGGAAGCCTGGCTCCTCTGTGACACCACCACAGAAGCTCAGGGGAGCCCTGGAGACCGTGCTGATGCTATTGAACCTGATTGCAACCCTGCCTCCTCTGTGACACCACAGAAGCTCTTGGAGCCCTGGAGACCGTGGTGATGCTATGGAACCTGATGCAACCCTGCCTCCTCTGTGACACCACAGAACCTCTGGGAGCCCTGGAGACCGTGCTGATGCTATGGAACCTGATGCAACCCTGCCTCCACTGTGACACCACAGAAGCTCAGGGAGCCCTGGAGACTGTGGTGATGCTATGGAACCTGATGCAACCCTGCCTCCACTGTGACACCACAGAACCTCTGGGAGCCCTGGAGACCGTGCTGATGCTATGGAACCTGATGCAACCCTGCCTCCACTGTGACACCACAGAAGCTCGGGGAGCTCTGCAGACCGTGGGGATGCTGGCGAAGCTGACGGAACCCTGGGCACCACAGTGACGCTATGGAACCTGGTGGAACCGAGGGGCCACAGTGACACTGTGGGGCCTTTTGGAAGCAACAGGACCCTGGTGGGAAGCCACGGGATGATTAATCCTGCACGAACCTGCTCCAGGTGGGCTCCTCTCTCCCGGCTTCCACAGGTGCTGCTAGGATCCCACTCCGGCACTGGCTTGGCACGGGCTCACGGCTTCCTTTGGCAATGGCTCTGCTCCAGGATGGCATGCTGCAGAGAATGCAGGTAGATTTTGTGCTCACTCCTGGCATGCAGCTGGACAATAAAGCCTGATCCAGCCCCCCCTCAGCATATGTCCGGCTCTGGCATTGGGGCGGGGCAACTTTGGGAGCAGCCCCAGCCCTGCTCCTGCTCCCGGCTGGGCACCCAGCTGCTGGGACACAGGTGTGTCCTGATGCCACCGTCTACTCCTTTGAGAAGGGGAGGACAGAGTGCATCAGGGAGTTTGGTGTGGCTTACATGCGGCAAGGAGAAGGTGCAGCCCCAAACTGGCTTTCACTTCTAGAACCTTTTGCTATTGCGGGAGCAGCTGCTGGAGCTTTTCAACCGAGCTGCAAGAGTGAAAAGTGTGATGGCATGTCTATCTGAGAAGGAAGGTTCGGTGCCGCAGCCTGTTGTGCACAATTTATATGCTGATAAGAGAAGGGGGTGCTTTTGGAACGTTTTCCTTCCTGACACTTCTGTCTCTGTGAGCTTTAGCTGCTTGGACTCAGGGATACCGAAGGTATGTGAAAGTGACTGGGATGCGAGAATCATGTTGCACAGGGAACAGGGAAGGTCAGCAAATGTTTCCTGTCCTGGCACATCTCTCAGTCTGAACTGCAGCTGCAGATGCTTCACTTCCGCCAAGGACTCTGCCACCTTGAGAGAAGGATGCGCTCTATGGAGTTGAGAAAGAAAGTGCGTCTCACTAGCTTCTTTCCTCTACTTCATAGACAGCAAAGGGGCTATGAAAGGCAGCACTGGCTTTTTGTTCTAGGACTTCTTCTTTACAAGCAGCTGCTGGATGTTTGGAAGGGGGTTTGGGATATGCAAAAATGAGAGGCTAAGATGGTAAGAGGGTAAGATGGAAGTCATCTGGCAAAAGCAGAGCTCACAAAAGGGCCAGCTGAGAAAGCTCTTGCTGCCTACAACTTCAACTGCACCCCTCAAAGCAGCAGCACACACGCTGCTCTCGGCACTTTCCTTCTCAGCTCTACGCACCATCCTAAGCCTTGCCTCTCCCACACTCAGGATCCAAAGACAACGGCACCAGGGACTGCTCACACACTAAAGGCACCAGGACAAAAGGCTCACCAGCTTGGCCTTTGCATTCCCGCTGACAGCTCCACAGCTTGAACCCAGAGAACTGCCTGCTGCCAACAGCCTTTCCAATCACTCTGAGCACCTCATGACAAGGAGTGTGGGGAATGAATCTCCAGCAGCCTCCTGCCCCAGGCTGTCCCCCGGGAGCAGCCCTGCTCCAGGCCGTGACTGCCACCTGCACAGCCAAAGGACCCAGAGCCGGTGTTACACACCACGGCTGTGCCTGGCACAGAGACACCAGTGGCCACACAAGTGGCCATGGCACTGTCCACACACAGTCCCTGCTGCTGCTCCCCCAGCCGCTGGCACCAACTCCCAGCCACCCACTCCTAAAGCTACGGGGCCCACTGGGACACTGCGGGGGCTCGTGGAAGCCAGCGGCCATTGTGACACAGCGGGGCTGCACAGAGCCCACGGTGCTTTGTGACCCGTGGCTCCCAGGAGAGCCTTTGTGATGCTGGGGAACTACAAGGAAGCCTGGCTCCTCTGTGACACCACCACAGAAGCTCAGGGGAGCCCTGGAGACCGTGCTGATGCTATGGAACCTGATGCAACCCTGCCTCCTCTGTGACACCACAGAACCTCTGGGAGCCCTGGAGACCGTGCTGATGCTATGGAACCTGATGCAACCCTGCCTCCACTGTGACACCACAGAAGCTCAGGGAGCCCTGGAGACTGTGGTGATGCTATGGAACCTGATGCAACCCTGCCTCCACTGTGACACCACAGAACCTCTGGGAGCCCTGGAGACCGTGCTGATGCTATGGAACCTGATGCAACCCTGCCTCCACTGTGACACCACAGAAGCTCGGGGAGCTCTGCAGACCGTGGGGATGCTGGCGAAGCTGACGGAACCCTGGGCACCACAGTGACGCTATGGAACCTGGTGGAACCGAGGGGCCACAGTGACACTGTGGGGCCTTTTGGAAGCAACAGGACCCTGGTGGGAAGCCACGGGATGATTAATCCTGCACGAACCTGCTCCAGGTGGGCTCCTCTCTCCCGGCTTCCACAGGTGCTGCTAGGATCCCACTCCGGCACTGGCTTGGCACGGGCTCACGGCTTCCTTTGGCAATGGCTCTGCTCCAGGATGGCATGCTGCAGAGAATGCAGGTAGATTTTGTGCTCACTCCTGGCATGCAGCTGGACAATAAAGCCTGATCCAGCCCCCCCTCAGCATATGTCCGGCTCTGGCATTGGGGCGGGGCAACTTTGGGAGCAGCCCCAGCCCTGCTCCTGCTCCCGGCTGGGCACCCAGCTGCTGGGACACAGGTGTGTCCTGATGCCACCGTCTACTCCTTTGAGAAGGGGAGGACAGAGTGCATCAGGGAGTTTGGTGTGGCTTACATGCGGCAAGGAGAAGGTGCAGCCCCAAACTGGCTTTCACTTCTAGAACCTTTTGCTATTGCGGGAGCAGCTGCTGGAGCTTTTCAACCGAGCTGCAAGAGTGAAAAGTGTGATGGCATGTCTATCTGAGAAGAAAGGTTCGGTGCCGCAGCCTGTTGTGCACAATTTATATGCTGATAAGAGAAGGGGGTGCTTTTGGAACGTTTTCCTTCCTGACACTTCTGTCTCTGTGAGCTTTAGCTGCTTGGACTCAGGGATACCGAAGGTATGTGAAAGTGACTGGGATGCGAGAATCATGTTGCACAGGGAACAGGGAAGGTCAGCAAATGTTTCCTGTCCTGGCACATCTCTCAGTCTGAACTGCAGCTGCAGATGCTTCACTTCCGCCAAGGACTCTGCCACCTTGAGAGAAGGATGCGCTCTATGGAGTTGAGAAAGAAAGTGCGTCTCACTAGCTTCTTTCCTCTACTTCATAGACAGCAAAGGGGCTATGAAAGGCAGCACTGGCTTTTTGTTCTAGGACTTCTTCTTTACAAGCAGCTGCTGGATGTTTGGAAGGGGGTTTGGGATATGCAAAAATGAGAGGCTAAGATGGTAAGAGGGTAAGATGGAAGTCATCTGGCAAAAGCAGAGCTCACAAAAGGGCCAGCTGAGAAAGCTCTTGCTGCCTACAACTTCAACTGCACCCCTCAAAGCAGCAGCACACATGCTGCTCTCGGCACTTTCCTTCTCAGCTCTACGCACCATCCTAAGCCTTGCCTCTCCCACACTCAGGATCCAAAGACAACGGCACCAGGGACTGCTCACACACTAAAGGCACCAGGACAAAAGGCTCACCAGCTTGGCCTTTGCATTCCCGCTGACAGCTCCACAGCTTGAACCCAGAGAACTGCCTGCTGCCAACAGCCTTTCCAATCACTCTGAGCACCTCATGACAAGGAGTGTGGGGAATGAATCTCCAGCAGCCTCCTGCCCCAGGCTGTCCCCCGGGAGCAGCCCTGCTCCAGGCCGTGACTGCCACCTGCACAGCCAAAGGACCCAGAGCCGGTGTTACACACCACGGCTGTGCCTGGCACAGAGACACCAGTGGCCACACAAGTGGCCATGGCACTGTCCACACACAGTCCCTGCTGCTGCTCCCCCAGCCGCTGGCACCAACTCCCAGCCACCCACTCCTAAAGCCACGGGGCCCACTGGGACACTGCGGGGGCTCGTGGAAGCCAGCGGCCATTGTGACACAGCGGGGCTGCACAGAGCCCACGGTGCTTTGTGACCCGTGGCTCCCAGGAGAGCCTTTGTGATGCTGGGGAACTACAAGGAAGCCTGGCTCCTCTGTGACACCACCACAGAAACTCAGGGGAGCCCTGGAGACCGTGCTGATGCTATTGAACCTGATGCAACCCTGCCTCCTCTGTGACACCACAGAAGCTCTTGGAGCCCTGGAGACCGTGGTGATGCTATGGAACCTGATGCAACCCTGCCTCCTCTGTGACACCACAGAACCTCTGGGAGCCCTGGAGACCGTGCTGATGCTATGGAACCTGATGCAACCCTGCCTCCACTGTGACACCACAGAAGCTCAGGGAGCCCTGGAGACTGTGGTGATGCTATGGAACCTGATGCAACCCTGCCTCCACTGTGACACCACAGAACCTCTGGGAGCCCTGGAGACCGTGCTGATGCTATGGAACCTGATGCAACCCTGCCTCCACTGTGACACCACAGAAGCTCGGGGAGCTCTGCAGACCGTGGGGATGCTGGCGAAGCTGACGGAACCCTGGGCACCACAGTGACGCTATGGAACCTGGTGGAACCGAGGGGCCACAGTGACACTGTGGGGCCTTTTGGAAGCAACAGGACCCTGGTGGGAAGCCACGGGATGATTAATCCTGCACGAACCTGCTCCAGGTGGGCTCCTCTCTCCCGGCTTCCACAGGTGCTGCTAGGATCCCACTCCGGCACTGGCTTGGCACGGGCTGACGGCTTCCTTTGGCAATGGCTCTGCTCCAGGATGGCATGCTGCAGAGAATGCAGGTAGATTTTGTGCTCACTCCTGGCATGCAGCTGGACAATAAAGCCTGATCCAGCCCCCCCTCAGCATATGTCCGGCTCTGGCATTGGGGCGGGGCAACTTTGGGAGCAGCCCCAGCCCTGCTCCTGCTCCCGGCTGGGCACCCAGCTGCTGGGACACAGGTGTGTCCTGATGCCACCGTCTACTCCTTTGAGAAGGGGAGGACAGAGTGCATCAGGGAGTTTGGTGTGGCTTACATGCGGCAAGGAGAAGGTGCAGCCCCAAACTGGCTTTCACTTCTAGAACCTTTTGCTATTGCGGGAGCAGCTGCTGGAGCTTTTCAACCGAGCTGCAAGAGTGAAAAGTGTGATGGCATGTCTATCTGAGAAGGAAGGTTCGGTGCCGCAGCCTGTTGTGCACAATTTATATGCTGATAAGAGAAGGGGGTGCTTTTGGAACGTTTTCCTTCCTGACACTTCTGTCTCTGTGAGCTTTAGCTGCTTGGACTCAGGGATACCGAAGGTATGTGAAAGTGACTGGGATGCGAGAATCATGTTGCACAGGGAACAGGGAAGGTCAGCAAATGTTTCCTGTCCTGGCACATCTCTCAGTCTGAACTGCAGCTGCAGATGCTTCACTTCCGCCAAGGACTCTGCCACCTTGAGAGAAGGATGCGCTCTATGGAGTTGAGAAAGAAAGTGCGTCTCACTAGCTTCTTTCCTCTACTTCATAGACAGCAAAGGGGCTATGAAAGGCAGCACTGGCTTTTTGTTCTAGGACTTCTTCTTTACAAGCAGCTGCTGGATGTTTGGAAGGGGGTTTGGGATATGCAAAAATGAGAGGCTAAGATGGTAAGAAGGTAAGATGGAAGTCATCTGGCAAAAGCAGAGCTCACAAAAGGGCCAGCTGAGAAAGCTCTTGCTGCCTACAACTTCAACTGCACCCCTCAAAGCAGCAGCACACACGCTGCTCTCGGCACTTTCCTTCTCAGCTCTACGCACCATCCTAAGCCTTGCCTCTCCCACACTCAGGATCCAAAGACAACGGCACCAGGGACTGCTCACACACTAAAGGCACCAGGACAAAAGGCTCACCAGCTTGGCCTTTGCATTCCCGCTGACAGCTCCACAGCTTGAACCCAGAGAACTGCCTGCTGCCAACAGCCTTTCCAATCACTCTGAGCACCTCATGACAAGGAGTGTGGGGAATGAATCTCCAGCAGCCTCCTGCCCCAGGCTGTCCCCCGGGAGCAGCCCTGCTCCAGGCCGTGACTGCCACCTGCACAGCCAAAGGACCCAGAGCCGGTGTTACACACCACGGCTGTGCCTGGCACAGAGACACCAGTGGCCACACAAGTGGCCATGGCACTGTCCACACACAGTCCCTGCTGCTGCTCCCCCAGCCGCTGGCACCAACTCCCAGCCACCCACTCCTAAAGCCACGGGGCCCACTGGGACACTGCGGGGGCTCGTGGAAGCCAGCGGCCATTGTGACACAGCGGGGCTGCACAGAGCCCACGGTGCTTTGTGACCCGTGGCTCCCAGGAGAGCCTTTGTGATGCTGGGGAACTACAAGGAAGCCTGGCTCCTCTGTGACACCACCACAGAAGCTCAGGGGAGCCCTGGAGACCGTGCTGATGCTATGGAACCTGATGCAACCCTGCCTCCTCTGTGACACCACAGAAGCTCTGGGAGCCCTGGAGACTGTGGTGATGCTATGGAACCTGATGCAACCCTGCCTCCACTGTGACACCACAGAACCTCTGGGAGCCCTGGAGACCGTGCTGATGCTATGGAACCTGATGCAACCCTGCCTCCACTGTGACACCACAGAAGCTCGGGGAGCTCTGCAGACCGTGGGGATGCTGGCGAAGCTGACGGAACCCTGGGCACCACAGTGACGCTATGGAACCTGGTGGAACCGAGGGGCCACAGTGACACTGTGGGGCCTTTTGGAAGCAACAGGACCCTGGTGGGAAGCCACGGGATGATTAATCCTGCACGAACCTGCTCCAGGTGGGCTCCTCTCTCCCGGCTTCCACAGGTGCTGCTAGGATCCCACTCCGGCACTGGCTTGGCACGGGCTCACGGCTTCCTTTGGCAATGGCTCTGCTCCAGGATGGCATGCTGCAGAGAATGCAGGTAGATTTTGTGCTCACTCCTGGCATGCAGCTGGACAATAAAGCCTGATCCAGCCCCCCCTCAGCATATGTCCGGCTCTGGCATTGGGGCGGGGCAACTTTGGGAGCAGCCCCAGCCCTGCTCCTGCTCCCGGCTGGGCACCCAGCTGCTGGGACACAGGTGTGTCCTGATGCCACCGTCTACTCCTTTGAGAAGGGGAGGACAGAGTGCATCAGGGAGTTTGGTGTGGCTTACATGCGGCAAGGAGAAGGTGCAGCCCCAAACTGGCTTTCACTTCTAGAACCTTTTGCTATTGCGGGAGCAGCTGCTGGAGCTTTTCAACCGAGCTGCAAGAGTGAAAAGTGTGATGGCATGTCTATCTGAGAAGGAAGGTTCGGTGCCGCAGCCTGTTGTGCACAATTTATATGCTGATAAGAGAAGGGGGTGCTTTTGGAACGTTTCCCTTCCTGACACTTCTGTCTCTGTGAGCTTTAGCTGCTTGGACTCAGGGATACCGAAGGTATGTGAAAGTGACTGGGATGCGAGAATCATGTTGCACAGGGAACAGGGAAGGTCAGCAAATGTTTCCTGTCCTGGCACATCTCTCAGTCTGAACTGCAGCTGCAGATGCTTCACTTCCGCCAAGGACTCTGCCACCTTGAGAGAAGGATGCGCTCTATGGAGTTGAGAAAGAAAGTGCGTCTCACTAGCTTCTTTCCTCTACTTCATAGACAGCAAAGGGGCTATGAAAGGCAGCACTGGCTTTTTGTTCTAGGACTTCTTCTTTACAAGCAGCTGCTGGATGTTTGGAAGGGGGTTTGGGATATGCAAAAATGAGAGGCTAAGATGGTAAGAGGGTAAGATGGAAGTCATCTGGCAAAAGCAGAGCTCACAAAAGGGCCAGCTGAGAAAGCTCTTGCTGCCTACAACTTCAACTGCACCCCTCAAAGCAGCAGCACACACGCTGCTCTCGGCACTTTCCTTCTCAGCTCTACGCACCATCCTAAGCCTTGCCTCTCCCACACTCAGGATCCAAAGACAACGGCACCAGGGACTGCTCACACACTAAAGGCACCAGGACAAAAGGCTCAGCAGCTTGGCCTTTGCATTCCCGCTGACAGCTCCACAGCTTGAACCCAGAGAACTGCCTGCTGCCAACAGCCTTTCCAATCACTCTGAGCACCTCATGACAAGGAGTGTGGGGAATGAATCTCCAGCAGCCTCCTGCCCCAGGCTGTCCCCCGGGAGCAGCCCTGCTCCAGGCCGTGACTGCCACCTGCACAGCCAAAGGACCCAGAGCCGGTGTTACACACCACGGCTGTGCCTGGCACAGAGACACCAGTGGCCACACAAGTGGCCATGGCACTGTCCACACACAGTCCCTGCTGCTGCTCCCCCAGCCGCTGGCACCAACTCCCAGCCACCCACTCCTAAAGCCACGGGGCCCACTGGGACACTGCGGGGGCTCGTGGAAGCCAGCGGCCATTGTGACACAGCGGGGCTGCACAGAGCCCACGGTGCTTTGTGACCCGTGGCTCCCAGGAGAGCCTTTGTGATGCTGGGGAACTACAAGGAAGCCTGGCTCCTCTGTGACACCACCACAGAAGCTCAGGGGAGCCCTGGAGACCGTGCTGATGCTATTGAACCTGATTGCAACCCTGCCTCCTCTGTGACACCACAGAAGCTCTTGGAGCCCTGGAGACCGTGGTGATGCTATGGAACCTGATGCAACCCTGCCTCCTCTGTGACACCACAGAACCTCTGGGAGCCCTGGAGACCGTGCTGATGCTATGGAACCTGATGCAACCCTGCCTCCACTGTGACACCACAGAAGCTCAGGGAGCCCTGGAGACTGTGGTGATGCTATGGAACCTGATGCAACCCTGCCTCCACTGTGACACCACAGAACCTCTGGGAGCCCTGGAGACCGTGCTGATGCTATGGAACCTGATGCAACCCTGCCTCCACTGTGACACCACAGAAGCTCGGGGAGCTCTGCAGACCGTGGGGATGCTGGCGAAGCTGACGGAACCCTGGGCACCACAGTGACGCTATGGAACCTGGTGGAACCGAGGGGCCACAGTGACACTGTGGGGCCTTTTGGAAGCAACAGGACCCTGGTGGGAAGCCACGGGATGATTAATCCTGCACGAACCTGCTCCAGGTGGGCTCCTCTCTCCCGGCTTCCACAGGTGCTGCTAGGATCCCACTCCGGCACTGGCTTGGCACGGGCTGACGGCTTCCTTTGGCAATGGCTCTGCTCCAGGATGGCATGCTGCAGAGAATGCAGGTAGATTTTGTGCTCACTCCTGGCATGCAGCTGGACAATAAAGCCTGATCCAGCCCCCCCTCAGCATATGTCCGGCTCTGGCATTGGGGCGGGGCAACTTTGGGAGCAGCCCCAGCCCTGCTCCTGCTCCCGGCTGGGCACCCAGCTGCTGGGACACAGGTGTGTCCTGATGCCACCGTCTACTCCTTTGAGAAGGGGAGGACAGAGTGCATCAGGGAGTTTGGTGTGGCTTACATGCGGCAAGGAGAAGGTGCAGCCCCAAACTGGCTTTCACTTCTAGAACCTTTTGCTATTGCGGGAGCAGCTGCTGGAGCTTTTCAACCGAGCTGCAAGAGTGAAAAGTGTGATGGCATGTCTATCTGAGAAGGAAGGTTCGGTGCCGCAGCCTGTTGTGCACAATTTATATGCTGATAAGAGAAGGGGGTGCTTTTGGAACGTTTTCCTTCCTGACACTTCTGTCTCTGTGAGCTTTAGCTGCTTGGACTCAGGGATACCGAAGGTATGTGAAAGTGACTGGGATGCGAGAATCATAGTGCACAGGGAACAGGGAAGGTCAGCAAATGTTTCCTGTCCTGGCACATCTCTCAGTCTGAACTGCAGCTGCAGATGCTTCACTTCCGCCAAGGACTCTGCCACCTTGAGAGAAGGATGCGCTCTATGGAGTTGAGAAAGAAAGTGCGTCTCACTAGCTTCTTTCCTCTACTTCATAGACAGCAAAGGGGCTATGAAAGGCAGCACTGGCTTTTTGTTCTAGGACTTCTTCTTTACAAGCAGCTGCTGGATGTTTGGAAGGGGGTTTGGGATATGCAAAAATGAGAGGCTAAGATGGTAAGAAGGTAAGATGGAAGTCATCTGGCAAAAGCAGAGCTCACAAAAGGGCCAGCTGAGAAAGCTCTTGCTGCCTACAACTTCAACTGCACCCCTCAAAGCAGCAGCACACACGCTGCTCTCGGCACTTTCCTTCTCAGCTCTACGCACCATCCTAAGCCTTGCCTCTCCCACACTCAGGATCCAAAGACAACGGCACCAGGGACTGCTCACACACTAAAGGCACCAGGACAAAAGGCTCACCAGCTTGGCCTTTGCATTCCCGCTGACAGCTCCACAGCTTGAACCCAGAGAACTGCCTGCTGCCAACAGCCTTTCCAATCACTCTGAGCACCTCATGACAAGGAGTGTGGGGAATGAATCTCCAGCAGCCTCCTGCCCCAGGCTGTCCCCCGGGAGCAGCCCTGCTCCAGGCCGTGACTGCCACCTGCACAGCCAAAGGACCCAGAGCCGGTGTTACACACCACGGCTGTGCCTGGCACAGAGACACCAGTGGCCACACAAGTGGCCATGGCACTGTCCACACACAGTCCCTGCTGCTGCTCCCCCAGCCGCTGGCACCAACTCCCAGCCACCCACTCCTAAAGCCACGGGGCCCACTGGGACACTGCGGGGGCTCGTGGAAGCCAGCGGCCATTGTGACACAGCGGGGCTGCACAGAGCCCACGGTGCTTTGTGACCCGTGGCTCCCAGGAGAGCCTTTGTGATGCTGGGGAACTACAAGGAAGCCTGGCTCCTCTGTGACACCACCACAGAAGCTCAGGGGAGCCCTGGAGACCGTGCTGATGCTATGGAACCTGATGCAACCCTGCCTCCTCTGTGACACCACAGAAGCTCTGGGAGCCCTGGAGACTGTGGTGATGCTATGGAACCTGATGCAACCCTGCCTCCACTGTGACACCACAGAACCTCTGGGAGCCCTGGAGACCGTGCTGATGCTATGGAACCTGATGCAACCCTGCCTCCACTGTGACACCACAGAAGCTCGGGGAGCTCTGCAGACCGTGGGGATGCTGGCGAAGCTGACGGAACCCTGGGCACCACAGTGACGCTATGGAACCTGGTGGAACCGAGGGGCCACAGTGACACTGTGGGGCCTTTTGGAAGCAACAGGACCCTGGTGGGAAGCCACGGGATGATTAATCCTGCACGAACCTGCTCCAGGTGGGCTCCTCTCTCCCGGCTTCCACAGGTGCTGCTAGGATCCCACTCCGGCACTGGCTTGGCACGGGCTGACGGCTTCCTTTGGCAATGGCTCTGCTCCAGGATGGCATGCTGCAGAGAATGCAGGTAGATTTTGTGCTCACTCCTGGCATGCAGCTGGACAATAAAGCCTGATCCAGCCCCCCCTCAGCATATGTCCGGCTCTGGCATTGGGGCGGGGCAACTTTGGGAGCAGCCCCAGCCCTGCTCCTGCTCCCGGCTGGGCACCCAGCTGCTGGGACACAGGTGTGTCCTGATGCCACCGTCTACTCCTTTGAGAAGGGGAGGACAGAGTGCATCAGGGAGTTTGGTGTGGCTTACATGCGGCAAGGAGAAGGTGCAGCCCCAAACTGGCTTTCACTTCTAGAACCTTTTGCTATTGCGGGAGCAGCTGCTGGAGCTTTTCAACCGAGCTGCAAGAGTGAAAAGTGTGATGGCATGTCTATCTGAGAAGGAAGGTTCGGTGCCGCAGCCTGTTGTGCACAATTTATATGCTGATAAGAGAAGGGGGTGCTTTTGCAACGTTTCCCTTCCTGACACTTCTGTCTCTGTGAGCTTTAGCTGCTTGGACTCAGGGATACCGAAGGTATGTGAAAGTGACTGGGATGCGAGAATCATGTTGCACAGGGAACAGGGAAGGTCAGCAAATGTTTCCTGTCCTGGCACATCTCTCAGTCTGAACTGCAGCTGCAGATGCTTCACTTCCGCCAAGGACTCTGCCACCTTGAGAGAAGGATGCGCTCTATGGAGTTGAGAAAGAAAGTGCGTCTCACTAGCTTCTTTCCTCTACTTCATAGACAGCAAAGGGGCTATGAAAGGCAGCACTGGCTTTTTGTTCTAGGACTTCTTCTTTACAAGCAGCTGCTGAATGTTTGGAAGGGGGTTTGGGATATGCAAAAATGAGAGGCTAAGATGGTAAGAGGGTAAGATGGAAGTCATCTGGCAAAAGCAGAGCTCACAAAAGGGCCAGCTGAGAAAGCTCTTGCTGCCTACAACTTCAACTGCACCCCTCAAAGCAGCAGCACACACGCTGCTCTCGGCACTTTCCTTCTCAGCTCTACGCACCATCCTAAGCCTTGCCTCTCCCACACTCAGGATCCAAAGACAACGGCACCAGGGACTGCTCACACACTAAAGGCACCAGGACAAAAGGCTCAGCAGCTTGGCCTTTGCATTCCCGCTGACAGCTCCACAGCTTGAACCCAGAGAACTGCCTGCTGCCAACAGCCTTTCCAATCACTCTGAGCACCTCATGACAAGGAGTGTGGGGAATGAATCTCCAGCAGCCTCCTGCCCCAGGCTGTCCCCTGGGAGCAGCCCTGCTCCAGGCCGTGACTGCCACCTGCACAGCCAAAGGACCCAGAGCCGGTGTTACACACCACGGCTGTGCCTGGCACAGAGACACCAGTGGCCACACAAGTGGCCATGGCACTGTCCACACACAGTCCCTGCTGCTGCTCCCCCAGCCGCTGGCACCAACTCCCAGCCACCCACTCCTAAAGCCACGGGGCCCACTGGGACACTGCGGGGGCTCGTGGAAGCCAGCGGCCATTGTGACACAGCGGGGCTGCACAGAGCCCACGGTGCTTTGTGACCCGTGGCTCCCAGGAGAGCCTTTGTGATGCTGGGGAACTACAAGGAAGCCTGGCTCCTCTGTGACACCACCACAGAAGCTCAGGGGAGCCCTGGAGACCGTGCTGATGCTATTGAACCTGATTGCAACCCTGCCTCCTCTGTGACACCACAGAAGCTCTTGGAGCCCTGGAGACCGTGGTGATGCTATGGAACCTGATGCAACCCTGCCTCCTCTGTGACACCACAGAACCTCTGGGAGCCCTGGAGACCGTGCTGATGCTATGGAACCTGATGCAACCCTGCCTCCACTGTGACACCACAGAAGCTCAGGGAGCCCTGGAGACTGTGGTGATGCTATGGAACCTGATGCAACCCTGCCTCCACTGTGACACCACAGAACCTCTGGGAGCCCTGGAGACCGTGCTGATGCTATGGAACCTGATGCAACCCTGCCTCCACTGTGACACCACAGAAGCTCGGGGAGCTCTGCAGACCGTGGGGATGCTGGCGAAGCTGACGGAACCCTGGGCACCACAGTGACGCTATGGAACCTGGTGGAACCGAGGGGCCACAGTGACACTGTGGGGCCTTTTGGAAGCAACAGGACCCTGGTGGGAAGCCACGGGATGATTAATCCTGCACGAACCTGCTCCAGGTGGGCTCCTCTCTCCCGGCTTCCACAGGTGCTGCTAGGATCCCACTCCGGCACTGGCTTGGCACGGGCTCACGGCTTCCTTTGGCAATGGCTCTGCTCCAGGATGGCATGCTGCAGAGAATGCAGGTAGATTTTGTGCTCACTCCTGGCATGCAGCTGGACAATAAAGCCTGATCCAGCCCCCCCTCAGCATATGTCCGGCTCTGGCATTGGGGCGGGGCAACTTTGGGAGCAGCCCCAGCCCTGCTCCTGCTCCCGGCTGGGCACCCAGCTGCTGGGACACAGGTGTGTCCTGATGCCACCGTCTACTCCTTTGAGAAGGGGAGGACAGAGTGCATCAGGGAGTTTGGTGTGGCTTACATGCGGCAAGGAGAAGGTGCAGCCCCAAACTGGCTTTCACTTCTAGAACCTTTTGCTATTGCGGGAGCAGCTGCTGGAGCTTTTCAACCGAGCTGCAAGAGTGAAAAGTGTGATGGCATGTCTATCTGAGAAGGAAGGTTCGGTGCCGCAGCCTGTTGTGCACAATTTATATGCTGATAAGAGAAGGGGGTGCTTTTGGAACGTTTTCCTTCCTGACACTTCTGTCTCTGTGAGCTTTAGCTGCTTGGACTCAGGGATACCGAAGGTATGTGAAAGTGACTGGGATGCGAGAATCATGTTGCACAGGGAACAGGGAAGGTCAGCAAATGTTTCCTGTCCTGGCACATCTCTCAGTCTGAACTGCAGCTGCAGATGCTTCACTTCCGCCAAGGACTCTGCCACCTTGAGAGAAGGATGCGCTCTATGGAGTTGAGAAAGAAAGTGCGTCTCACTAGCTTCTTTCCTCTACTTCATAGACAGCAAAGGGGCTATGAAAGGCAGCACTGGCTTTTTGTTCTAGGACTTCTTCTTTACAAGCAGCTGCTGGATGTTTGGAAGGGGGTTTGGGATATGCAAAAATGAGAGGCTAAGATGGTAAGAAGGTAAGATGGAAGTCATCTGGCAAAAGCAGAGCTCACAAAAGGGCCAGCTGAGAAAGCTCTTGCTGCCTACAACTTCAACTGCACCCCTCAAAGCAGCAGCACACACGCTGCTCTCGGCACTTTCCTTCTCAGCTCTACGCACCATCCTAAGCCTTGCCTCTCCCACACTCAGGATCCAAAGACAACGGCACCAGGGACTGCTCACACACTAAAGGCACCAGGACAAAAGGCTCAGCAGCTTGGCCTTTGCATTCCCGCTGACAGCTCCACAGCTTGAACCCAGAGAACTGCCTGCTGCCAACAGCCTTTCCAATCACTCTGAGCACCTCATGACAAGGAGTGTGGGGAATGAATCTCCAGCAGCCTCCTGCCCCAGGCTGTCCCCCGGGAGCAGCCCTGCTCCAGGCCGTGACTGCCACCTGCACAGCCAAAGGACCCAGAGCCGGTGTTACACACCACGGCTGTGCCTGGCACAGAGACACCAGTGGCCACACAAGTGGCCATGGCACTGTCCACACACAGTCCCTGCTGCTGCTCCCCCAGCCGCTGGCACCAACTCCCAGCCACCCACTCCTAAAGCCACGGGGCCCACTGGGACACTGCGGGGGCTCGTGGAAGCCAGCGGCCATTGTGACACAGCGGGGCTGCACAGAGCCCACGGTGCTTTGTGACCCGTGGCTCCCAGGAGAGCCTTTGTGATGCTGGGGAACTACAAGGAAGCCTGGCTCCTCTGTGACACAACCACAGAAGCTCAGGGGAGCCCTGGAGACCGTGCTGATGCTATTGAACCTGATTGCAACCCTGCCTCCTCTGTGACACCACAGAAGCTCTTGGAGCCCTGGAGACCGTGGTGATGCTATGGAACCTGATGCAACCCTGCCTCCTCTGTGACACCACAGAACCTCTGGGAGCCCTGGAGACCGTGCTGATGCTATGGAACCTGATGCAACCCTGCCTCCACTGTGACACCACAGAAGCTCAGGGAGCCCTGGAGACTGTGGTGATGCTATGGAACCTGATGCAACCCTGCCTCCACTGTGACACCACAGAACCTCTGGGAGCCCTGGAGACCGTGCTGATGCTATGGAACCTGATGCAACCCTGCCTCCACTGTGACACCACAGAAGCTCGGGGAGCTCTGCAGACCGTGGGGATGCTGGCGAAGCTGACGGAACCCTGGGCACCACAGTGACGCTATGGAACCTGGTGGAACCGAGGGGCCACAGTGACACTGTGGGGCCTTTTGGAAGCAACAGGACCCTGGTGGGAAGCCACGGGATGATTAATCCTGCACGAACCTGCTCCAGGTGGGCTCCTCTCTCCCGGCTTCCACAGGTGCTGCTAGGATCCCACTCCGGCACTGGCTTGGCACGGGCTCACGGCTTCCTTTGGCAATGGCTCTGCTCCAGGATGGCATGCTGCAGAGAATGCAGGTAGATTTTGTGCTCACTCCTGGCATGCAGCTGGACAATAAAGCCTGATCCAGCCCCCCCTCAGCATATGTCCGGCTCTGGCATTGGGGCGGGGCAACTTTGGGAGCAGCCCCAGCCCTGCTCCTGCTCCCGGCTGGGCACCCAGCTGCTGGGACACAGGTGTGTCCTGATGCCACCGTCTACTCCTTTGAGAAGGGGAGGACAGAGTGCATCAGGGAGTTTGGTGTGGCTTACATGCGGCAAGGAGAAGGTGCAGCCCCAAACTGGCTTTCACTTCTAGAACCTTTTGCTATTGCGGGAGCAGCTGCTGGAGCTTTTCAACCGAGCTGCAAGAGTGAAAAGTGTGATGGCATGTCTATCTGAGAAGGAAGGTTCGGTGCCGCAGCCTGTTGTGCACAATTTATATGCTGATAAGAGAAGGGGGTGCTTTTGGAACGTTTTCCTTCCTGACACTTCTGTCTCTGTGAGCTTTAGCTGCTTGGACTCAGGGATACCGAAGGTATGTGAAAGTGACTGGGATGCGAGAATCATAGTGCACAGGGAACAGGGAAGGTCAGCAAATGTTTCCTGTCCTGGCACATCTCTCAGTCTGAACTGCAGCTGCAGATGCTTCACTTCCGCCAAGGACTCTGCCACCTTGAGAGAAGGATGCGCTCTATGGAGTTGAGAAAGAAAGTGCGTCTCACTAGCTTCTTTCCTCTACTTCATAGACAGCAAAGGGGCTATGAAAGGCAGCACTGGCTTTTTGTTCTAGGACTTCTTCTTTACAAGCAGCTGCTGGATGTTTGGAAGGGGGTTTGGGATATGCAAAAATGAGAGGCTAAGATGGTAAGAAGGTAAGATGGAAGTCATCTGGCAAAAGCAGAGCTCACAAAAGGGCCAGCTGAGAAAGCTCTTGCTGCCTACAACTTCAACTGCACCCCTCAAAGCAGCAGCACACACGCTGCTCTCGGCACTTTCCTTCTCAGCTCTACGCACCATCCTAAGCCTTGCCTCTCCCACACTCAGGATCCAAAGACAACGGCACCAGGGACTGCTCACACACTAAAGGCACCAGGACAAAAGGCTCACCAGCTTGGCCTTTGCATTCCCGCTGACAGCTCCACAGCTTGAACCCAGAGAACTGCCTGCTGCCAACAGCCTTTCCAATCACTCTGAGCACCTCATGACAAGGAGTGTGGGGAATGAATCTCCAGCAGCCTCCTGCCCCAGGCTGTCCCCCGGGAGCAGCCCTGCTCCAGGCCGTGACTGCCACCTGCACAGCCAAAGGACCCAGAGCCGGTGTTACACACCACGGCTGTGCCTGGCACAGAGACACCAGTGGCCACACAAGTGGCCATGGCACTGTCCACACACAGTCCCTGCTGCTGCTCCCCCAGCCGCTGGCACCAACTCCCAGCCACCCACTCCTAAAGCCACGGGGCCCACTGGGACACTGCGGGGGCTCGTGGAAGCCAGCGGCCATTGTGACACAGCGGGGCTGCACAGAGCCCACGGTGCTTTGTGACCCGTGGCTCCCAGGAGAGCCTTTGTGATGCTGGGGAACTACAAGGAAGCCTGGCTCCTCTGTGACACCACCACAGAAGCTCAGGGGAGCCCTGGAGACCGTGCTGATGCTATGGAACCTGATGCAACCCTGCCTCCTCTGTGACACCACAGAAGCTCTGGGAGCCCTGGAGACTGTGGTGATGCTATGGAACCTGATGCAACCCTGCCTCCACTGTGACACCACAGAACCTCTGGGAGCCCTGGAGACCGTGCTGATGCTATGGAACCTGATGCAACCCTGCCTCCACTGTGACACCACAGAAGCTCGGGGAGCTCTGCAGACCGTGGGGATGCTGGCGAAGCTGACGGAACCCTGGGCACCACAGTGACGCTATGGAACCTGGTGGAACCGAGGGGCCACAGTGACACTGTGGGGCCTTTTGGAAGCAACAGGACCCTGGTGGGAAGCCACGGGATGATTAATCCTGCACGAACCTGCTCCAGGTGGGCTCCTCTCTCCCGGCTTCCACAGGTGCTGCTAGGATCCCACTCCGGCACTGGCTTGGCACGGGCTCACGGCTTCCTTTGGCAATGGCTCTGCTCCAGGATGGCATGCTGCAGAGAATGCAGGTAGATTTTGTGCTCACTCCTGGCATGCAGCTGGACAATAAAGCCTGATCCAGCCCCCCCTCAGCATATGTCCGGCTCTGGCATTGGGGCGGGGCAACTTTGGGAGCAGCCCCAGCCCTGCTCCTGCTCCCGGCTGGGCACCCAGCTGCTGGGACACAGGTGTGTCCTGATGCCACCGTCTACTCCTTTGAGAAGGGGAGGACAGAGTGCATCAGGGAGTTTGGTGTGGCTTACATGCGGCAAGGAGAAGGTGCAGCCCCAAACTGGCTTTCACTTCTAGAACCTTTTGCTATTGCGGGAGCAGCTGCTGGAGCTTTTCAACCGAGCTGCAAGAGTGAAAAGTGTGATGGCATGTCTATCTGAGAAGGAAGGTTCGGTGCCGCAGCCTGTTGTGCACAATTTATATGCTGATAAGAGAAGGGGGTGCTTTTGGAACGTTTTCCTTCCTGACACTTCTGTCTCTGTGAGCTTTAGCTGCTTGGACTCAGGGATACCGAAGGTATGTGAAAGTGACTGGGATGCGAGAATCATGTTGCACAGGGAACAGGGAAGGTCAGCAAATGTTTCCTGTCCTGGCACATCTCTCAGTCTGAACTGCAGCTGCAGATGCTTCACTTCCGCCAAGGACTCTGCCACCTTGAGAGAAGGATGCGCTCTATGGAGTTGAGAAAGAAAGTGCGTCTCACTAGCTTCTTTCCTCTACTTCATAGACAGCAAAGGGGCTATGAAAGGCAGCACTGGCTTTTTGTTCTAGGACTTCTTCTTTACAAGCAGCTGCTGGATGTTTGGAAGGGGGTTTGGGATATGCAAAAATGAGAGGCTAAGATGGTAAGAGGGTAAGATGGAAGTCATCTGGCAAAAGCAGAGCTCACAAAAGGGCCAGCTGAGAAAGCTCTTGCTGCCTACAACTTCAACTGCACCCCTCAAAGCAGCAGCACACACGCTGCTCTCGGCACTTTCCTTCTCAGCTCTACGCACCATCCTAAGCCTTGCCTCTCCCACACTCAGGATCCAAAGACAACGGCACCAGGGACTGCTCACACACTAAAGGCACCAGGACAAAAGGCTCAGCAGCTTGGCCTTTGCATTCCCGCTGACAGCTCCACAGCTTGAACCCAGAGAACTGCCTGCTGCCAACAGCCTTTCCAATCACTCTGAGCACCTCATGACAAGGAGTGTGGGGAATGAATCTCCAGCAGCCTCCTGCCCCAGGCTGTCCCCCGGGAGCAGCCCTGCTCCAGGCCGTGACTGCCACCTGCACAGCCAAAGGACCCAGAGCCGGTGTTACACACCACGGCTGTGCCTGGCACAGAGACACCAGTGGCCACACAAGTGGCCATGGCACTGTCCACACACAGTCCCTGCTGCTGCTCCCCCAGCCGCTGGCACCAACTCCCAGCCACCCACTCCTAAAGCCACGGGGCCCACTGGGACACTGCGGGGGCTCGTGGAAGCCAGCGGCCATTGTGACACAGCGGGGCTGCACAGAGCCCACGGTGCTTTGTGACCCGTGGCTCCCAGGAGAGCCTTTGTGATGCTGGGGAACTACAAGGAAGCCTGGCTCCTCTGTGACACCACCACAGAAGCTCAGGGGAGCCCTGGAGACCGTGCTGATGCTATTGAACCTGATTGCAACCCTGCCTCCTCTGTGACACCACAGAAGCTCTTGGAGCCCTGGAGACCGTGGTGATGCTATGGAACCTGATGCAACCCTGCCTCCTCTGTGACACCACAGAACCTCTGGGAGCCCTGGAGACCGTGCTGATGCTATGGAACCTGATGCAACCCTGCCTCCACTGTGACACCACAGAAGCTCAGGGAGCCCTGGAGACTGTGGTGATGCTATGGAACCTGATGCAACCCTGCCTCCACTGTGACACCACAGAACCTCTGGGAGCCCTGGAGACCGTGCTGATGCTATGGAACCTGATGCAACCCTGCCTCCACTGTGACACCACAGAAGCTCGGGGAGCTCTGCAGACCGTGGGGATGCTGGCGAAGCTGACGGAACCCTGGGCACCACAGTGACGCTATGGAACCTGGTGGAACCGAGGGGCCACAGTGACACTGTGGGGCCTTTTGGAAGCAACAGGACCCTGGTGGGAAGCCACGGGATGATTAATCCTGCACGAACCTGCTCCAGGTGGGCTCCTCTCTCCCGGCTTCCACAGGTGCTGCTAGGATCCCACTCCGGCACTGGCTTGGCACGGGCTGACGGCTTCCTTTGGCAATGGCTCTGCTCCAGGATGGCATGCTGCAGAGAATGCAGGTAGATTTTGTGCTCACTCCTGGCATGCAGCTGGACAATAAAGCCTGATCCAGCCCCCCCTCAGCATATGTCCGGCTCTGGCATTGGGGCGGGGCAACTTTGGGAGCAGCCCCAGCCCTGCTCCTGCTCCCGGCTGGGCACCCAGCTGCTGGGACACAGGTGTGTCCTGATGCCACCGTCTACTCCTTTGAGAAGGGGAGGACAGAGTGCATCAGGGAGTTTGGTGTGGCTTACATGCGGCAAGGAGAAGGTGCAGCCCCAAACTGGCTTTCACTTCTAGAACCTTTTGCTATTGCGGGAGCAGCTGCTGGAGCTTTTCAACCGAGCTGCAAGAGTGAAAAGTGTGATGGCATGTCTATCTGAGAAGGAAGGTTCGGTGCCGCAGCCTGTTGTGCACAATTTATATGCTGATAAGAGAAGGGGGTGCTTTTGGAACGTTTTCCTTCCTGACACTTCTGTCTCTGTGAGCTTTAGCTGCTTGGACTCAGGGATACCGAAGGTATGTGAAAGTGACTGGGATGCGAGAATCATGTTGCACAGGGAACAGGGAAGGTCAGCAAATGTTTCCTGTCCTGGCACATCTCTCAGTCTGAACTGCAGCTGCAGATGCTTCACTTCCGCCAAGGACTCTGCCACCTTGAGAGAAGGATGCGCTCTATGGAGTTGAGAAAGAAAGTGCGTCTCACTAGCTTCTTTCCTCTACTTCATAGACAGCAAAGGGGCTATGAAAGGCAGCACTGGCTTTTTGTTCTAGGACTTCTTCTTTACAAGCAGCTGCTGGATGTTTGGAAGGGGGTTTGGGATATGCAAAAATGAGAGGCTAAGATGGTAAGAAGGTAAGATGGAAGTCATCTGGCAAAAGCAGAGCTCACAAAAGGGCCAGCTGAGAAAGCTCTTGCTGCCTACAACTTCAACTGCACCCCTCAAAGCAGCAGCACACACGCTGCTCTCGGCACTTTCCTTCTCAGCTCTACGCACCATCCTAAGCCTTGCCTCTCCCACACTCAGGATCCAAAGACAACGGCACCAGGGACTGCTCACACACTAAAGGCACCAGGACAAAAGGCTCACCAGCTTGGCCTTTGCATTCCCGCTGACAGCTCCACAGCTTGAACCCAGAGAACTGCCTGCTGCCAACAGCCTTTCCAATCACTCTGAGCACCTCATGACAAGGAGTGTGGGGAATGAATCTCCAGCAGCCTCCTGCCCCAGGCTGTCCCCCGGGAGCAGCCCTGCTCCAGGCCGTGACTGCCACCTGCACAGCCAAAGGACCCAGAGCCGGTGTTACACACCACGGCTGTGCCTGGCACAGAGACACCAGTGGCCACACAAGTGGCCATGGCACTGTCCACACACAGTCCCTGCTGCTGCTCCCCCAGCCGCTGGCACCAACTCCCAGCCACCCACTCCTAAAGCCACGGGGCCCACTGGGACACTGCGGGGGCTCGTGGAAGCCAGCGGCCATTGTGACACAGCGGGGCTGCACAGAGCCCACGGTGCTTTGTGACCCGTGGCTCCCAGGAGAGCCTTTGTGATGCTGGGGAACTACAAGGAAGCCTGGCTCCTCTGTGACACCACCACAGAAGCTCAGGGGAGCCCTGGAGACCGTGCTGATGCTATGGAACCTGATGCAACCCTGCCTCCTCTGTGACACCACAGAAGCTCTGGGAGCCCTGGAGACTGTGGTGATGCTATGGAACCTGATGCAACCCTGCCTCCACTGTGACACCACAGAACCTCTGGGAGCCCTGGAGACCGTGCTGATGCTATGGAACCTGATGCAACCCTGCCTCCACTGTGACACCACAGAAGCTCGGGGAGCTCTGCAGACCGTGGGGATGCTGGCGAAGCTGACGGAACCCTGGGCACCACAGTGACGCTATGGAACCTGGTGGAACCGAGGGGCCACAGTGACACTGTGGGGCCTTTTGGAAGCAACAGGACCCTGGTGGGAAGCCACGGGATGATTAATCCTGCACGAACCTGCTCCAGGTGGGCTCCTCTCTCCCGGCTTCCACAGGTGCTGCTAGGATCCCACTCCGGCACTGGCTTGGCACGGGCTCACGGCTTCCTTTGGCAATGGCTCTGCTCCAGGATGGCATGCTGCAGAGAATGCAGGTAGATTTTGTGCTCACTCCTGGCATGCAGCTGGACAATAAAGCCTGATCCAGCCCCCCCTCAGCATATGTCCGGCTCTGGCATTGGGGCGGGGCAACTTTGGGAGCAGCCCCAGCCCTGCTCCTGCTCCCGGCTGGGCACCCAGCTGCTGGGACACAGGTGTGTCCTGATGCCACCGTCTACTCCTTTGAGAAGGGGAGGACAGAGTGCATCAGGGAGTTTGGTGTGGCTTACATGCGGCAAGGAGAAGGTGCAGCCCCAAACTGGCTTTCACTTCTAGAACCTTTTGCTATTGCGGGAGCAGCTGCTGGAGCTTTTCAACCGAGCTGCAAGAGTGAAAAGTGTGATGGCATGTCTATCTGAGAAGGAAGGTTCGGTGCCGCAGCCTGTTGTGCACAATTTATATGCTGATAAGAGAAGGGGGTGCTTTTGGAACGTTTCCCTTCCTGACACTTCTGTCTCTGTGAGCTTTAGCTGCTTGGACTCAGGGATACCGAAGGTATGTGAAAGTGACTGGGATGCGAGAATCATGTTGCACAGGGAACAGGGAAGGTCAGCAAATGTTTCCTGTCCTGGCACATCTCTCAGTCTGAACTGCAGCTGCAGATGCTTCACTTCCGCCAAGGACTCTGCCACCTTGAGAGAAGGATGCGCTCTATGGAGTTGAGAAAGAAAGTGCGTCTCACTAGCTTCTTTCCTCTACTTCATAGACAGCAAAGGGGCTATGAAAGGCAGCACTGGCTTTTTGTTCTAGGACTTCTTCTTTACAAGCAGCTGCTGGATGTTTGGAAGGGGGTTTGGGATATGCAAAAATGAGAGGCTAAGATGGTAAGAGGGTAAGATGGAAGTCATCTGGCAAAAGCAGAGCTCACAAAAGGGCCAGCTGAGAAAGCTCTTGCTGCCTACAACTTCAACTGCACCCCTCAAAGCAGCAGCACACACGCTGCTCTCGGCACTTTCCTTCTCAGCTCTACGCACCATCCTAAGCCTTGCCTCTCCCACACTCAGGATCCAAAGACAACGGCACCAGGGACTGCTCACACACTAAAGGCACCAGGACAAAAGGCTCAGCAGCTTGGCCTTTGCATTCCCGCTGACAGCTCCACAGCTTGAACCCAGAGAACTGCCTGCTGCCAACAGCCTTTCCAATCACTCTGAGCACCTCATGACAAGGAGTGTGGGGAATGAATCTCCAGCAGCCTCCTGCCCCAGGCTGTCCCCCGGGAGCAGCCCTGCTCCAGGCCGTGACTGCCACCTGCACAGCCAAAGGACCCAGAGCCGGTGTTACACACCACGGCTGTGCCTGGCACAGAGACACCAGTGGCCACACAAGTGGCCATGGCACTGTCCACACACAGTCCCTGCTGCTGCTCCCCCAGCCGCTGGCACCAACTCCCAGCCACCCACTCCTAAAGCCACGGGGCCCACTGGGACACTGCGGGGGCTCGTGGAAGCCAGCGGCCATTGTGACACAGCGGGGCTGCACAGAGCCCACGGTGCTTTGTGACCCGTGGCTCCCAGGAGAGCCTTTGTGATGCTGGGGAACTACAAGGAAGCCTGGCTCCTCTGTGACACCACCACAGAAGCTCAGGGGAGCCCTGGAGACCGTGCTGATGCTATTGAACCTGATTGCAACCCTGCCTCCTCTGTGACACCACAGAAGCTCTTGGAGCCCTGGAGACCGTGGTGATGCTATGGAACCTGATGCAACCCTGCCTCCTCTGTGACACCACAGAACCTCTGGGAGCCCTGGAGACCGTGCTGATGCTATGGAACCTGATGCAACCCTGCCTCCACTGTGACACCACAGAAGCTCAGGGAGCCCTGGAGACTGTGGTGATGCTATGGAACCTGATGCAACCCTGCCTCCACTGTGACACCACAGAACCTCTGGGAGCCCTGGAGACCGTGCTGATGCTATGGAACCTGATGCAACCCTGCCTCCACTGTGACACCACAGAAGCTCGGGGAGCTCTGCAGACCGTGGGGATGCTGGCGAAGCTGACGGAACCCTGGGCACCACAGTGACGCTATGGAACCTGGTGGAACCGAGGGGCCACAGTGACACTGTGGGGCCTTTTGGAAGCAACAGGACCCTGGTGGGAAGCCACGGGATGATTAATCCTGCACGAACCTGCTCCAGGTGGGCTCCTCTCTCCCGGCTTCCACAGGTGCTGCTAGGATCCCACTCCGGCACTGGCTTGGCACGGGCTGACGGCTTCCTTTGGCAATGGCTCTGCTCCAGGATGGCATGCTGCAGAGAATGCAGGTAGATTTTGTGCTCACTCCTGGCATGCAGCTGGACAATAAAGCCTGATCCAGCCCCCCCTCAGCATATGTCCGGCTCTGGCATTGGGGCGGGGCAACTTTGGGAGCAGCCCCAGCCCTGCTCCTGCTCCCGGCTGGGCACCCAGCTGCTGGGACACAGGTGTGTCCTGATGCCACCGTCTACTCCTTTGAGAAGGGGAGGACAGAGTGCATCAGGGAGTTTGGTGTGGCTTACATGCGGCAAGGAGAAGGTGCAGCCCCAAACTGGCTTTCACTTCTAGAACCTTTTGCTATTGCGGGAGCAGCTGCTGGAGCTTTTCAACCGAGCTGCAAGAGTGAAAAGTGTGATGGCATGTCTATCTGAGAAGGAAGGTTCGGTGCCGCAGCCTGTTGTGCACAATTTATATGCTGATAAGAGAAGGGGGTGCTTTTGCAACGTTTCCCTTCCTGACACTTCTGTCTCTGTGAGCTTTAGCTGCTTGGACTCAGGGATACCGAAGGTATGTGAAAGTGACTGGGATGCGAGAATCATGTTGCACAGGGAACAGGGAAGGTCAGCAAATGTTTCCTGTCCTGGCACATCTCTCAGTCTGAACTGCAGCTGCAGATGCTTCACTTCCGCCAAGGACTCTGCCACCTTGAGAGAAGGATGCGCTCTATGGAGTTGAGAAAGAAAGTGCGTCTCACTAGCTTCTTTCCTCTACTTCATAGACAGCAAAGGGGCTATGAAAGGCAGCACTGGCTTTTTGTTCTAGGACTTCTTCTTTACAAGCAGCTGCTGAATGTTTGGAAGGGGGTTTGGGATATGCAAAAATGAGAGGCTAAGATGGTAAGAGGGTAAGATGGAAGTCATCTGGCAAAAGCAGAGCTCACAAAAGGGCCAGCTGAGAAAGCTCTTGCTGCCTACAACTTCAACTGCACCCCTCAAAGCAGCAGCACACACGCTGCTCTCGGCACTTTCCTTCTCAGCTCTACGCACCATCCTAAGCCTTGCCTCTCCCACACTCAGGATCCAAAGACAACGGCACCAGGGACTGCTCACACACTAAAGGCACCAGGACAAAAGGCTCAGCAGCTTGGCCTTTGCATTCCCGCTGACAGCTCCACAGCTTGAACCCAGAGAACTGCCTGCTGCCAACAGCCTTTCCAATCACTCTGAGCACCTCATGACAAGGAGTGTGGGGAATGAATCTCCAGCAGCCTCCTGCCCCAGGCTGTCCCCCGGGAGCAGCCCTGCTCCAGGCCGTGACTGCCACCTGCACAGCCAAAGGACCCAGAGCCGGTGTTACACACCACGGCTGTGCCTGGCACAGAGACACCAGTGGCCACACAAGTGGCCATGGCACTGTCCACACACAGTCCCTGCTGCTGCTCCCCCAGCCGCTGGCACCAACTCCCAGCCACCCACTCCTAAAGCCACGGGGCCCACTGGGACACTGCGGGGGCTCGTGGAAGCCAGCGGCCATTGTGACACAGCGGGGCTGCACAGAGCCCACGGTGCTTTGTGACCCGTGGCTCCCAGGAGAGCCTTTGTGATGCTGGGGAACTACAAGGAAGCCTGGCTCCTCTGTGACACCACCACAGAAGCTCAGGGGAGCCCTGGAGACCGTGCTGATGCTATTGAACCTGATTGCAACCCTGCCTCCTCTGTGACACCACAGAAGCTCTTGGAGCCCTGGAGACCGTGGTGATGCTATGGAACCTGATGCAACCCTGCCTCCTCTGTGACACCACAGAACCTCTGGGAGCCCTGGAGACCGTGCTGATGCTATGGAACCTGATGCAACCCTGCCTCCACTGTGACACCACAGAAGCTCAGGGAGCCCTGGAGACTGTGGTGATGCTATGGAACCTGATGCAACCCTGCCTCCACTGTGACACCACAGAACCTCTGGGAGCCCTGGAGACCGTGCTGATGCTATGGAACCTGATGCAACCCTGCCTCCACTGTGACACCACAGAAGCTCGGGGAGCTCTGCAGACCGTGGGGATGCTGGCGAAGCTGACGGAACCCTGGGCACCACAGTGACGCTATGGAACCTGGTGGAACCGAGGGGCCACAGTGACACTGTGGGGCCTTTTGGAAGCAACAGGACCCTGGTGGGAAGCCACGGGATGATTAATCCTGCACGAACCTGCTCCAGGTGGGCTCCTCTCTCCCGGCTTCCACAGGTGCTGCTAGGATCCCACTCCGGCACTGGCTTGGCACGGGCTCACGGCTTCCTTTGGCAATGGCTCTGCTCCAGGATGGCATGCTGCAGAGAATGCAGGTAGATTTTGTGCTCACTCCTGGCATGCAGCTGGACAATAAAGCCTGATCCAGCCCCCCCTCAGCATATGTCCGGCTCTGGCATTGGGGCGGGGCAACTTTGGGAGCAGCCCCAGCCCTGCTCCTGCTCCCGGCTGGGCACCCAGCTGCTGGGACACAGGTGTGTCCTGATGCCACCGTCTACTCCTTTGAGAAGGGGAGGACAGAGTGCATCAGGGAGTTTGGTGTGGCTTACATGCGGCAAGGAGAAGGTGCAGCCCCAAACTGGCTTTCACTTCTAGAACCTTTTGCTATTGCGGGAGCAGCTGCTGGAGCTTTTCAACCGAGCTGCAAGAGTGAAAAGTGTGATGGCATGTCTATCTGAGAAGGAAGGTTCGGTGCCGCAGCCTGTTGTGCACAATTTATATGCTGATAAGAGAAGGGGGTGCTTTTGGAACGTTTTCCTTCCTGACACTTCTGTCTCTGTGAGCTTTAGCTGCTTGGACTCAGGGATACCGAAGGTATGTGAAAGTGACTGGGATGCGAGAATCATGTTGCACAGGGAACAGGGAAGGTCAGCAAATGTTTCCTGTCCTGGCACATCTCTCAGTCTGAACTGCAGCTGCAGATGCTTCACTTCCGCCAAGGACTCTGCCACCTTGAGAGAAGGATGCGCTCTATGGAGTTGAGAAAGAAAGTGCGTCTCACTAGCTTCTTTCCTCTACTTCATAGACAGCAAAGGGGCTATGAAAGGCAGCACTGGCTTTTTGTTCTAGGACTTCTTCTTTACAAGCAGCTGCTGGATGTTTGGAAGGGGGTTTGGGATATGCAAAAATGAGAGGCTAAGATGGTAAGAAGGTAAGATGGAAGTCATCTGGCAAAAGCAGAGCTCACAAAAGGGCCAGCTGAGAAAGCTCTTGCTGCCTACAACTTCAACTGCACCCCTCAAAGCAGCAGCACACACGCTGCTCTCGGCACTTTCCTTCTCAGCTCTACGCACCATCCTAAGCCTTGCCTCTCCCACACTCAGGATCCAAAGACAACGGCACCAGGGACTGCTCACACACTAAAGGCACCAGGACAAAAGGCTCAGCAGCTTGGCCTTTGCATTCCCGCTGACAGCTCCACAGCTTGAACCCAGAGAACTGCCTGCTGCCAACAGCCTTTCCAATCACTCTGAGCACCTCATGACAAGGAGTGTGGGGAATGAATCTCCAGCAGCCTCCTGCCCCAGGCTGTCCCCCGGGAGCAGCCCTGCTCCAGGCCGTGACTGCCACCTGCACAGCCAAAGGACCCAGAGCCGGTGTTACACACCACGGCTGTGCCTGGCACAGAGACACCAGTGGCCACACAAGTGGCCATGGCACTGTCCACACACAGTCCCTGCTGCTGCTCCCCCAGCCGCTGGCACCAACTCCCAGCCACCCACTCCTAAAGCCACGGGGCCCACTGGGACACTGCGGGGGCTCGTGGAAGCCAGCGGCCATTGTGACACAGCGGGGCTGCACAGAGCCCACGGTGCTTTGTGACCCGTGGCTCCCAGGAGAGCCTTTGTGATGCTGGGGAACTACAAGGAAGCCTGGCTCCTCTGTGACACAACCACAGAAGCTCAGGGGAGCCCTGGAGACCGTGCTGATGCTATTGAACCTGATTGCAACCCTGCCTCCTCTGTGACACCACAGAAGCTCTTGGAGCCCTGGAGACCGTGGTGATGCTATGGAACCTGATGCAACCCTGCCTCCTCTGTGACACCACAGAACCTCTGGGAGCCCTGGAGACCGTGCTGATGCTATGGAACCTGATGCAACCCTGCCTCCACTGTGACACCACAGAAGCTCAGGGAGCCCTGGAGACTGTGGTGATGCTATGGAACCTGATGCAACCCTGCCTCCACTGTGACACCACAGAACCTCTGGGAGCCCTGGAGACCGTGCTGATGCTATGGAACCTGATGCAACCCTGCCTCCACTGTGACACCACAGAAGCTCGGGGAGCTCTGCAGACCGTGGGGATGCTGGCGAAGCTGACGGAACCCTGGGCACCACAGTGACGCTATGGAACCTGGTGGAACCGAGGGGCCACAGTGACACTGTGGGGCCTTTTGGAAGCAACAGGACCCTGGTGGGAAGCCACGGGATGATTAATCCTGCACGAACCTGCTCCAGGTGGGCTCCTCTCTCCCGGCTTCCACAGGTGCTGCTAGGATCCCACTCCGGCACTGGCTTGGCACGGGCTCACGGCTTCCTTTGGCAATGGCTCTGCTCCAGGATGGCATGCTGCAGAGAATGCAGGTAGATTTTGTGCTCACTCCTGGCATGCAGCTGGACAATAAAGCCTGATCCAGCCCCCCCTCAGCATATGTCCGGCTCTGGCATTGGGGCGGGGCAACTTTGGGAGCAGCCCCAGCCCTGCTCCTGCTCCCGGCTGGGCACCCAGCTGCTGGGACACAGGTGTGTCCTGATGCCACCGTCTACTCCTTTGAGAAGGGGAGGACAGAGTGCATCAGGGAGTTTGGTGTGGCTTACATGCGGCAAGGAGAAGGTGCAGCCCCAAACTGGCTTTCACTTCTAGAACCTTTTGCTATTGCGGGAGCAGCTGCTGGAGCTTTTCAACCGAGCTGCAAGAGTGAAAAGTGTGATGGCATGTCTATCTGAGAAGGAAGGTTCGGTGCCGCAGCCTGTTGTGCACAATTTATATGCTGATAAGAGAAGGGGGTGCTTTTGCAACGTTTTCCTTCCTGACACTTCTGTCTCTGTGAGCTTTAGCTGCTTGGACTCAGGGATACCGAAGGTATGTGAAAGTGACTGGGATGCGAGAATCATGTTGCACAGGGAACAGGGAAGGTCAGCAAATGTTTCCTGTCCTGGCACATCTCTCAGTCTGAACTGCAGCTGCAGATGCTTCACTTCCGCCAAGGACTCTGCCACCTTGAGAGAAGGATGCACTCTATGGAGTTGAGAAAGAAAGTGCGTCTCACTAGCTTCTTTCCTCTACTTCATAGACAGCAAAGGGGCTATGAAAGGCAGCACTGGCTTTTTGTTCTAGGACTTCTTCTTTACAAGCAGCTGCTGGATGTTTGGAAGGGGGTTTGGGATATGCAAAAATGAGAGGCTAAGATGGTAAGAAGGCAAGATGGAAGTCATCTGGCAAAAGCAGAGCTCACAAAAGGGCCAGCTGAGAAAGCTCTTGCTGCCTACAACTTCAACTGCACCCCTCAAAGCAGCAGCACACACGCTGCTCTCGGCACTTTCCTTCTCAGCTCTACGCACCATCCTAAGCCTTGCCTCTCCCACACTCAGGATCCAAAGACAACGGCACCAGGGACTGCTCACACACTAAAGGCACCAGGACAAAAGGCTCACCAGCTTGGCCTTTGCATTCCCGCTGACAGCTCCACAGCTTGAACCCAGAGAACTGCCTGCTGCCAACAGCCTTTCCAATCACTCTGAGCACCTCATGACAAGGAGTGTGGGGAATGAATCTCCAGCAGCCTCCTGCCCCAGGCTGTCCCCCGGGAGCAGCCCTGCTCCAGGCCGTGACTGCCACCTGCACAGCCAAAGGACCCAGAGCCGGTGTTACACACCACGGCTGTGCCTGGCACAGAGACACCAGTGGCCACACAAGTGGCCATGGCACTGTCCACACACAGTCCCTGCTGCTGCTCCCCCAGCCGCTGGCACCAACTCCCAGCCACCCACTCCTAAAGCCACGGGGCCCACTGGGACACTGCGGGGGCTCGTGGAAGCCAGCGGCCATTGTGACACAGCGGGGCTGCACAGAGCCCACGGTGCTTTGTGACCCGTGGCTCCCAGGAGAGCCTTTGTGATGCTGGGGAACTACAAGGAAGCCTGGCTCCTCTGTGACACCACCACAGAAGCTCAGGGGAGCCCTGGAGACCGTGGTGATGCTATGGAACCTGATGCAACCCTGCCTCCTCTGTGACACCACAGAACCTCTGGGAGCTCTGGAGACCGTGCTGATGCTATGGAACCTGATGCAACCCTGCCTCCACTGTGACACCACAGAAGCTCAGGGAGCCCTGGAGACTGTGGTGATGCTATGGAACCTGATGCAACCCTGCCTCCACTGTGACACCACAGAACCTCTGGGAGCCCTGGAGACCGTGCTGATGCTATGGAACCTGATGCAACCCTGCCTCCACTGTGACACCACAGAAGCTCGGGGAGCTCTGCAGACCGTGGGGATGCTGGCGAAGCTGACGGAACCCTGGGCACCACAGTGACGCTATGGAACCTGGTGGAACCGAGGGGCCACAGTGACACTGTGGGGCCTTTTGGAAGCAACAGGACCCTGGTGGGAAGCCACGGGATGATTAATCCTGCACGAACCTGCTCCAGGTGGGCTCCTCTCTCCCGGCTTCCACAGGTGCTGCTAGGATCCCACTCCGGCACTGGCTTGGCACGGGCTCACGGCTTCCTTTGGCAATGGCTCTGCTCCAGGATGGCATGCTGCAGAGAATGCAGGTAGATTTTGTGCTCACTCCTGGCATGCAGCTGGACAATAAAGCCTGATCCAGCCCCCCCTCAGCATATGTCCGGCTCTGGCATTGGGGCGGGGCAACTTTGGGAGCAGCCCCAGCCCTGCTCCTGCTCCCGGCTGGGCACCCAGCTGCTGGGACACAGGTGTGTCCTGATGCCACCGTCTACTCCTTTGAGAAGGGGAGGACAGAGTGCATCAGGGAGTTTGGTGTGGCTTACATGCGGCAAGGAGAAGGTGCAGCCCCAAACTGGCTTTCACTTCTAGAACCTTTTGCTATTGCGGGAGCAGCTGCTGGAGCTTTTCAACCGAGCTGCAAGAGTGAAAAGTGTGATGGCATGTCTATCTGAGAAGGAAGGTTCGGTGCCGCAGCCTGTTGTGCACAATTTATATGCTGATAAGAGAAGGGGGTGCTTTTGGAACGTTTTCCTTCCTGACACTTCTGTCTCTGTGAGCTTTAGCTGCTTGGACTCAGGGATACCGAAGGTATGTGAAAGTGACTGGGATGCGAGAATCATGTTGCACAGGGAACAGGGAAGGTCAGCAAATGTTTCCTGTCCTGGCACATCTCTCAGTCTGAACTGCAGCTGCAGATGCTTCACTTCCGCCAAGGACTCTGCCACCTTGAGAGAAGGATGCGCTCTATGGAGTTGAGAAAGAAAGTGCGTCTCACTAGCTTCTTTCCTCTACTTCATAGACAGCAAAGGGGCTATGAAAGGCAGCACTGGCTTTTTGTTCTAGGACTTCTTCTTTACAAGCAGCTGCTGGATGTTTGGAAGGGGGTTTGGGATATGCAAAAATGAGAGGCTAAGATGGTAAGAGGGTAAGATGGAAGTCATCTGGCAAAAGCAGAGCTCACAAAAGGGCCAGCTGAGAAAGCTCTTGCTGCCTACAACTTCAACTGCACCCCTCAAAGCAGCAGCACACACGCTGCTCTCGGCACTTTCCTTCTCAGCTCTACGCACCATCCTAAGCCTTGCCTCTCCCACACTCAGGATCCAAAGACAACGGCACCAGGGACTGCTCACACACTAAAGGCACCAGGACAAAAGGCTCAGCAGCTTGGCCTTTGCATTCCCGCTGACAGCTCCACAGCTTGAACCCAGAGAACTGCCTGCTGCCAACAGCCTTTCCAATCACTCTGAGCACCTCATGACAAGGAGTGTGGGGAATGAATCTCCAGCAGCCTCCTGCCCCAGGCTGTCCCCCGGGAGCAGCCCTGCTCCAGGCCGTGACTGCCACCTGCACAGCCAAAGGACCCAGAGCCGGTGTTACACACCACGGCTGTGCCTGGCACAGAGACACCAGTGGCCACACAAGTGGCCATGGCACTGTCCACACACAGTCCCTGCTGCTGCTCCCCCAGCCGCTGGCACCAACTCCCAGCCACCCACTCCTAAAGCCACGGGGCCCACTGGGACACTGCGGGGGCTCGTGGAAGCCAGCGGCCATTGTGACACAGCGGGGCTGCACAGAGCCCGCGGTGCTTTGTGACCCGTGGCTCCCAGGAGAGCCTTTGTGATGCTGGGGAACTACAAGGAAGCCTGGCTCCTCTGTGACACCACCACAGAAGCTCAGGGGAGCCCTGGAGACCGTGCTGATGCTATTGAACCTGATGCAACCCTGCCTCCTCTGTGACACCACAGAAGCTCTTGGAGCCCTGGAGACCGTGGTGATGCTATGGAACCTGATGCAACCCTGCCTCCTCTGTGACACCACAGAACCTCTGGGAGCCCTGGAGACCGTGCTGATGCTATGGAACCTGATGCAACCCTGCCTCCACTGTGACACCACAGAAGCTCAGGGAGCCCTGGAGACTGTGGTGATGCTATGGAACCTGATGCAACCCTGCCTCCACTGTGACACCACAGAACCTCTGGGAGCCCTGGAGACCGTGCTGATGCTATGGAACCTGATGCAACCCTGCCTCCACTGTGACACCACAGAAGCTCGGGGAGCTCTGCAGACCGTGGGGATGCTGGCGAAGCTGACGGAACCCTGGGCACCACAGTGACGCTATGGAACCTGGTGGAACCGAGGGGCCACAGTGACACTGTGGGGCCTTTTGGAAGCAACAGGACCCTGGTGGGAAGCCACGGGATGATTAATCCTGCACGAACCTGCTCCAGGTGGGCTCCTCTCTCCCGGCTTCCACAGGTGCTGCTAGGATCCCACTCCGGCACTGGCTTGGCACGGGCTGACGGCTTCCTTTGGCAATGGCTCTGCTCCAGGATGGCATGCTGCAGAGAATGCAGGTAGATTTTGTGCTCACTCCTGGCATGCAGCTGGACAATAAAGCCTGATCCAGCCCCCCCTCAGCATATGTCCGGCTCTGGCATTGGGGCGGGGCAACTTTGGGAGCAGCCCCAGCCCTGCTCCTGCTCCCGGCTGGGCACCCAGCTGCTGGGACACAGGTGTGTCCTGATGCCACCGTCTACTCCTTTGAGAAGGGGAGGACAGAGTGCATCAGGGAGTTTGGTGTGGCTTACATGCGGCAAGGAGAAGGTGCAGCCCCAAACTGGCTTTCACTTCTAGAACCTTTTGCTATTGCGGGAGCAGCTGCTGGAGCTTTTCAACCGAGCTGCAAGAGTGAAAAGTGTGGGCATGTCTATCTGAGAAGGAAGGTTCGGTGCCGCAGCCTGTTGTGCACAATTTATATGCTGATAAGAGAAGGGGGTGCTTTTGGAACGTTTTCCTTCCTGACACTTCTGTCTCTGTGAGCTTTAGCTGCTTGGACTCAGGGATACCGAAGGTATGTGAAAGTGACTGGGATGCGAGAATCATGTTGCACAGGGAACAGGGAAGGTCAGCAAATGTTTCCTGTCCTGGCACATCTCTCAGTCTGAACTGCAGCTGCAGATGCTTCACTTCCGCCAAGGACTCTGCCACCTTGAGAGAAGGATGCGCTCTATGGAGTTGAGAAAGAAAGTGCGTCTCACTAGCTTCTTTCCTCTACTTCATAGACAGCAAAGGGGCTATGAAAGGCAGCACTGGCTTTTTGTTCTAGGACTTCTTCTTTACAAGCAGCTGCTGGATGTTTGGAAGGGGGTTTGGGATATGCAAAAATGAGAGGCTAAGATGGTAAGAGGGTAAGATGGAAGTCATCTGGCAAAAGCAGAGCTCACAAAAGGGCCAGCTGAGAAAGCTCTTGCTGCCTACAACTTCAACTGCACCCCTCAAAGCAGCAGCACACACGCTGCTCTCGGCACTTTCCTTCTCAGCTCTACGCACCATCCTAAGCCTTGCCTCTCCCACACTCAGGATCCAAAGACAACGGCACCAGGGACTGCTCACACACTAAAGGCACCAGGACAAAAGGCTCACCAGCTTGGCCTTTGCATTCCCGCTGACAGCTCCACAGCTTGAACCCAGAGAACTGCCTGCTGCCAACAGCCTTTCCAATCACTCTGAGCACCTCATGACAAGGAGTGTGGGGAATGAATCTCCAGCAGCCTCCTGCCCCAGGCTGTCCCCCGGGAGCAGCCCTGCTCCAGGCCGTGACTGCCACCTGCACAGCCAAAGGACCCAGAGCCGGTGTTACACACCACGGCTGTGCCTGGCACAGAGACACCAGTGGCCACACAAGTGGCCATGGCACTGTCCACACACAGTCCCTGCTGCTGCTCCCCCAGCCGCTGGCACCAACTCCCAGCCACCCACTCCTAAAGCCACGGGGCCCACTGGGACACTGCGGGGGCTCGTGGAAGCCAGCGGCCATTGTGACACAGCGGGGCTGCACAGAGCCCACGGTGCTTTGTGACCCGTGGCTCCCAGGAGAGCCTTTGTGATGCTGGGGAACTACAAGGAAGCCTGGCTCCTCTGTGACACCACCACAGAAGCTCAGGGGAGCCCTGGAGACCGTGGTGATGCTATGGAACCTGATGCAACCCTGCCTCCTCTGTGACACCACAGAACCTCTGGGAGCTCTGGAGACCGTGCTGATGCTATGGAACCTGATGCAACCCTGCCTCCACTGTGACACCACAGAAGCTCAGGGAGCCCTGGAGACTGTGGTGATGCTATGGAACCTGATGCAACCCTGCCTCCACTGTGACACCACAGAACCTCTGGGAGCCCTGGAGACCGTGCTGATGCTATGGAACCTGATGCAACCCTGCCTCCACTGTGACACCACAGAAGCTCGGGGAGCTCTGCAGACCGTGGGGATGCTGGCGAAGCTGACGGAACCCTGGGCACCACAGTGACGCTATGGAACCTGGTGGAACCGAGGGGCCACAGTGACACTGTGGGGCCTTTTGGAAGCAACAGGACCCTGGTGGGAAGCCACGGGATGATTAATCCTGCACGAACCTGCTCCAGGTGGGCTCCTCTCTCCCGGCTTCCACAGGTGCTGCTAGGATCCCACTCCGGCACTGGCTTGGCACGGGCTGACGGCTTCCTTTGGCAATGGCTCTGCTCCAGGATGGCATGCTGCAGAGAATGCAGGTAGATTTTGTGCTCACTCCTGGCATGCAGCTGGACAATAAAGCCTGATCCAGCCCCCCCTCAGCATATGTCCGGCTCTGGCATTGGGGCGGGGCAACTTTGGGAGCAGCCCCAGCCCTGCTCCTGCTCCCGGCTGGGCACCCAGCTGCTGGGACACAGGTGTGTCCTGATGCCACCGTCTACTCCTTTGAGAAGGGGAGGACAGAGTGCATCAGGGAGTTTGGTGTGGCTTACATGCGGCAAGGAGAAGGTGCAGCCCCAAACTGGCTTTCACTTCTAGAACCTTTTGCTATTGCGGGAGCAGCTGCTGGAGCTTTTCAACCGAGCTGCAAGAGTGAAAAGTGTGATGGCATGTCTATCTGAGAAGGAAGGTTCGGTGCCGCAGCCTGTTGTGCACAATTTATATGCTGATAAGAGAAGGGGGTGCTTTTGGAACGTTTTCCTTCCTGACACTTCTGTCTCTGTGAGCTTTAGCTGCTTGGACTCAGGGATACCGAAGGTATGTGAAAGTGACTGGGATGCGAGAATCATGTTGCACAGGGAACAGGGAAGGTCAGCAAATGTTTCCTGTCCTGGCACATCTCTCAGTCTGAACTGCAGCTGCAGATGCTTCACTTCCGCCAAGGACTCTGCCACCTTGAGAGAAGGATGCGCTCTATGGAGTTGAGAAAGAAAGTGCGTCTCACTAGCTTCTTTCCTCTACTTCATAGACAGCAAAGGGGCTATGAAAGGCAGCACTGGCTTTTTGTTCTAGGACTTCTTCTTTACAAGCAGCTGCTGGATGTTTGGAAGGGGGTTTGGGATATGCAAAAATGAGAGGCTAAGATGGTAAGAGGGTAAGATGGAAGTCATCTGGCAAAAGCAGAGCTCACAAAAGGGCCAGCTGAGAAAGCTCTTGCTGCCTACAACTTCAACTGCACCCCTCAAAGCAGCAGCACACACGCTGCTCTCGGCACTTTCCTTCTCAGCTCTACGCACCATCCTAAGCCTTGCCTCTCCCACACTCAGGATCCAAAGACAACGGCACCAGGGACTGCTCACACACTAAAGGCACCAGGACAAAAGGCTCACCAGCTTGGCCTTTGCATTCCCGCTGACAGCTCCACAGCTTGAACCCAGAGAACTGCCTGCTGCCAACAGCCTTTCCAATCACTCTGAGCACCTCATGACAAGGAGTGTGGGGAATGAATCTCCAGCAGCCTCCTGCCCCAGGCTGTCCCCCGGGAGCAGCCCTGCTCCAGGCCGTGACTGCCACCTGCACAGCCAAAGGACCCAGAGCCGGTGTTACACACCACGGCTGTGCCTGGCACAGAGACACCAGTGGCCACACAAGTGGCCATGGCACTGTCCACACACAGTCCCTGCTGCTGCTCCCCCAGCCGCTGGCACCAACTCCCAGCCACCCACTCCTAAAGCCACGGGGCCCACTGGGACACTGCGGGGGCTCGTGGAAGCCAGCGGCCATTGTGACACAGCGGGGCTGCACAGAGCCCACGGTGCTTTGTGACCCGTGGCTCCCAGGAGAGCCTTTGTGATGCTGGGGAACTACAAGGAAGCCTGGCTCCTCTGTGACACCACCACAGAAGCTCAGGGGAGCCCTGGAGACCGTGGTGATGCTATGGAACCTGATGCAACCCTGCCTCCTCTGTGACACCACAGAACCTCTGGGAGCTCTGGAGACCGTGCTGATGCTATGGAACCTGATGCAACCCTGCCTCCACTGTGACACCACAGAAGCTCAGGGAGCCCTGGAGACTGTGGTGATGCTATGGAACCTGATGCAACCCTGCCTCCACTGTGACACCACAGAACCTCTGGGAGCCCTGGAGACCGTGCTGATGCTATGGAACCTGATGCAACCCTGCCTCCACTGTGACACCACAGAAGCTCGGGGAGCTCTGCAGACCGTGGGGATGCTGGCGAAGCTGACGGAACCCTGGGCACCACAGTGACGCTATGGAACCTGGTGGAACCGAGGGGCCACAGTGACACTGTGGGGCCTTTTGGAAGCAACAGGACCCTGGTGGGAAGCCACGGGATGATTAATCCTGCACGAACCTGCTCCAGGTGGGCTCCTCTCTCCCGGCTTCCACAGGTGCTGCTAGGATCCCACTCCGGCACTGGCTTGGCACGGGCTCACGGCTTCCTTTGGCAATGGCTCTGCTCCAGGATGGCATGCTGCAGAGAATGCAGGTAGATTTTGTGCTCACTCCTGGCATGCAGCTGGACAATAAAGCCTGATCCAGCCCCCCCTCAGCATATGTCCGGCTCTGGCATTGGGGCGGGGCAACTTTGGGAGCAGCCCCAGCCCTGCTCCTGCTCCCGGCTGGGCACCCAGCTGCTGGGACACAGGTGTGTCCTGATGCCACCGTCTACTCCTTTGAGAAGGGGAGGACAGAGTGCATCAGGGAGTTTGGTGTGGCTTACATGCGGCAAGGAGAAGGTGCAGCCCCAAACTGGCTTTCACTTCTAGAACCTTTTGCTATTGCGGGAGCAGCTGCTGGAGCTTTTCAACCGAGCTGCAAGAGTGAAAAGTGTGATGGCATGTCTATCTGAGAAGGAAGGTTCGGTGCCGCAGCCTGTTGTGCACAATTTATATGCTGATAAGAGAAGGGGGTGCTTTTGGAACGTTTTCCTTCCTGACACTTCTGTCTCTGTGAGCTTTAGCTGCTTGGACTCAGGGATACCGAAGGTATGTGAAAGTGACTGGGATGCGAGAATCATGTTGCACAGGGAACAGGGAAGGTCAGCAAATGTTTCCTGTCCTGGCACATCTCTCAGTCTGAACTGCAGCTGCAGATGCTTCACTTCCGCCAAGGACTCTGCCACCTTGAGAGAAGGATGCGCTCTATGGAGTTGAGAAAGAAAGTGCGTCTCACTAGCTTCTTTCCTCTACTTCATAGACAGCAAAGGGGCTATGAAAGGCAGCACTGGCTTTTTGTTCTAGGACTTCTTCTTTACAAGCAGCTGCTGGATGTTTGGAAGGGGGTTTGGGATATGCAAAAATGAGAGGCTAAGATGGTAAGAGGGTAAGATGGAAGTCATCTGGCAAAAGCAGAGCTCACAAAAGGGCCAGCTGAGAAAGCTCTTGCTGCCTACAACTTCAACTGCACCCCTCAAAGCAGCAGCACACACGCTGCTCTCGGCACTTTCCTTCTCAGCTCTACGCACCATCCTAAGCCTTGCCTCTCCCACACTCAGGATCCAAAGACAACGGCACCAGGGACTGCTCACACACTAAAGGCACCAGGACAAAAGGCTCACCAGCTTGGCCTTTGCATTCCCGCTGACAGCTCCACAGCTTGAACCCAGAGAACTGCCTGCTGCCAACAGCCTTTCCAATCACTCTGAGCACCTCATGACAAGGAGTGTGGGGAATGAATCTCCAGCAGCCTCCTGCCCCAGGCTGTCCCCCGGGAGCAGCCCTGCTCCAGGCCGTGACTGCCACCTGCACAGCCAAAGGACCCAGAGCCGGTGTTACACACCACGGCTGTGCCTGGCACAGAGACACCAGTGGCCACACAAGTGGCCATGGCACTGTCCACACACAGTCCCTGCTGCTGCTCCCCCAGCCGCTGGCACCAACTCCCAGCCACCCACTCCTAAAGCCACGGGGCCCACTGGGACACTGCGGGGGCTCGTGGAAGCCAGCGGCCATTGTGACACAGCGGGGCTGCACAGAGCCCACGGTGCTTTGTGACCCGTGGCTCCCAGGAGAGCCTTTGTGATGCTGGGGAACTACAAGGAAGCCTGGCTCCTCTGTGACACCACCACAGAAGCTCAGGGGAGCCCTGGAGACCGTGCTGATGCTATTGAACCTGATGCAACCCTGCCTCCTCTGTGACACCACAGAAGCTCTTGGAGCCCTGGAGACCGTGGTGATGCTATGGAACCTGATGCAACCCTGCCTCCTCTGTGACACCACAGAACCTCTGGGAGCCCTGGAGACCGTGCTGATGCTATGGAACCTGATGCAACCCTGCCTCCACTGTGACACCACAGAAGCTCAGGGAGCCCTGGAGACTGTGGTGATGCTATGGAACCTGATGCAACCCTGCCTCCACTGTGACACCACAGAACCTCTGGGAGCCCTGGAGACCGTGCTGATGCTATGGAACCTGATGCAACCCTGCCTCCACTGTGACACCACAGAAGCTCGGGGAGCTCTGCAGACCGTGGGGATGCTGGCGAAGCTGACGGAACCCTGGGCACCACAGTGACGCTATGGAACCTGGTGGAACCGAGGGGCCACAGTGACACTGTGGGGCCTTTTGGAAGCAACAGGACCCTGGTGGGAAGCCACGGGATGATTAATCCTGCACGAACCTGCTCCAGGTGGGCTCCTCTCTCCCGGCTTCCACAGGTGCTGCTAGGATCCCACTCCGGCACTGGCTTGGCACGGGCTCACGGCTTCCTTTGGCAATGGCTCTGCTCCAGGATGGCATGCTGCAGAGAATGCAGGTAGATTTTGTGCTCACTCCTGGCATGCAGCTGGACAATAAAGCCTGATCCAGCCCCCCCTCAGCATATGTCCGGCTCTGGCATTGGGGCGGGGCAACTTTGGGAGCAGCCCCAGCCCTGCTCCTGCTCCCGGCTGGGCACCCAGCTGCTGGGACACAGGTGTGTCCTGATGCCACCGTCTACTCCTTTGAGAAGGGGAGGACAGAGTGCATCAGGGAGTTTGGTGTGGCTTACATGCGGCAAGGAGAAGGTGCAGCCCCAAACTGGCTTTCACTTCTAGAACCTTTTGCTATTGCGGGAGCAGCTGCTGGAGCTTTTCAACCGAGCTGCAAGAGTGAAAAGTGTGATGGCATGTCTATCTGAGAAGGAAGGTTCGGTGCCGCAGCCTGTTGTGCACAATTTATATGCTGATAAGAGAAGGGGGTGCTTTTGGAACGTTTTCCTTCCTGACACTTCTGTCTCTGTGAGCTTTAGCTGCTTGGACTCAGGGATACCGAAGGTATGTGAAAGTGACTGGGATGCGAGAATCATGTTGCACAGGGAACAGGGAAGGTCAGCAAATGTTTCCTGTCCTGGCACATCTCTCAGTCTGAACTGCAGCTGCAGATGCTTCACTTCCGCCAAGGACTCTGCCACCTTGAGAGAAGGATGCGCTCTATGGAGTTGAGAAAGAAAGTGCGTCTCACTAGCTTCTTTCCTCTACTTCATAGACAGCAAAGGGGCTATGAAAGGCAGCACTGGCTTTTTGTTCTAGGACTTCTTCTTTACAAGCAGCTGCTGGATGTTTGGAAGGGGGTTTGGGATATGCAAAAATGAGAGGCTAAGATGGTAAGAGGGTAAGATGGAAGTCATCTGGCAAAAGCAGAGCTCACAAAAGGGCCAGCTGAGAAAGCTCTTGCTGCCTACAACTTCAACTGCACCCCTCAAAGCAGCAGCACACACGCTGCTCTCGGCACTTTCCTTCTCAGCTCTACGCACCATCCTAAGCCTTGCCTCTCCCACACTCAGGATCCAAAGACAACGGCACCAGGGACTGCTCACACACTAAAGGCACCAGGACAAAAGGCTCACCAGCTTGGCCTTTGCATTCCCGCTGACAGCTCCACAGCTTGAACCCAGAGAACTGCCTGCTGCCAACAGCCTTTCCAATCACTCTGAGCACCTCATGACAAGGAGTGTGGGGAATGAATCTCCAGCAGCCTCCTGCCCCAGGCTGTCCCCCGGGAGCAGCCCTGCTCCAGGCCGTGACTGCCACCTGCACAGCCAAAGGACCCAGAGCCGGTGTTACACACCACGGCTGTGCCTGGCACAGAGACACCAGTGGCCACACAAGTGGCCATGGCACTGTCCACACACAGTCCCTGCTGCTGCTCCCCCAGCCGCTGGCACCAACTCCCAGCCACCCACTCCTAAAGCCACGGGGCCCACTGGGACACTGCGGGGGCTCGTGGAAGCCAGCGGCCATTGTGACACAGCGGGGCTGCACAGAGCCCACGGTGCTTTGTGACCCGTGGCTCCCAGGAGAGCCTTTGTGATGCTGGGGAACTACAAGGAAGCCTGGCTCCTCTGTGACACCACCACAGAAGCTCAGGGGAGCCCTTGAGACTGTGCTGATGCTATTGAACCTGATGCAACCCTGCCTCCTCTGTGACACCACAGAACCTCTGGGAGCCCTGGAGACTGTGCTGATGCTATGGAACCTGATGCAACCCTGCCTCCACTGTGACACCACAGAAGCTCAGGGAGCCCTGGAGACTGTGGTGATGCTATGGAACCTGATGCAACCCTGCCTCCACTGTGACACCACAGAACCTCTGGGAGCCCTGGAGACCGTGCTGATGCTATGGAACCTGATGCAACCCTGCCTCCACTGTGACACCACAGAAGCTCGGGGAGCTCTGCAGACCGTGGGGATGCTGGCGAAGCTGACGGAACCCTGGGCACCACAGTGACGCTATGGAACCTGGTGGAACCGAGGGGCCACAGTGACACTGTGGGGCCTTTTGGAAGCAACAGGACCCTGGTGGGAAGCCACGGGATGATTAATCCTGCACGAACCTGCTCCAGGTGGGCTCCTCTCTCCCAGCTTCCACAGGTGCTGCTAGGATCCCACTCCGGCACTGGCTTGGCACGGGCTCACGGCTTCCTTTGGCAATGGCTCTGCTCCAGGATGGCATGCTGCAGAGAATGCAGGTAGATTTTGTGCTCACTCCTGGCATGCAGCTGGACAATAAAGCCTGATCCAGCCCCCCCTCAGCATATGTCCGGCTCTGGCATTGGGGCGGGGCAACTTTGGGAGCAGCCCCAGCCCTGCTCCTGCTCCCGGCTGGGCACCCAGCTGCTGGGACACAGGTGTGTCCTGATGCCACCGTCTACTCCTTTGAGAAGGGGAGGACAGAGTGCATCAGGGAGTTTGGTGTGGCTTACATGCGGCAAGGAGAAGGTGCAGCCCCAAACTGGCTTTCACTTCTAGAACCTTTTGCTATTGCGGGAGCAGCTGCTGGAGCTTTTCAACCGAGCTGCAAGAGTGAAAAGTGTGATGGCATGTCTATCTGAGAAGGAAGGTTCGGTGCCGCAGCCTGTTGTGCACAATTTATATGCTGATAAGAGAAGGGGGTGCTTTTGCAACGTTTTCCTTCCTGACACTTCTGTCTCTGTGAGCTTTAGCTGCTTGGACTCAGGGATACCGAAGGTATGTGAAAGTGACTGGGATGCGAGAATCATGTTGCACAGGGAACAGGGAAGGTCAGCAAATGTTTCCTGTCCTGGCACATCTCTCAGTCTGAACTGCAGCTGCAGATGCTTCACTTCCGCCAAGGACTCTGCCACCTTGAGAGAAGGATGCGCTCTATGGAGTTGAGAAAGAAAGTGCGTCTCACTAGCTTCTTTCCTCTACTTCATAGACAGCAAAGGGGCTATGAAAGGCAGCACTGGCTTTTTGTTCTAGGACTTCTTCTTTACAAGCAGCTGCTGGATGTTTGGAAGGGGGTTTGGGATATGCAAAAATGAGAGGCTAAGATGGTAAGAGGGTAAGATGGAAGTCATCTGGCAAAAGCAGAGCTCACAAAAGGGCCAGCTGAGAAAGCTCTTGCTGCCTACAACTTCAACTGCACCCCTCAAAGCAGCAGCACACACGCTGCTCTCGGCACTTTCCTTCTCAGCTCTACGCACCATCCTAAGCCTTGCCTCTCCCACACTCAGGATCCAAAGACAACGGCACCAGGGACTGCTCACACACTAAAGGCACCAGGACAAAAGGCTCACCAGCTTGGCCTTTGCATTCCCGCTGACAGCTCCACAGCTTGAACCCAGAGAACTGCCTGCTGCCAACAGCCTTTCCAATCACTCTGAGCACCTCATGACAAGGAGTGTGGGGAATGAATCTCCAGCAGCCTCCTGCCCCAGGCTGTCCCCCGGGAGCAGCCCTGCTCCAGGCCGTGACTGCCACCTGCACAGCCAAAGGACCCAGAGCCGGTGTTACACACCACGGCTGTGCCTGGCACAGAGACACCAGTGGCCACACAAGTGGCCATGGCACTGTCCACACACAGTCCCTGCTGCTGCTCCCCCAGCCGCTGGCACCAACTCCCAGCCACCCACTCCTAAAGCCACGGGGCCCACTGGGACACTGCGGGGGCTCGTGGAAGCCAGCGGCCATTGTGACACAGCGGGGCTGCACAGAGCCCACGGTGCTTTGTGACCCGTGGCTCCCAGGAGAGCCTTTGTGATGCTGGGGAACTACAAGGAAGCCTGGCTCCTCTGTGACACCACCACAGAAGCTCAGGGGAGCCCTGGAGACCGTGCTGATGCTATTGAACCTGATGCAACCCTGCCTCCTCTGTGACACCACAGAAGCTCTTGGAGCCCTGGAGACCGTGGTGATGCTATGGAACCTGATGCAACCCTGCCTCCTCTGTGACACCACAGAACCTCTGGGAGCCCTGGAGACCGTGCTGATGCTATGGAACCTGATGCAACCCTGCCTCCACTGTGACACCACAGAAGCTCAGGGAGCCCTGGAGACTGTGGTGATGCTATGGAACCTGATGCAACCCTGCCTCCACTGTGACACCACAGAACCTCTGGGAGCCCTGGAGACCGTGCTGATGCTATGGAACCTGATGCAACCCTGCCTCCACTGTGACACCACAGAAGCTCGGGGAGCTCTGCAGACCGTGGGGATGCTGGCGAAGCTGACGGAACCCTGGGCACCACAGTGACGCTATGGAACCTGGTGGAACCGAGGGGCCACAGTGACACTGTGGGGCCTTTTGGAAGCAACAGGACCCTGGTGGGAAGCCACGGGATGATTAATCCTGCACGAACCTGCTCCAGGTGGGCTCCTCTCTCCCGGCTTCCACAGGTGCTGCTAGGATCCCACTCCGGCACTGGCTTGGCACGGGCTCACGGCTTCCTTTGGCAATGGCTCTGCTCCAGGATGGCATGCTGCAGAGAATGCAGGTAGATTTTGTGCTCACTCCTGGCATGCAGCTGGACAATAAAGCCTGATCCAGCCCCCCCTCAGCATATGTCCGGCTCTGGCATTGGGGCGGGGCAACTTTGGGAGCAGCCCCAGCCCTGCTCCTGCTCCCGGCTGGGCACCCAGCTGCTGGGACACAGGTGTGTCCTGATGCCACCGTCTACTCCTTTGAGAAGGGGAGGACAGAGTGCATCAGGGAGTTTGGTGTGGCTTACATGCGGCAAGGAGAAGGTGCAGCCCCAAACTGGCTTTCACTTCTAGAACCTTTTGCTATTGCGGGAGCAGCTGCTGGAGCTTTTCAACCGAGCTGCAAGAGTGAAAAGTGTGATGGCATGTCTATCTGAGAAGGAAGGTTCGGTGCCGCAGCCTGTTGTGCACAATTTATATGCTGATAAGAGAAGGGGGTGCTTTTGGAACGTTTTCCTTCCTGACACTTCTGTCTCTGTGAGCTTTAGCTGCTTGGACTCAGGGATACCGAAGGTATGTGAAAGTGACTGGGATGCGAGAATCATGTTGCACAGGGAACAGGGAAGGTCAGCAAATGTTTCCTGTCCTGGCACATCTCTCAGTCTGAACTGCAGCTGCAGATGCTTCACTTCCGCCAAGGACTCTGCCACCTTGAGAGAAGGATGCGCTCTATGGAGTTGAGAAAGAAAGTGCGTCTCACTAGCTTCTTTCCTCTACTTCATAGACAGCAAAGGGGCTATGAAAGGCAGCACTGGCTTTTTGTTCTAGGACTTCTTCTTTACAAGCAGCTGCTGGATGTTTGGAAGGGGGTTTGGGATATGCAAAAATGAGAGGCTAAGATGGTAAGAGGGTAAGATGGAAGTCATCTGGCAAAAGCAGAGCTCACAAAAGGGCCAGCTGAGAAAGCTCTTGCTGCCTACAACTTCAACTGCACCCCTCAAAGCAGCAGCACACACGCTGCTCTCGGCACTTTCCTTCTCAGCTCTACGCACCATCCTAAGCCTTGCCTCTCCCACACTCAGGATCCAAAGACAACGGCACCAGGGACTGCTCACACACTAAAGGCACCAGGACAAAAGGCTCACCAGCTTGGCCTTTGCATTCCCGCTGACAGCTCCACAGCTTGAACCCAGAGAACTGCCTGCTGCCAACAGCCTTTCCAATCACTCTGAGCACCTCATGACAAGGAGTGTGGGGAATGAATCTCCAGCAGCCTCCTGCCCCAGGCTGTCCCCCGGGAGCAGCCCTGCTCCAGGCCGTGACTGCCACCTGCACAGCCAAAGGACCCAGAGCCGGTGTTACACACCACGGCTGTGCCTGGCACAGAGACACCAGTGGCCACACAAGTGGCCATGGCACTGTCCACACACAGTCCCTGCTGCTGCTCCCCCAGCCGCTGGCACCAACTCCCAGCCACCCACTCCTAAAGCCACGGGGCCCACTGGGACACTGCGGGGGCTCGTGGAAGCCAGCGGCCATTGTGACACAGCGGGGCTGCACAGAGCCCACGGTGCTTTGTGACCCGTGGCTCCCAGGAGAGCCTTTGTGATGCTGGGGAACTACAAGGAAGCCTGGCTCCTCTGTGACACCACCACAGAAGCTCAGGGGAGCCCTTGAGACTGTGCTGATGCTATTGAACCTGATGCAACCCTGCCTCCTCTGTGACACCACAGAACCTCTGGGAGCCCTGGAGACTGTGCTGATGCTATGGAACCTGATGCAACCCTGCCTCCACTGTGACACCACAGAAGCTCAGGGAGCCCTGGAGACTGTGGTGATGCTATGGAACCTGATGCAACCCTGCCTCCACTGTGACACCACAGAACCTCTGGGAGCCCTGGAGACCGTGCTGATGCTATGGAACCTGATGCAACCCTGCCTCCACTGTGACACCACAGAAGCTCGGGGAGCTCTGCAGACCGTGGGGATGCTGGCGAAGCTGACGGAACCCTGGGCACCACAGTGACGCTATGGAACCTGGTGGAACCGAGGGGCCACAGTGACACTGTGGGGCCTTTTGGAAGCAACAGGACCCTGGTGGGAAGCCACGGGATGATTAATCCTGCACGAACCTGCTCCAGGTGGGCTCCTCTCTCCCAGCTTCCACAGGTGCTGCTAGGATCCCACTCCGGCACTGGCTTGGCACGGGCTCACGGCTTCCTTTGGCAATGGCTCTGCTCCAGGATGGCATGCTGCAGAGAATGCAGGTAGATTTTGTGCTCACTCCTGGCATGCAGCTGGACAATAAAGCCTGATCCAGCCCCCCCTCAGCATATGTCCGGCTCTGGCATTGGGGCGGGGCAACTTTGGGAGCAGCCCCAGCCCTGCTCCTGCTCCCGGCTGGGCACCCAGCTGCTGGGACACAGGTGTGTCCTGATGCCACCGTCTACTCCTTTGAGAAGGGGAGGACAGAGTGCATCAGGGAGTTTGGTGTGGCTTACATGCGGCAAGGAGAAGGTGCAGCCCCAAACTGGCTTTCACTTCTAGAACCTTTTGCTATTGCGGGAGCAGCTGCTGGAGCTTTTCAACCGAGCTGCAAGAGTGAAAAGTGTGATGGCATGTCTATCTGAGAAGGAAGGTTCGGTGCCGCAGCCTGTTGTGCACAATTTATATGCTGATAAGAGAAGGGGGTGCTTTTGCAACGTTTTCCTTCCTGACACTTCTGTCTCTGTGAGCTTTAGCTGCTTGGACTCAGGGATACCGAAGGTATGTGAAAGTGACTGGGATGCGAGAATCATGTTGCACAGGGAACAGGGAAGGTCAGCAAATGTTTCCTGTCCTGGCACATCTCTCAGTCTGAACTGCAGCTGCAGATGCTTCACTTCCGCCAAGGACTCTGCCACCTTGAGAGAAGGATGCGCTCTATGGAGTTGAGAAAGAAAGTGCGTCTCACTAGCTTCTTTCCTCTACTTCATAGACAGCAAAGGGGCTATGAAAGGCAGCACTGGCTTTTTGTTCTAGGACTTCTTCTTTACAAGCAGCTGCTGGATGTTTGGAAGGGGGTTTGGGATATGCAAAAATGAGAGGCTAAGATGGTAAGAGGGTAAGATGGAAGTCATCTGGCAAAAGCAGAGCTCACAAAAGGGCCAGCTGAGAAAGCTCTTGCTGCCTACAACTTCAACTGCACCCCTCAAAGCAGCAGCACACACGCTGCTCTCGGCACTTTCCTTCTCAGCTCTACGCACCATCCTAAGCCTTGCCTCTCCCACACTCAGGATCCAAAGACAACGGCACCAGGGACTGCTCACACACTAAAGGCACCAGGACAAAAGGCTCACCAGCTTGGCCTTTGCATTCCCGCTGACAGCTCCACAGCTTGAACCCAGAGAACTGCCTGCTGCCAACAGCCTTTCCAATCACTCTGAGCACCTCATGACAAGGAGTGTGGGGAATGAATCTCCAGCAGCCTCCTGCCCCAGGCTGTCCCCCGGGAGCAGCCCTGCTCCAGGCCGTGACTGCCACCTGCACAGCCAAAGGACCCAGAGCCGGTGTTACACACCACGGCTGTGCCTGGCACAGAGACACCAGTGGCCACACAAGTGGCCATGGCACTGTCCACACACAGTCCCTGCTGCTGCTCCCCCAGCCGCTGGCACCAACTCCCAGCCACCCACTCCTAAAGCCACGGGGCCCACTGGGACACTGCGGGGGCTCGTGGAAGCCAGCGGCCATTGTGACACAGCGGGGCTGCACAGAGCCCACGGTGCTTTGTGACCCGTGGCTCCCAGGAGAGCCTTTGTGATGCTGGGGAACTACAAGGAAGCCTGGCTCCTCTGTGACACCACCACAGAAGCTCAGGGGAGCCCTGGAGACCGTGCTGATGCTATTGAACCTGATGCAACCCTGCCTCCTCTGTGACACCACAGAAGCTCTTGGAGCCCTGGAGACCGTGGTGATGCTATGGAACCTGATGCAACCCTGCCTCCTCTGTGACACCACAGAACCTCTGGGAGCCCTGGAGACCGTGCTGATGCTATGGAACCTGATGCAACCCTGCCTCCTCTGTGACACCACAGAAGCTCAGGGAGCCCTGGAGACTGTGGTGATGCTATGGAACCTGATGCAACCCTGCCTCCACTGTGACACCACAGAAGCTCGGGGAGCTCTGCAGACCGTGGGGATGCTGGCGAAGCTGACGGAACCCTGGGCACCACAGTGACGCTATGGAACCTGGTGGAACCGAGGGGCCACAGTGACACTGTGGGGCCTTTTGGAAGCAACAGGACCCTGGTGGGAAGCCACGGGATGATTAATCCTGCACGAACCTGCTCCAGGTGGGCTCCTCTCTCCCGGCTTCCACAGGTGCTGCTAGGATCCCACTCCGGCACTGGCTTGGCACGGGCTCACGGCTTCCTTTGGCAATGGCTCTGCTCCAGGATGGCATGCTGCAGAGAATGCAGGTAGATTTTGTGCTCACTCCTGGCATGCAGCTGGACAATAAAGCCTGATCCAGCCCCCCCTCAGCATATGTCCGGCTCTGGCATTGGGGCGGTGTTGCTGCCTGTTCTGAACTTCCCCTCCCCCTCCCAAAGACACGTGCTCCGGCCACGTGCTCCGAGCTCCTTTGTTCGAAGCGCGGGCAAAACCAAATGTAACTCAAACTCTTCAGCAGTGTCTGATTGGCCACTCACCCCAGGTCCTCCCCTTCCCTCTTCTCCGAATAAAGGATAGTCGAGGGGAGGCTCCGCCCTCTCTCAGCTCAGCTATCTTCCTGTGAACATCTGTGGTTGTCTCTCTCTTTCTTAAGGCTTCTAACTGCAGGAAATTGAGCGGGCAGGGAGCTATATTTCTCCCTCTTTGCTTCTGCTGATGGTATTTGCTCTGCAGCTGATACAGGTACCGATTTTAGAGCTATTAAGGTGCTAGATCGCCTGTGCTGCCTCTCTAGGCTGCTCGAGGCTTTCTAAGGCATTGAAATACAAGCGCTAGCCGGTATAAAGCTGAAAAGATACCATCCACATTTGGCGCCCAACGTGCTATCTCTGAACTCCGGTTCTGAGAGACTTTTAGGGTGTCCCGGCAGCTGTGTGTCTGCTGGAGTTAGCTCTGCACGTCGTGCTGTGCCAGCTCTGTGTAGCGAGCTGTTACTTTTGCGTAACAGTGAGCCCAGAGGCTCAGCCTGTACCTCCCCCACACCACGTGGCGAGGGAACGGCTTGAAAGCAGAAGACCCTTCTCGCATGTTTTTTTTCTCCGGACCTGCTTTCCTGTGGTAAAATCCAGATTTCTGGTGAGTATTTCCCTGCTGGTTTAGGGGCTCCTGTCTTAAGCTGGTGCCGGTTCAAACTTTCTCTTTTTTTCTCCTTTTGGGCGAGTTGGGTTGAGGTTTGTGGTGTTGCTTTCATAATGGGATCTGAAGTTTCTGCACACCATAGAGAAATATACCACCAAGTTCAAAGCTACCTTTCCTTAACTGGGCATAAATACCCTAAAAATCTAGTTCAATCTTTTGTAGGATGGCTTTTTCAGTACTTTCCTAATCTTACCTCCGAAGACATAAGGTCTCCTGAATTTTGGGATAAGGTGGGCAGAAAACTTTCCTCTCTTAGGCGTGCAGGAGATGAAACAGTTTCAAAATTCTTTCCTCTCCTGTTACTAAGTTATACTTTGCCTGAGAAAAAGGCAGTACATGAAAAGCCTCTGCAAAATACCCCTGTTAATTCCCTTATACCCTCTTCCAACCCCTTTGTCCCGGACCCCTCTTCCCCTACGCTGGTAAACACAGCTCGAGCAGACTGCTTTTTAGCACAGGAGAGCTATCGTCCTCCTGGCTCACCCGTGTTTCCTCAGCACCCTGCCTCGGACGGGAATCCGGAGCCCGTCCCAGGACCTTCCCAACCCCTTTTCTCCACTCCCTTGTCCCCAGTTTCTAGCCCTCATGTTTCAAGCGCGCGAAAAAACCCCTTCTCCCCTGATCTCTTTGTTCCCAGGGAGAGCCATTGCCATGTGCTCGCAGCCCGGGGAAAAACCCCTCCCCCCAACCCATTTTCTTCGAGTTTGTTCGTCTCCAATAATGGCGGCCGCGATGTTCCTTCCTCTCCAAACTACACCTCCCACAATCCCTTTCTCCCCCACCCCACAAACCCCTTCTTGTCCCCATCCCCTCCCACTCCCGCGTCACAACCTGACCCCGCCCCTAACCGCGCCCCCACAGCGTCGTGTTTCACCCCTCCCTCTGTGCCCGCCCATGGCTCAAGTACCGCCCCTGCCTCCCACAACCCCGCCCCCAACCCCTCCCCTCCTCCGGCCGTGTCCGCGCCTCCACTCCCCGCCCCTGCGCCTCCACTCCCCGCCCCTGCTTCCTCTTGTCCCGTCCCTGGTTCCCACAATCCTGTAAATACCTCTTTAAATCCGGGAACCCATGGCTACCAGGAAGTAACTCCAACTGCTTCTACTACACTCTCTCCTACTAGCAATGCAGCAAACCCTGACTGGAAACCCTTACCTTGTTCTAATATTAAGGATTTGTGCAAGGCCATTAAGGAGTTTGGAATGCATAGTAATTATTTTAAGAGCCTTTTAAGTGCTACTTTTGCAACTCACTTACTAGTACCTCATGATTTACTAACATTGATGCAAACTCTTCTAACAGCTGGTGATTTTATGATGTGGAAAAAGCAATGGAAAATAATTTTATCTGATTTACTAAAAATTTTGTGGCAAACTCCAGATAATTACCTGGACCTTGAGAATAATTATATCACATTAGACCTTTTATCTGGTGACAATAATATGGCAAATCCTCAAAAACAAGCAATGCTTATCCCTCGTCCAGTTCTTACTGAAATCACACGTGCTGCTGAAAAGGCCTTAACATTATTACCATCTCAAACTCCTAACTCTCATTATACCGCCATCAAGCAATTGCCAAATGAAAATATTATTCACTTTTATAACCGTTTGTGCGAAGCTGTCTCTTCTCAGGTCCCTAATCCTGACCTCCGACAAGCGCTCCTACTCGAACTTCTCCAAGTGAATACCAATGATGCTTGCAAACAAGTCATCCTCACTCTCCCTCTTCATCCTCCTCCTACTGTTGAATCCATCCTCGAAGTCTGTACAAAGAAGGTGCAGCTGAACACAGCTGCTCCCCTTTTAAAAAAAGTGGGGATGGTTGGGGAAGTTGTGGAGAATGCTATGGGTACAGGAGAAACTCAATCGCGTGGTAACCTTATATGCTATCGTTGTCAGAAAAAGGGACATGTAGCTCGCAATTGCAGAGCCATTATAACTGCTGATAAAAACTCTCCAAAGACTGTTTCCCCAGGTCAACAGCAGGGAAACCAGCAACTCAACGCGTCCTAACAGCTCCGCGTTCAGACAAAAATAGAGCTGCAGACAAAGCAACTTGGACTTCTGGACTAAGGTTTAAGGTAACCTGTGCCAAAACACACCATTTCAACAACAACAAACAGACTGCAATACCTATCTCATTCCAGAATGTGGACCACATGCAAGACTTTACATACCTTTTTGTTATTGGGGACACTCGGGTAACACCTGCTGGGATAGAGGTTACACCCACACTCATGAAAGTGGATCAGAATGGGTGTTCTAACCTAATGGTACAATGTATATATCCGCCGTACTTTATGCAAAAGGGTCAAGTCATTGCACAGGCCATTCCACTGCCCAAATACCTGTCCACAGATGGTCATATCCCAGCCATCTGTTGGACTGAGGTTTTGGGAAATAACAAACCTATAATAGAATGTAAGCTCCGTCATAAATCACATAAAATCAGTATAATGGGAATGATAGACACAGGTGCTGATGTGACTGTCATTCCAGTTGATAAGTGGCCTGAGCAATGGGAATTGCAATCTCAGGGCATCATACAAGGGATTGGAGGTACCCAAATTGCAAAGCAATCCAAATACACCATCCAAATTGAAGGTCCTGAAGGACAAATAGCAACTCTTCGTCCGTATGTCCTGGACACCAAATTCACCCTGTGGGGAAGGGATGCCATGTCTCAGTGGGGAACAAAAATTGATATCACCCCTAGATATCAAAATTTTCTCCTGCAGGCCACTGAAGCAGAGTGCCTTCCACAAAAATTAACTTGGAAAACAGATGAACCCGTGCAAGTTAGACAGTGGTCTTTAAAAAAAGAAAACTTAGAGGCACTCAAAACATTAGTAGCTGAACAATTGGCTAAAGGAAATATAGTTCCAACTAACAGCCCATGGAACACACCTGTGTTTGTAATAAAAAAACCGGGAAAGAACAAATATAGGCTACTCCAAGATCTTAGAGAAGTTAATAAAGTTATTGAAGACATGGGACCCCTTCAACCAGGTATGCCATCACCTTCAATGCTCCCACAACATTGGCATTTAGCTGTTCTTGACATTAAAGATTGCTTTTTTCATATTCCACTCCATCCTGCAGATGCCCCTCGATTTGCATTTTCTGTACCCTCTCTTAATCATGAAACCCCCATGGAACGTTACCATTGGCTTGTGCTTCCCCAAGGTATGAAAAATTCCCCAACTCTCTGCCAAGAGTACATTGCTAAAATTCTATCTCCCATCCGTGCCAAAGCAGAGAAAGCCATCATCCTACATTACATGGATGATGTGCTGGTGTGTGCTCCCAATAATCAGTATCTTGAGCAGACACTTAACATGGTGATTGAGGCCCTAGAGGCCAAGGGCTTTGAATTACAACCTGAAAAAATGCAGAGAACAAGCCCTTGGAAATACCTCGGACTCAAAATCACAGAAACCTCTATCACCCCAACACCCGTCACCATTAATAATAACCCAAAAACATTAGAGGAAGTGCAACAGATCTGTGGGACACTGAAGTATTTAAGGCGCTGGTTAGGACTCACCACAGAGGATGTAGCTCCTATTGCAAACCTAGTAAAAGGGGAAGGCGGTCCAGCATCCCCCAGATCCCTGACAGAAGAGGCAAGGCAGTCTCTCAGAAAGATACAAGAGCTCATTTCCACCAGGCAAGCACACAGGTATCAGCCCTCCCTACCCTTTAAGCTTGTCATTCTAGGGAAGGCACCACGCTTTCACGGCCTCATATTTCAGTGGGACAAAGAGCAGAAGGACCACCTCATCATAATTGAATGGGTTTTCCTTCCACTCCAGCCTCCTAAAACCATCACACAGCCACAAGAATTAATAGCAAAAATTATCATGAAGGGTAGAGCAAGGCTCCGCACCCTGGCAGGATGTGACTTTGCATGCATCTACTTACCAGTAACAACAGACACATTAGATCACCTACTCCAAAATAATATAAATTTACAATTTGCATTAGATAGTTACTCAGGCCAAATCTCAAATCATTACCCAAAACATGAAATGTTTAATCTGGCATTCTCTTTCATCCCTCGAGAGATACAAAGCAGAAAACCCCTCGATGCGATTACTGTTTTTACTGATGCATCAGGGAAAAGTAAGAAGTCCGTGGTCACGTGGAGAAATTCAAAGACACAAAAGTGGGAATCTGACATAAAGGTAATCCAAGGATCACCACAAGTAGCTGAATTAGCAGCTGTCATTAGAGCATTTGAGAGGTTCAAAGAACCCTTTAATTTGGTCACAGACTCAGCATATGTAGCTGGAGTAACTGTTAGAGCTGAGCATGCTCTCCTAAAAGAAATCTCAAACAAAAAAATTTATGATTTACTCTCAAAATTAATTTATCTGGTTTCCCACAGAGAGCATCCCTATTTTGTCATGCATGTGAGGTCACATACAAACCTGCCAGGATTTATTGCGGAAGGTAATCGTAGAGCTGATGCTCTGGCTATGCCAGCAGACATAGTTCTATCAGCCGACTTACCAAAGCTCCCCCAAGTTTTCGAACAGGCAAAACTGAGCCATGCTATGTACCATCAAAATATTCCTGCTCTCATCCGCATGTTCCATCTGTCGCGGACGCAGGCAAAAGCAATAGTGGCAACATGTCCCAACTGCCAGAAGCTACAGCTTCCATCACTGGGCATGGGAGTCAATCCCAGAGGCATTAATAGCGGTGAAGTGTGGCAGATGGACGTCACACATTTCCCTGAATTTGGGAGATTAAAATACGTTCATGTTTCTATTGATACCTTCTCTGGTGCTATGTATGCCTCTGCACATGCAGGCGAAAAAGCTAGGGACGTTGAAAAACATCTTGTCCAAGCTTTTGCTGTGCTCGGTATACCTGAGGAGATAAAAACTGATAATGGACCTGCCTACACCTCTCAGGAGTTTAAAAACTTCCGTCAGCAGTGGGGATTTCGACATGTTACAGGTATTCCTCACTCCCCAACCGGACAAGGCATTGTTGAACGTGCCCATCAAACCCTCAAGCGAATGCTGCTACAACAATCAGGGACCACCAAACTCAATTCACCTGTCCTCAGACTCAGCAAAGCACTGTTTACCATAAACTTCCTGAATGGCACCTTTGAGGATCCAAACCCTCCCATCTATCGTCATTTCCAGAACACCGGGAGACAGAAACTGAAGGAGAATCCAGAAGTCCTGATCCGGGACCCAGAGACTCAGAAAATCCAAGGACCATACAAACTTGTAACTTGGGGACGTGGGTATGCCAGTGTATCTACCCCTCAAGGACTGAGATGGATCCCAGGGAAATGGGTAAAGCCTTATGTCACTTCCTCAAAAATTAAGGAGGTTAAAACTGCCTCCTGGAAGAGACGCCGTAAAAAGGATCCTAATTTTGCACCCTCATGTAAACCCTTTGCTGCAGATTTTGATGTTAATCCCTTGAGTTAAGTTGCACTGTTTTGCACTCAGGTTTTGCACTGTACTCTGTAAGTCTTCGTCCTGATACTCCATACCATAGATGTCCTAACTAACCCCCTGAGTTTTGCTGGGGAACTAGTTTAAAGGCATCCTAGGTACTATCGAAGTTGTAGGGACGATAGATTCCAGTTATGTTTTGCACTGTTGTTCTGTTACTGTTCTATGCACTTTAAGTTACTAAGAGTTACAACCCAGCTTTAAAGAAAAAAAAATAGGGAATTGTTGCTGCCTGTTCTGAACTTCCCCTCCCCCTCCCAAAGACACGTGCTCCGGCCACGTGCTCCGAGCTCCTTTGTTCGAAGCGCGGGCAAAACCAAATGTAACTCAAACTCTTCAGCAGTGTCTGATTGGCCACTCACCCCAGGTCCTCCCCTTCCCTCTTCTCCGAATAAAGGATAGTCGAGGGGAGGCTCCGCCCTCTCTCAGCTCAGCTATCTTCCTGTGAACATCTGTGGTTGTCTCTCTCTTTCTTAAGGCTTCTAACTGCAGGAAATTGAGCGGGCAGGGAGCTATATTTCTCCCTCTTTGCTTCTGCTGATGGTATTTGCTCTGCAGCTGATACAGGTACCGATTTTAGAGCTATTAAGGTGCTAGATCGCCTGTGCTGCCTCTCTAGGCTGCTCGAGGCTTTCTAAGGCATTGAAATACAAGCGCTAGCCGGTATAAAGCTGAAAAGATACCATCCACAGGGCGGGGCAACTTTGGGAGCAGCCCCAGCCCTGCTCCTGCTCCCGGCTGGGCACCCAGCTGCTGGGACACAGGTGTGTCCTGATGCCACCGTCTACTCCTTTGAGAAGGGGAGGACAGAGTGCATCAGGGAGTTTGGTGTGGCTTACATGCGGCAAGGAGAAGGTGCAGCCCCAAACTGGCTTTCACTTCTAGAACCTTTTGCTATTGCGGGAGCAGCTGCTGGAGCTTTTCAACCGAGCTGCAAGAGTGAAAAGTGTGATGGCATGTCTATCTGAGAAGGAAGGTTCGGTGCCGCAGCCTGTTGTGCACAATTTATATGCTGATAAGAGAAGGGGGTGCTTTTGGAACGTTTTCCTTCCTGACACTTCTGTCTCTGTGAGCTTTAGCTGCTTGGACTCAGGGATACCGAAGGTATGTGAAAGTGACTGGGATGCGAGAATCATGTTGCACAGGGAACAGGGAAGGTCAGCAAATGTTTCCTGTCCTGGCACATCTCTCAGTCTGAACTGCAGCTGCAGATGCTTCACTTCCGCCAAGGACTCTGCCACCTTGAGAGAAGGATGCGCTCTATGGAGTTGAGAAAGAAAGTGCGTCTCACTAGCTTCTTTCCTCTACTTCATAGACAGCAAAGGGGCTATGAAAGGCAGCACTGGCTTTTTGTTCTAGGACTTCTTCTTTACAAGCAGCTGCTGGATGTTTGGAAGGGGGTTTGGGATATGCAAAAATGAGAGGCTAAGATGGTAAGAGGGTAAGATGGAAGTCATCTGGCAAAAGCAGAGCTCACAAAAGGGCCAGCTGAGAAAGCTCTTGCTGCCTACAACTTCAACTGCACCCCTCAAAGCAGCAGCACACACGCTGCTCTCGGCACTTTCCTTCTCAGCTCTACGCACCATCCTAAGCCTTGCCTCTCCCACACTCAGGATCCAAAGACAACGGCACCAGGGACTGCTCACACACTAAAGGCACCAGGACAAAAGGCTCACCAGCTTGGCCTTTGCATTCCCGCTGACAGCTCCACAGCTTGAACCCAGAGAACTGCCTGCTGCCAACAGCCTTTCCAATCACTCTGAGCACCTCATGACAAGGAGTGTGGGGAATGAATCTCCAGCAGCCTCCTGCCCCAGGCTGTCCCCCGGGAGCAGCCCTGCTCCAGGCCGTGACTGCCACCTGCACAGCCAAAGGACCCAGAACCGGTGTTACACACCACGGCTGTGCCTGGCACAGAGACACCAGTGGCCACACAAGTGGCCATGGCACTGTCCACACACAGTCCCTGCTGCTGCTCCCCCAGCCGCTGGCACCAACTCCCAGCCACCCACTCCTAAAGCCACGGGGCCCACTGGGACACTGCGGGGGCTCGTGGAAGCCAGCGGCCATTGTGACACAGCGGGGCTGCACAGAGCCCACGGTGCTTTGTGACCCGTGGCTCCCAGGAGAGCCTTTGTTGTTGGGGAAGATGAAACAGGAAAGCCTTATAAATATGATTGCCTAACAAAAGATTCTGGGAATATGAAAACTGTGAGCGACATCGAAATGAAGGCCATCTTTGAGATATAGAGTCTTAGTTACTGAACAACTGGAAAACAATGGTATAGCCGGCTGAAGGTAATCCCCTCTTGATTGAACAATACCCTCTGCTTGCAGACAGGTCCAAGGGTCAGAGCAGACCCTACTAGCTCAGCAGAAGGGGTCCAAAGAGTAGTTTTTAGAAGTTAAAATGTAACACTCTATGGTAATGTAAGAACTCTTATAGGCTGTATGTAAATGCTATAGGATTTGTACCTTGTATTAGATTGGCTACTGAGAATTAGAATATTCACTACAGAAGATGATTTATTGTATTGTAACAAGCTCCTCGCTCTCTTAACTCCTCTCCTCTTAGTAATGCTCTTCTCCTCTTAGTAACGCTCTTAGTAACTCTCTTAGTAGCTCTCTTAGTAATGCTCTTCTCCTCTTAGTAGCTCTCTTAGTAACTCTCTTGCTCTTCTTCTTCCTCTTAATTCAGCTCTCCTCTTAGTTTGTCTCTCTTGCTCTTTACACTCTTAGCTCTCAGCCTCTTGCTCTAGCTCTCTCGCTCACTCTCTCTCCCTCTCTTACACCTTGGGCCTGCTTGGAGCTGCAGCTGGCAGCTCTAAGCAGTGCCCCTGTACCCACGCCCTCTGCAATAAACTGCATGCTCCAAAGACCTGCTTATAGAGATCTCTCGTCGCCGTCCATCTCCAGCCGGCCCGACCGAACCCACACCCTCATCACCATCATCGCCATCAATTTCGACAAACTGGCGCCCAAACGTGAGTGAAGGCCTGATTCAGCTTCTTCCACCTGTGAGAGACTTCGCCATGGACGGTAACTAAAAGACCAGTTATAGCCACCTGGAACGTGTCGTGAGCACGGCATACCGTTGCTGCGCAGCGTAAAAGCCGGAGCTCTATAACTCTGCTGAGGCAGCCCTCGAGCACGGGGAGCCGTTACTTCGTAGCAATTACCTGGAGCTCTCGGAGGGAGGAAATTGCCTGGCAGTCCTCGAGCACAGACGGCCACTGCTGCGCAGCGGTTACCTGGAGCTCTTTGAGGAAGTTTGCCGTGGTACCCCTCGAGCACGGACACGCTGCTAAGCAGTGCAGACCGGAGCTCTTAGGAGGGATCCAGCCGCGCGCCCGAGCACAGGCGGGTATTGCTCAGCACCGCCCGCGCTGGAGCTCTGAGTGGAGACACCTGCGAGGTCCCGAGCACGGAAAGCCGTTGCCAAGCGACGCCTGAAACCGGAGCTCTGAGGAGGGACCCGACAGCAGCGTCCTGAGCGCCGTGTGGAGAGCCTGGCCAGCCCCCCACGACGGACTTCTGATTAAGGACCCTGCCCCCTGCGACATCTAGGTGAGTATCATACTGGTCAATAATGGGACAAACTCACTCTGCCCATGACAGACATCTCTATAAACAACTTAAGTACTTACTAAGCTCCGGTCCAAGTCAATTACCTAAACAGGAGCTAAAAAACCTCTTAGAATGGACTCTGATTAATTTCCCAAATGCTGACCGTTCAGCCGTCTTTACAAGAGACTTCTGGGACACAGTTCGGGTTAAACTCTTTAATAATATCTCCCGCCGGGATTGGGCTGCCGCGGAGCTGGTCCCGGCTTGCAGAGCGCTCGTGGAGCTGTTTGCTGCGAAGGCGCCGCCCGCAGCAGCCACCTCGCCGGGTCCCGCTCCTGCTGCGAGCCCGCCCCTTGCCGCCGCGAGCCTGCAACCGGGCACGGCCCCCGCCCCGCCGCCGGACCTCACGGCTCCGGTACCCGCGGTCCAGCTGTCTCGTGCCGCCCCGCCCCACCCCCCCGCGGTCCCTGCACCGGTCACCCCTGCCCCACCGGACTCCACCGCCCCCCCCACCGCCCCCGTCATCTCCACCCCCACGGTCCCGTTAGTCCCTGCTGTCCCGCCTCTCGCGGCTCCGGTAGCCGCGGTCCGACTGACTCGTGCCGCCCCGCCCCCCGCCCCCGCTGTCCTGGCAGCCGTCACCCCTGTCCCACCGGACCCTACGACCCCCTCCACCGCTCCCCCCATCCCCGCCCCCCCCATCCCGTTCCTCCCTGCTGCCCCGGCTCCCGCGGTCCCCGCCCTCGGCTCCAGCGTCTTCGCGGCCCCGTCCCTCGCTCCTCCCACCCCGTCCGCCAGCGCCTTCGCGGCCCCGCCCCCCGCCGATAGCCCCGCGGGGCCAGCGGCTGCTCCCCAGCCACCTACGGGTCCTACCGCTCCCCTAGCCGCGCCTGTTATGGCTGTAGCCACCATCATAGCCGGCCCCCCGCAAAGCCAGGCGGCGACCCTTCTTCCAGCCCCCCAGGTCCCCCTCGCCGCCACCGACACGGCGCCGGTGGTGGTCAACGTCCCGTCCGCGTCCGTGGGACACGGAGCGCCCCAGCCCCGCCAGCCACCTGGTGCCGGCGCTGCAGCGCCTACACAGATGGCTGCTGCCTCTCCCGTGCCTGCCGCTGCTCCAGCCCCGTCTCCTGGCACCGCCGCGCCGGCAGCCACACCAGCCCAGCCTGCAAACTCCCAGCGGCAGCACGCCGCGGTCCAGCCGCCGACTGGCCCACCGTTCGCCATGGCCCCACCGCAACATACTCCCGCCGCCTCCACGCCGGCCCTCCCGCCTCCCGCAGCCCCGGGATCGTCTCCTGCCGACGGGACAGCCCTGCCACCTCCCGCTCTCCCCGACACACAGACAGCGGCCATCACAGTCCGCCACGTTGACCTGATGGCGTAACCCACGCACGCTCACACTTCTCCAACCACAGCACTGCTCACGGAACTAGCTCCGCCACCGCCCCCCACGGCTTTCACCTCGCCTTCAATAGAGCCACCCGCACCCCCTCGCCCGCTGCCGCGGAGCCGGTTGCTCGCGGCCCCCCCCGCCTCCTCGCCCGCCACCGCGGAGATCGGCAGTGCCATCGCCGCCCCCGCCGGGGCCCTCCGGCACCGCACAGCTGTATCCCTCGGCTACCGCCGCCCAGCAACATCCCTCCGCGCAGCTCAGCCTCGCCTCACAAGCCGCAAACAGGGGGGGAACGGAGGGCAGTGGTGCAGCTCCAGTGGCAGGGAAGACGGAGAGCCGCTCTGCCCGAGCTGATGCTTTAAATCTAACACCAGGAAACCCTGAAAAGCAGCCAGATTTGTTTGCAATGAGCCCCAGAGTCCCGCCAGCGAGCGGCTGGGATCTTGCAACCCATAAGGAGAAAACGAGTTCTGAGAGTTTGTTAGCGCTACTTTCTGAATCAAAAAATCCTCCAAAGTGCTCAGATTATTCTCAATTAACAGATTGGCATGAAATAAGACTCCAAAGCTGTAAAGATGAAAGTCTATTAGCTAAGCCTGTGATAGCTAGCCAACAGCCTGACAGTCCCAAAACGTGGGTTCCCATCCCCACTCACGAAATTAAAGAACTAAGAAGGGCTGTAAGAGATAGTGGTATTTGCTCACCGTATCTTAAACAACTGCTAAAAAGTACCCTAAAAAGAACACATCAAACCCTAAAACGCATTTTAGATCAACAGAGAGGGGGAGAAGTCCAGGATACACCTCAAAGGAGGTTGAACAAGGCTTTGTATGTTTACAATTTTTTGAATAGCTCTGCAGAAGAGCCTGATCCCCCCATTTATAGACATTTTTTGAACAACAAAAAAGCAAAACTGAAAGAGCGCCCCCCAGTTTTGATTAAAAATCTAGACTCAGGAAAAATAGAAGGACCATACAATCTTATAATGTGGGGGAAGGGGTTTGCATGTGTTTCCACAGGTGAAGGAATCAAGTGGGTTCCAGCAAAAAACGTGAAGCCATACCTCGCATCAAAGCCTGCTGATGCCACCACACCAGCCAGTGACTCTGCAAGTGGAAGCCAGGAAGCAAGCACCCAGACCTGAACTGCGCAGAATCACCAGAAGAAAGTGATCTGCCAAAAACAGCTCAAGAAAAGAATGGAGTTTTCTCATTTGCGCGCGTGCATGTTGCTTTTATTCTTTTGTTTTAGTTTTTGTAGTGAAGCTTTACCTGTGAATCAACCAAAGACAAATGTCTGGGTTGCTTTAGCCAAATCCGCAGGCTCCGATACCATCTGTCTATCTGACACAAGCCCTGACAAACCTTTTTCAACCTGTTTAGTTGGAGTACCTCTTCCAGAAGGTTTTGATAATATTACTCTTGATAAGTATTGGCCATATGACGATCATCATGTATCTCCAACTCCCAGCCATAGACACCAAACTTATATTGATAATTCTAAAATTGATAAATCTGACCTTCAAGAGCTAGAAATCCTAGGTTCGTTAACTATGGATACCTGCTATTTCTTTCACTTTCAAGGAGAAAACGGTCCCCATTTAAATGTTACCCCATATCACCCAGCTTATAGCAATGTAACTTCTTGGTGTAGTCAAGTTAAGCTTCTTATATATGACGAACCTCATGCAGATCGTTTTAGCAAACTTCCTATTCGATTCCCCAGAGGAATTTGGCTCATCTGTGGAGACAGGGCCTGGCAAGGTATACCTTCAAAAATAGATGGTGGCCCTTGTGCTCTGGGACAACTTACAATTATTGCTCCCAGTGTCAAAGAGGTAATCAAAAAGAAAAGCAGAAAGATCAGATCTTCCTGGGGACATCAGTACGATAGTGACTGTGATAGTGACTTCCACCCTTGGAACTCTGGAAAATCAATTGTTGCAAGCATTTTTCTACCTCAGTTAAGCTCCTCAATTGCTTTAAAACAGTTAAACAAGTTGGGATGTTGGCTCAGCAAGGAGGTAAATGCCACCTCTACTATGATCAGTGATCTGTTAACCGATGAAGAGGCAGTCAGACATGCCACTTTACAAAATAGAGCTGCCGTTGATTATCTTTTATTAGCACATGGGCACGGCTGTGAAGATTTTGAAGGATTATGCTGTATGAACTTATCCGATCATTCTGTTTCCATTCACAAACAGCTACAAAACCTAAAGGATCTAGCTAACCAAATTAGAACAGATGACCCGTCTTGGCTGGACAGTTTGTTTGATGATTGGAGCTTTGCACCTTGGCTAAGGGAACTCTGTAAAATAGGCTTGATTATTCTAGTAGTAATAATTATAGTTTTAGTAGCAGTACCTTGTATGCTTCAGTGTGTGCAAAAAATAACGAGTAGGACTGTATCTAATATCTTAGTTGTTCATCAGAACGGGGGAGATGTTGGGGAAGATGAAACAGGAAAGCCTTATAAATATGATTGCCTAACAAAAGATTCTGGGAATATGAAAACTGTGAGCGACATCGAAATGAAGGCCATCTTTGAGATATAGAGTCTTAGTTACTGAACAACTGGAAAACAATGGTATAGCCGGCTGAAGGTAATCCCCTCTTGATTGAACAATACCCTCTGCTTGCAGACAGGTCCAAGGGTCAGAGCAGACCCTACTAGCTCAGCAGAAGGGGTCCAAAGAGTAGTTTTTAGAAGTTAAAATGTAACACTCTATGGTAATGTAAGAACTCTTATAGGCTGTATGTAAATGCTATAGGATTTGTACCTTGTATTAGATTGGCTACTGAGAATTAGAATATTCACTACAGAAGATGATTTATTGTATTGTAACAAGCTCCTCGCTCTCTTAACTCCTCTCCTCTTAGTAATGCTCTTCTCCTCTTAGTAACGCTCTTAGTAACTCTCTTAGTAGCTCTCTTAGTAATGCTCTTCTCCTCTTAGTAGCTCTCTTAGTAACTCTCTTGCTCTTCTTCTTCCTCTTAATTCAGCTCTCCTCTTAGTTTGTCTCTCTTGCTCTTTACACTCTTAGCTCTCAGCCTCTTGCTCTAGCTCTCTCGCTCACTCTCTCTCCCTCTCTTACACCTTGGGCCTGCTTGGAGCTGCAGCTGGCAGCTCTAAGCAGTGCCCCTGTACCCACGCCCTCTGCAATAAACTGCATGCTCCAAAGACCTGCTTATAGAGATCTCTCGTCGCCGTCCATCTCCAGCCGGGCCCGACCGAACCCACACCCTCATCACCATCATCGCCATCAATTTCGACATTTGTGATGCTGGGGAACTACAAGGAAGCCTGGCTCCTCTGTGACACCACCACAGAAGCTCAGGGGAGCCCTGGAGACCGTGCTGATGCTATTGAACCTGATGCAACCCTGCCTCCTCTGTGACACCACAGAAGCTCTTGGAGCCCTGGAGACCGTGGTGATGCTATGGAACCTGATGCAACCCTGCCTCCTCTGTGACACCACAGAACCTCTGGGAGCCCTGGAGACCGTGCTGATGCTATGGAACCTGATGCAACCCTGCCTCCACTGTGACACCACAGAAGCTCAGGGAGCCCTGGAGACTGTGGTGATGCTATGGAACCTGATGCAACCCTGCCTCCACTGTGACACCACAGAACCTCTGGGAGCCCTGGAGACCGTGCTGATGCTATGGAACCTGATGCAACCCTGCCTCCACTGTGACACCACAGAAGCTCGGGGAGCTCTGCAGACCGTGGGGATGCTGGCGAAGCTGACGGAACCCTGGGCACCACAGTGACGCTATGGAACCTGGTGGAACCGAGGGGCCACAGTGACACTGTGGGGCCTTTTGGAAGCAACAGGACCCTGGTGGGAAGCCACGGGATGATTAATCCTGCACGAACCTGCTCCAGGTGGGCTCCTCTCTCCCGGCTTCCACAGGTGCTGCTAGGATCCCACTCCGGCACTGGCTTGGCACGGGCTCACGGCTTCCTTTGGCAATGGCTCTGCTCCAGGATGGCATGCTGCAGAGAATGCAGGTAGATTTTGTGCTCACTCCTGGCATGCAGCTGGACAATAAAGCCTGATCCAGCCCCCCCTCAGCATATGTCCGGCTCTGGCATTGGGGCGGGGCAACTTTGGGAGCAGCCCCAGCCCTGCTCCTGCTCCCGGCTGGGCACCCAGCTGCTGGGACACAGGTGTGTCCTGATGCCACCGTCTACTCCTTTGAGAAGGGGAGGACAGAGTGCATCAGGGAGTTTGGTGTGGCTTACATGCGGCAAGGAGAAGGTGCAGCCCCAAACTGGCTTTCACTTCTAGAACCTTTTGCTATTGCGGGAGCAGCTGCTGGAGCTTTTCAACCGAGCTGCAAGAGTGAAAAGTGTGATGGCATGTCTATCTGAGAAGGAAGGTTCGGTGCCGCAGCCTGTTGTGCACAATTTATATGCTGATAAGAGAAGGGGGTGCTTTTGCAACGTTTTCCTTCCTGACACTTCTGTCTCTGTGAGCTTTAGCTGCTTGGACTCAGGGATACCGAAGGTATGTGAAAGTGACTGGGATGCGAGAATCATGTTGCACAGGGAACAGGGAAGGTCAGCAAATGTTTCCTGTCCTGGCACATCTCTCAGTCTGAACTGCAGCTGCAGATGCTTCACTTCCGCCAAGGACTCTGCCACCTTGAGAGAAGGATGCGCTCTATGGAGTTGAGAAAGAAAGTGCGTCTCACTAGCTTCTTTCCTCTACTTCATAGACAGCAAAGGGGCTATGAAAGGCAGCACTGGCTTTTTGTTCTAGGACTTCTTCTTTACAAGCAGCTGCTGGATGTTTGGAAGGGGGTTTGGGATATGCAAAAATGAGAGGCTAAGATGGTAAGAGGGTAAGATGGAAGTCATCTGGCAAAAGCAGAGCTCACAAAAGGGCCAGCTGAGAAAGCTCTTGCTGCCTACAACTTCAACTGCACCCCTCAAAGCAGCAGCACACACGCTGCTCTCGGCACTTTCCTTCTCAGCTCTACGCACCATCCTAAGCCTTGCCTCTCCCACACTCAGGATCCAAAGACAACGGCACCAGGGACTGCTCACACACTAAAGGCACCAGGACAAAAGGCTCACCAGCTTGGCCTTTGCATTCCCGCTGACAGCTCCACAGCTTGAACCCAGAGAACTGCCTGCTGCCAACAGCCTTTCCAATCACTCTGAGCACCTCATGACAAGGAGTGTGGGGAATGAATCTCCAGCAGCCTCCTGCCCCAGGCTGTCCCCCGGGAGCAGCCCTGCTCCAGGCCGTGACTGCCACCTGCACAGCCAAAGGACCCAGAGCCGGTGTTACACACCACGGCTGTGCCTGGCACAGAGACACCAGTGGCCACACAAGTGGCCATGGCACTGTCCACACACAGTCCCTGCTGCTGCTCCCCCAGCCGCTGGCACCAACTCCCAGCCACCCACTCCTAAAGCCACGGGGCCCACTGGGACACTGCGGGGGCTCGTGGAAGCCAGCGGCCATTGTGACACAGCGGGGCTGCACAGAGCCCACGGTGCTTTGTGACCCGTGGCTCCCAGGAGAGCCTTTGTGATGCTGGGGAACTACAAGGAAGCCTGGCTCCTCTGTGACACCACCACAGAAGCTCAGGGGAGCCCTGGAGACCGTGCTGATGCTATTGAACCTGATGCAACCCTGCCTCCTCTGTGACACCACAGAAGCTCTTGGAGCCCTGGAGACCGTGGTGATGCTATGGAACCTGATGCAACCCTGCCTCCTCTGTGACACCACAGAACCTCTGGGAGCCCTGGAGACCGTGCTGATGCTATGGAACCTGATGCAACCCTGCCTCCACTGTGACACCACAGAAGCTCAGGGAGCCCTGGAGACTGTGGTGATGCTATGGAACCTGATGCAACCCTGCCTCCACTGTGACACCACAGAACCTCTGGGAGCCCTGGAGACCGTGCTGATGCTATGGAACCTGATGCAACCCTGCCTCCACTGTGACACCACAGAAGCTCGGGGAGCTCTGCAGACCGTGGGGATGCTGGCGAAGCTGACAGAACCCTGGGCACCACAGTGACGCTATGGAACCTGGTGGAACCGAGGGGCCACAGTGACACTGTGGGGCCTTTTGGAAGCAACAGGACCCTGGTGGGAAGCCACGGGATGATTAATCCTGCACGAACCTGCTCCAGGTGGGCTCCTCTCTCCCGGCTTCCACAGGTGCTGCTAGGATCCCACTCCGGCACTGGCTTGGCACGGGCTCACGGCTTCCTTTGGCAATGGCTCTGCTCCAGGATGGCATGCTGCAGAGAATGCAGGTAGATTTTGTGCTCACTCCTGGCATGCAGCTGGACAATAAAGCCTGATCCAGCCCCCCCTCAGCATATGTCCGGCTCTGGCATTGGGGCGGGGCAACTTTGGGAGCAGCCCCAGCCCTGCTCCTGCTCCCGGCTGGGCACCCAGCTGCTGGGACACAGGTGTGTCCTGATGCCACCGTCTACTCCTTTGAGAAGGGGAGGACAGAGTGCATCAGGGAGTTTGGTGTGGCTTACATGCGGCAAGGAGAAGGTGCAGCCCCAAACTGGCTTTCACTTCTAGAACCTTTTGCTATTGCGGGAGCAGCTGCTGGAGCTTTTCAACCGAGCTGCAAGAGTGAAAAGTGTGATGGCATGTCTATCTGAGAAGGAAGGTTCGGTGCCGCAGCCTGTTGTGCACAATTTATATGCTGATAAGAGAAGGGGGTGCTTTTGCAACGTTTTCCTTCCTGACACTTCTGTCTCTGTGAGCTTTAGCTGCTTGGACTCAGGGATACCGAAGGTATGTGAAAGTGACTGGGATGCGAGAATCATGTTGCACAGGGAACAGGGAAGGTCAGCAAATGTTTCCTGTCCTGGCACATCTCTCAGTCTGAACTGCAGCTGCAGATGCTTCACTTCCGCCAAGGACTCTGCCACCTTGAGAGAAGGATGCGCTCTATGGAGTTGAGAAAGAAAGTGCGTCTCACTAGCTTCTTTCCTCTACTTCATAGACAGCAAAGGGGCTATGAAAGGCAGCACTGGCTTTTTGTTCTAGGACTTCTTCTTTACAAGCAGCTGCTGGATGTTTGGAAGGGGGTTTGGGATATGCAAAAATGAGAGGCTAAGATGGTAAGAGGGTAAGATGGAAGTCATCTGGCAAAAGCAGAGCTCACAAAAGGGCCAGCTGAGAAAGCTCTTGCTGCCTACAACTTCAACTGCACCCCTCAAAGCAGCAGCACACACGCTGCTCTCGGCACTTTCCTTCTCAGCTCTACGCACCATCCTAAGCCTTGCCTCTCCCACACTCAGGATCCAAAGACAACGGCACCAGGGACTGCTCACACACTAAAGGCACCAGGACAAAAGGCTCACCAGCTTGGCCTTTGCATTCCCGCTGACAGCTCCACAGCTTGAACCCAGAGAACTGCCTGCTGCCAACAGCCTTTCCAATCACTCTGAGCACCTCATGACAAGGAGTGTGGGGAATGAATCTCCAGCAGCCTCCTGCCCCAGGCTGTCCCCCGGGAGCAGCCCTGCTCCAGGCCGTGACTGCCACCTGCACAGCCAAAGGACCCAGAGCCGGTGTTACACACCACGGCTGTGCCTGGCACAGAGACACCAGTGGCCACACAAGTGGCCATGGCACTGTCCACACACAGTCCCTGCTGCTGCTCCCCCAGCCGCTGGCACCAACTCCCAGCCACCCACTCCTAAAGCCACGGGGCCCACTGGGACACTGCGGGGGCTCGTGGAAGCCAGCGGCCATTGTGACACAGCGGGGCTGCACAGAGCCCACGGTGCTTTGTGACCCGTGGCTCCCAGGAGAGCCTTTGTGATGCTGGGGAACTACAAGGAAGCCTGGCTCCTCTGTGACACCACCACAGAAGCTCAGGGGAGCCCTGGAGACCGTGCTGATGCTATTGAACCTGATGCAACCCTGCCTCCTCTGTGACACCACAGAAGCTCTTGGAGCCCTGGAGACCGTGGTGATGCTATGGAACCTGATGCAACCCTGCCTCCTCTGTGACACCACAGAACCTCTGGGAGCCCTGGAGACCGTGCTGATGCTATGGAACCTGATGCAACCCTGCCTCCACTGTGACACCACAGAAGCTCAGGGAGCCCTGGAGACTGTGGTGATGCTATGGAACCTGATGCAACCCTGCCTCCACTGTGACACCACAGAACCTCTGGGAGCCCTGGAGACCGTGCTGATGCTATGGAACCTGATGCAACCCTGCCTCCACTGTGACACCACAGAAGCTCGGGGAGCTCTGCAGACCGTGGGGATGCTGGCGAAGCTGACGGAACCCTGGGCACCACAGTGACGCTATGGAACCTGGTGGAACCGAGGGGCCACAGTGACACTGTGGGGCCTTTTGGAAGCAACAGGACCCTGGTGGGAAGCCACGGGATGATTAATCCTGCACGAACCTGCTCCAGGTGGGCTCCTCTCTCCCGGCTTCCACAGGTGCTGCTAGGATCCCACTCCGGCACTGGCTTGGCACGGGCTCACGGCTTCCTTTGGCAATGGCTCTGCTCCAGGATGGCATGCTGCAGAGAATGCAGGTAGATTTTGTGCTCACTCCTGGCATGCCGCTGGACAATAAAGCCTGATCCAGCCCCCCCTCAGCATATGTCCGGCTCTGGCATTGGGGCGGGGCAACTTTGGGAGCAGCCCCAGCCCTGCTCCTGCTCCCGGCTGGGCACCCAGCTGCTGGGACACAGGTGTGTCCTGATGCCACCGTCTACTCCTTTGAGAAGGGGAGGACAGAGTGCATCAGGGAGTTTGGTGTGGCTTACATGCGGCAAGGAGAAGGTGCAGCCCCAAACTGGCTTTCACTTCTAGAACCTTTTGCTATTGCGGGAGCAGCTGCTGGAGCTTTTCAACCGAGCTGCAAGAGTGAAAAGTGTGATGGCATGTCTATCTGAGAAGGAAGGTTCGGTGCCGCAGCCTGTTGTGCACAATTTATATGCTGATAAGAGAAGGGGGTGCTTTTGCAACGTTTTCCTTCCTGACACTTCTGTCTCTGTGAGCTTTAGCTGCTTGGACTCAGGGATACCGAAGGTATGTGAAAGTGACTGGGATGCGAGAATCATGTTGCACAGGGAACAGGGAAGGTCAGCAAATGTTTCCTGTCCTGGCACATCTCTCAGTCTGAACTGCAGCTGCAGATGCTTCACTTCCGCCAAGGACTCTGCCACCTTGAGAGAAGGATGCGCTCTATGGAGTTGAGAAAGAAAGTGCGTCTCACTAGCTTCTTTCCTCTACTTCATAGACAGCAAAGGGGCTATGAAAGGCAGCACTGGCTTTTTGTTCTAGGACTTCTTCTTTACAAGCAGCTGCTGGATGTTTGGAAGGGGGTTTGGGATATGCAAAAATGAGAGGCTAAGATGGTAAGAGGGTAAGATGGAAGTCATCTGGCAAAAGCAGAGCTCACAAAAGGGCCAGCTGAGAAAGCTCTTGCTGCCTACAACTTCAACTGCACCCCTCAAAGCAGCAGCACACACGCTGCTCTCGGCACTTTCCTTCTCAGCTCTACGCACCATCCTAAGCCTTGCCTCTCCCACACTCAGGATCCAAAGACAACGGCACCAGGGACTGCTCACACACTAAAGGCACCAGGACAAAAGGCTCACCAGCTTGGCCTTTGCATTCCCGCTGACAGCTCCACAGCTTGAACCCAGAGAACTGCCTGCTGCCAACAGCCTTTCCAATCACTCTGAGCACCTCATGACAAGGAGTGTGGGGAATGAATCTCCAGCAGCCTCCTGCCCCAGGCTGTCCCCCGGGAGCAGCCCTGCTCCAGGCCGTGACTGCCACCTGCACAGCCAAAGGACCCAGAGCCGGTGTTACACACCACGGCTGTGCCTGGCACAGAGACACCAGTGGCCACACAAGTGGCCATGGCACTGTCCACACACAGTCCCTGCTGCTGCTCCCCCAGCCGCTGGCACCAACTCCCAGCCACCCACTCCTAAAGCCACGGGGCCCACTGGGACACTGCGGGGGCTCGTGGAAGCCAGCGGCCATTGTGACACAGCGGGGCTGCACAGAGCCCACGGTGCTTTGTGACCCGTGGCTCCCAGGAGAGCCTTTGTGATGCTGGGGAACTACAAGGAAGCCTGGCTCCTCTGTGACACCACCACAGAAGCTCAGGGGAGCCCTGGAGACCGTGCTGATGCTATTGAACCTGATGCAACCCTGCCTCCTCTGTGACACCACAGAAGCTCTTGGAGCCCTGGAGACCGTGGTGATGCTATGGAACCTGATGCAACCCTGCCTCCTCTGTGACACCACAGAACCTCTGGGAGCCCTGGAGACCGTGCTGATGCTATGGAACCTGATGCAACCCTGCCTCCACTGTGACACCACAGAAGCTCAGGGAGCCCTGGAGACTGTGGTGATGCTATGGAACCTGATGCAACCCTGCCTCCACTGTGACACCACAGAACCTCTGGGAGCCCTGGAGACCGTGCTGATGCTATGGAACCTGATGCAACCCTGCCTCCACTGTGACACCACAGAAGCTCGGGGAGCTCTGCAGACCGTGGGGATGCTGGCGAAGCTGACGGAACCCTGGGCACCACAGTGACGCTATGGAACCTGGTGGAACCGAGGGGCCACAGTGACACTGTGGGGCCTTTTGGAAGCAACAGGACCCTGGTGGGAAGCCACGGGATGATTAATCCTGCACGAACCTGCTCCAGGTGGGCTCCTCTCTCCCGGCTTCCACAGGTGCTGCTAGGATCCCACTCCGGCACTGGCTTGGCACGGGCTCACGGCTTCCTTTGGCAATGGCTCTGCTCCAGGATGGCATGCTGCAGAGAATGCAGGTAGATTTTGTGCTCACTCCTGGCATGCAGCTGGACAATAAAGCCTGATCCAGCCCCCCCTCAGCATATGTCCGGCTCTGGCATTGGGGCGGGGCAACTTTGGGAGCAGCCCCAGCCCTGCTCCTGCTCCCAGCTGGGCACCCAGCTGCTGGGACACAGGTGTGTCCTGATGCCACCGTCTACTCCTTTGAGAAGGGGAGGACAGAGTGCATCAGGGAGTTTGGTGTGGCTTACATGCGGCAAGGAGAAGGTGCAGCCCCAAACTGGCTTTCACTTCTAGAACCTTTTGCTATTGCGGGAGCAGCTGCTGGAGCTTTTCAACCGAGCTGCAAGAGTGAAAAGTGTGATGGCATGTCTATCTGAGAAGGAAGGTTCGGTGCCGCAGCCTGTTGTGCACAATTTATATGCTGATAAGAGAAGGGGGTGCTTTTGGAACGTTTTCCTTCCTGACACTTCTGTCTCTGTGAGCTTTAGCTGCTTGGACTCAGGGATACCGAAGGTATGTGAAAGTGACTGGGATGCGAGAATCATGTTGCACAGGGAACAGGGAAGGTCAGCAAATGTTTCCTGTCCTGGCACATCTCTCAGTCTGAACTGCAGCTGCAGATGCTTCACTTCCGCCAAGGACTCTGCCACCTTGAGAGAAGGATGCGCTCTATGGAGTTGAGAAAGAAAGTGCGTCTCACTAGCTTCTTTCCTCTACTTCATAGACAGCAAAGGGGCTATGAAAGGCAGCACTGGCTTTTTGTTCTAGGACTTCTTCTTTACAAGCAGCTGCTGGATGTTTGGAAGGGGGTTTGGGATATGCAAAAATGAGAGGCTAAGATGGTAAGAGGGTAAGATGGAAGTCATCTGGCAAAAGCAGAGCTCACAAAAGGGCCAGCTGAGAAAGCTCTTGCTGCCTACAACTTCAACTGCACCCCTCAAAGCAGCAGCACACACGCTGCTCTCGGCACTTTCCTTCTCAGCTCTACGCACCATCCTAAGCCTTGCCTCTCCCACACTCAGGATCCAAAGACAACGGCACCAGGGACTGCTCACACACTAAAGGCACCAGGACAAAAGGCTCACCAGCTTGGCCTTTGCATTCCCGCTGACAGCTCCACAGCTTGAACCCAGAGAACTGCCTGCTGCCAACAGCCTTTCCAATCACTCTGAGCACCTCATGACAAGGAGTGTGGGGAATGAATCTCCAGCAGCCTCCTGCCCCAGGCTGTCCCCCGGGAGCAGCCCTGCTCCAGGCCGTGACTGCCACCTGCACAGCCAAAGGACCCAGAGCCGGTGTTACACACCACGGCTGTGCCTGGCACAGAGACACCAGTGGCCACACAAGTGGCCATGGCACTGTCCACACACAGTCCCTGCTGCTGCTCCCCCAGCCGCTGGCACCAACTCCCAGCCACCCACTCCTAAAGCTACGGGGCCCACTGGGACACTGCGGGGGCTCGTGGAAGCCAGCGGCCATTGTGACACAGCGGGGCTGCACAGAGCCCACGGTGCTTTGTGACCCGTGGCTCCCAGGAGAGCCTTTGTGATGCTGGGGAACTACAAGGAAGCCTGGCTCCTCTGTGACACCACCACAGAAGCTCAGGGGAGCCCTGGAGACCGTGCTGATGCTATGGAACCTGATGCAACCCTGCCTCCTCTGTGACACCACAGAACCTCTGGGAGCCCTGGAGACCGTGCTGATGCTATGGAACCTGATGCAACCCTGCCTCCACTGTGACACCACAGAAGCTCAGGGAGCCCTGGAGACTGTGGTGATGCTATGGAACCTGATGCAACCCTGCCTCCACTGTGACACCACAGAACCTCTGGGAGCCCTGGAGACCGTGCTGATGCTATGGAACCTGATGCAACCCTGCCTCCACTGTGACACCACAGAAGCTCGGGGAGCTCTGCAGACCGTGGGGATGCTGGCGAAGCTGACGGAACCCTGGGCACCACAGTGACGCTATGGAACCTGGTGGAACCGAGGGGCCACAGTGACACTGTGGGGCCTTTTGGAAGCAACAGGACCCTGGTGGGAAGCCACGGGATGATTAATCCTGCACGAACCTGCTCCAGGTGGGCTCCTCTCTCCCGGCTTCCACAGGTGCTGCTAGGATCCCACTCCGGCACTGGCTTGGCACGGGCTCACGGCTTCCTTTGGCAATGGCTCTGCTCCAGGATGGCATGCTGCAGAGAATGCAGGTAGATTTTGTGCTCACTCCTGGCATGCAGCTGGACAATAAAGCCTGATCCAGCCCCCCCTCAGCATATGTCCGGCTCTGGCATTGGGGCGGGGCAACTTTGGGAGCAGCCCCAGCCCTGCTCCTGCTCCCGGCTGGGCACCCAGCTGCTGGGACACAGGTGTGTCCTGATGCCACCGTCTACTCCTTTGAGAAGGGGAGGACAGAGTGCATCAGGGAGTTTGGTGTGGCTTACATGCGGCAAGGAGAAGGTGCAGCCCCAAACTGGCTTTCACTTCTAGAACCTTTTGCTATTGCGGGAGCAGCTGCTGGAGCTTTTCAACCGAGCTGCAAGAGTGAAAAGTGTGATGGCATGTCTATCTGAGAAGAAAGGTTCGGTGCCGCAGCCTGTTGTGCACAATTTATATGCTGATAAGAGAAGGGGGTGCTTTTGGAACGTTTCCCTTCCTGACACTTCTGTCTCTGTGAGCTTTAGCTGCTTGGACTCAGGGATACCGAAGGTATGTGAAAGTGACTGGGATGCGAGAATCATGTTGCACAGGGAACAGGGAAGGTCAGCAAATGTTTCCTGTCCTGGCACATCTCTCAGTCTGAACTGCAGCTGCAGATGCTTCACTTCCGCCAAGGACTCTGCCACCTTGAGAGAAGGATGCGCTCTATGGAGTTGAGAAAGAAAGTGCGTCTCACTAGCTTCTTTCCTCTACTTCATAGACAGCAAAGGGGCTATGAAAGGCAGCACTGGCTTTTTGTTCTAGGACTTCTTCTTTACAAGCAGCTGCTGGATGTTTGGAAGGGGGTTTGGGATATGCAAAAATGAGAGGCTAAGATGGTAAGAGGGTAAGATGGAAGTCATCTGGCAAAAGCAGAGCTCACAAAAGGGCCAGCTGAGAAAGCTCTTGCTGCCTACAACTTCAACTGCACCCCTCAAAGCAGCAGCACACACGCTGCTCTCGGCACTTTCCTTCTCAGCTCTACGCACCATCCTAAGCCTTGCCTCTCCCACACTCAGGATCCAAAGACAACGGCACCAGGGACTGCTCACACACTAAAGGCACCAGGACAAAAGGCTCACCAGCTTGGCCTTTGCATTCCCGCTGACAGCTCCACAGCTTGAACCCAGAGAACTGCCTGCTGCCAACAGCCTTTCCAATCACTCTGAGCACCTCATGACAAGGAGTGTGGGGAATGAATCTCCAGCAGCCTCCTGCCCCAGGCTGTCCCCCGGGAGCAGCCCTGCTCCAGGCCGTGACTGCCACCTGCACAGCCAAAGGACCCAGAGCCGGTGTTACACACCACGGCTGTGCCTGGCACAGAGACACCAGTGGCCACACAAGTGGCCATGGCACTGTCCACACACAGTCCCTGCTGCTGCTCCCCCAGCCGCTGGCACCAACTCCCAGCCACCCACTCCTAAAGCTACGGGGCCCACTGGGACACTGCGGGGGCTCGTGGAAGCCAGCGGCCATTGTGACACAGCGGGGCTGCACAGAGCCCACGGTGCTTTGTGACCCGTGGCTCCCAGGAGAGCCTTTGTGATGCTAGGGAACTACAAGGAAGCCTGGCTCCTCTGTGACACCACCACAGAAGCTCAGGGGAGCCCTGGAGACCGTGGTGATGCTATGGAACCTGATGCAACCCTGCCTCCACTGTGACACCACAGAACCTCTGGGAGCCCTGGAGACCGTGGTGATGCTATGGAACCTGATGCAACCCTGCCTCCACTGTGACACCACAGAAGCTCAGGGAGCCCTGGAGACTGTGGTGATGCTATGGAACCTGATGCAACCCTGCCTCCACTGTGACACCACAGAACCTCTGGGAGCCCTGGAGACCGTGCTGATGCTATGGAACCTGATGCAACCCTGCCTCCACTGTGACACCACAGAAGCTCGGGGAGCTCTGCAGACCGTGGGGATGCTGGCGAAGCTGACGGAACCCTGGGCACCACAGTGACGCTATGGAACCTGGTGGAACCGAGGGGCCACAGTGACACTGTGGGGCCTTTTGGAAGCAACAGGACCCTGGTGGGAAGCCACGGGATGATTAATCCTGCACGAACCTGCTCCAGGTGGGCTCCTCTCTCCCGGCTTCCACAGGTGCTGCTAGGATCCCACTCCGGCACTGGCTTGGCACGGGCTGACGGCTTCCTTTGGCAATGGCTCTGCTCCAGGATGGCATGCTGCAGAGAATGCAGGTAGATTTTGTGCTCACTCCTGGCATGCAGCTGGACAATAAAGTCTGATCCAGCCCCCCCTCAGCATATGTCCGGCTCTGGCATTGGGGCGGGGCAACTTTGGGAGCAGCCCCAGCCCTGCTCCTGCTCCCGGCTGGGCACCCAGCTGCTGGGACACAGGTGTGTCCTGATGCCACCGTCTACTCCTTTGAGAAGGGGAGGACAGAGTGCATCAGGGAGTTTGGTGTGGCTTACATGCGGCAAGGAGAAGGTGCAGCCCCAAACTGGCTTTCACTTCTAGAACCTTTTGCTATTGCGGGAGCAGCTGCTGGAGCTTTTCAACCGAGCTGCAAGAGTGAAAAGTGTGATGGCATGTCTATCTGAGAAGGAAGGTTCGGTGCCGCAGCCTGTTGTGCACAATTTATATGCTGATAAGAGAAGGGGGTGCTTTTGGAACGTTTTCCTTCCTGACACTTCTGTCTCTGTGAGCTTTAGCTGCTTGGACTCAGGGATACCGAAGGTATGTGAAAGTGACTGGGATGCGAGAATCATGTTGCACAGGGAACAGGGAAGGTCAGCAAATGTTTCCTGTCCTGGCACATCTCTCAGTCTGAACTGCAGCTGCAGATGCTTCACTTCCGCCAAGGACTCTGCCACCTTGAGAGAAGGATGCGCTCTATGGAGTTGAGAAAGAAAGTGCGTCTCACTAGCTTCTTTCCTCTACTTCATAGACAGCAAAGGGGCTATGAAAGGCAGCACTGGCTTTTTGTTCTAGGACTTCTTCTTTACAAGCAGCTGCTGGATGTTTGGAAGGGGGTTTGGGATATGCAAAAATGAGAGGCTAAGATGGTAAGAGGGTAAGATGGAAGTCATCTGGCAAAAGCAGAGCTCACAAAAGGGCCAGCTGAGAAAGCTCTTGCTGCCTACAACTTCAACTGCACCCCTCAAAGCAGCAGCACACACGCTGCTCTCGGCACTTTCCTTCTCAGCTCTACGCACCATCCTAAGCCTTGCCTCTCCCACACTCAGGATCCAAAGACAACGGCACCAGGGACTGCTCACACACTAAAGGCACCAGGACAAAAGGCTCACCAGCTTGGCCTTTGCATTCCCGCTGACAGCTCCACAGCTTGAACCCAGAGAACTGCCTGCTGCCAACAGCCTTTCCAATCACTCTGAGCACCTCATGACAAGGAGTGTGGGGAATGAATCTCCAGCAGCCTCCTGCCCCAGGCTGTCCCCCGGGAGCAGCCCTGCTCCAGGCCGTGACTGCCACCTGCACAGCCAAAGGACCCAGAGCCGGTGTTACACACCACGGCTGTGCCTGGCACAGAGACACCAGTGGCCACACAAGTGGCCATGGCACTGTCCACACACAGTCCCTGCTGCTGCTCCCCCAGCCGCTGGCACCAACTCCCAGCCACCCACTCCTAAAGCCACGGGGCCCACTGGGACACTGCGGGGGCTCGTGGACGCCAGCGGCCATTGTGACACAGCGGGGCTGCACAGAGCCCACGGTGCTTTGTGACCCGTGGCTCCCAGGAGAGCCTTTGTGATGCTGGGGAACTACAAGGAAGCCTGCCTCCTCTGTGACACCACCACAGAAGCTCAGGGGAGCCCTGGAGACCGTGGTGATGCTATGGAACCTGATGCAACCCTGCCTCCACTGTGACACCACAGAAGCTCAGGGAGCCCTGGAGACTGTGGTGATGCTATGGAACCTGATGCAACCCTGCCTCCACTGTGACACCACAGAACCTCTGGGAGCCCTGGAGACCGTGCTGATGCTATGGAACCTGATGCAACCCTGCCTCCACTGTGACACCACAGAAGCTCGGGGACCTCTGCAGACCGTGGGGATGCTGGCGAAGCTGACGGAACCCTGGGCACCACAGTGACGCTATGGAACCTGGTGGAACCGAGGGGCCACAGTGACACTGTGGGGCCTTTTGGAAGCAACAGGACCCTGGTGGGAAGCCACGGGATGATTAATCCTGCACGAACCTGCTCCAGGTGGGCTCCTCTCTCCCGGCTTCCACAGGTGCTGCTAGGATCCCACTCCGGCACTGGCTTGGCACGGGCTGACGGCTTCCTTTGGCAATGGCTCTGCTCCAGGATGGCATGCTGCAGAGAATGCAGGTAGATTTTGTGCTCACTCCTGGCATGCAGCTGGACAATAAAGCCTGATCCAGCCCCCCCTCAGCATATGTCCGGCTCTGGCATTGGGGCGGGGCAACTTTGGGAGCAGCCCCAGCCCTGCTCCTGCTCCCGGCTGGGCACCCAGCTGCTGGGACACAGGTGTGTCCTGATGCCACCGTCTACTCCTTTGAGAAGGGGAGGACAGAGTGCATCAGGGAGTTTGGTGTGGCTTACATGCGGCAAGGAGAAGGTGCAGCCCCAAACTGGCTTTCACTTCTAGAACCTTTTGCTATTGCGGGAGCAGCTGCTGGAGCTTTTCAACCGAGCTGCAAGAGTGAAAAGTGTGATGGCATGTCTATCTGAGAAGGAAGGTTCGGTGCCGCAGCCTGTTGTGCACAATTTATATGCTGATAAGAGAAGGGGGTGCTTTTGCAACGTTTTCCTTCCTGACACTTCTGTCTCTGTGAGCTTTAGCTGCTTGGACTCAGGGATACCGAAGGTATGTGAAAGTGACTGGGATGCGAGAATCATGTTGCACAGGGAACAGGGAAGGTCAGCAAATGTTTCCTGTCCTGGCACATCTCTCAGTCTGAACTGCAGCTGCAGATGCTTCACTTCCGCCAAGGACTCTGCCACCTTGAGAGAAGGATGCGCTCTATGGAGTTGAGAAAGAAAGTGCGTCTCACTAGCTTCTTTCCTCTACTTCATAGACAGCAAAGGGGCTATGAAAGGCAGCACTGGCTTTTTGTTCTAGGACTTCTTCTTTACAAGCAGCTGCTGGATGTTTGGAAGGGGGTTTGGGATATGCAAAAATGAGAGGCTAAGATGGTAAGAGGGTAAGATGGAAGTCATCTGGCAAAAGCAGAGCTCACAAAAGGGCCAGCTGAGAAAGCTCTTGCTGCCTACAACTTCAACTGCACCCCTCAAAGCAGCAGCACACACGCTGCTCTCGGCACTTTCCTTCTCAGCTCTACGCACCATCCTAAGCCTTGCCTCTCCCACACTCAGGATCCAAAGACAACGGCACCAGGGACTGCTCACACACTAAAGGCACCAGGACAAAAGGCTCACCAGCTTGGCCTTTGCATTCCCGCTGACAGCTCCACAGCTTGAACCCAGAGAACTGCCTGCTGCCAACAGCCTTTCCAATCACTCTGAGCACCTCATGACAAGGAGTGTGGGGAATGAATCTCCAGCAGCCTCCTGCCCCAGGCTGTCCCCCGGGAGCAGCCCTGCTCCAGGCCGTGACTGCCACCTGCACAGCCAAAGGACCCAGAGCCGGTGTTACACACCACGGCTGTGCCTGGCACAGAGACACCAGTGGCCACACAAGTGGCCATGGCACTGTCCACACACAGTCCCTGCTGCTGCTCCCCCAGCCGCTGGCACCAACTCCCAGCCACCCACTCCTAAAGCCACGGGGCCCACTGGGACACTGCGGGGGCTCGTGGAAGCCAGCGGCCATTGTGACACAGCGGGGCTGCACAGAGCCCACGGTGCTTTGTGACCCGTGGCTCCCAGGAGAGCCTTTGTGATGCTGGGGAACTACAAGGAAGCCTGGCTCCTCTGTGACACCACCACAGAAGCTCAGGGGAGCCCTGGAGACCGTGCTGATGCTATTGAACCTGATGCAACCCTGCCTCCTCTGTGACACCACAGAAGCTCTTGGAGCCCTGGAGACCGTGGTGATGCTATGGAACCTGATGCAACCCTGCCTCCTCTGTGACACCACAGAACCTCTGGGAGCCCTGGAGACCGTGCTGATGCTATGGAACCTGATGCAACCCTGCCTCCACTGTGACACCACAGAAGCTCAGGGAGCCCTGGAGACTGTGGTGATGCTATGGAACCTGATGCAACCCTGCCTCCACTGTGACACCACAGAACCTCTGGGAGCCCTGGAGACCGTGCTGATGCTATGGAACCTGATGCAACCCTGCCTCCACTGTGACACCACAGAAGCTCGGGGAGCTCTGCAGACCGTGGGGATGCTGGCGAAGCTGACAGAACCCTGGGCACCACAGTGACGCTATGGAACCTGGTGGAACCGAGGGGCCACAGTGACACTGTGGGGCCTTTTGGAAGCAACAGGACCCTGGTGGGAAGCCACGGGATGATTAATCCTGCACGAACCTGCTCCAGGTGGGCTCCTCTCTCCCGGCTTCCACAGGTGCTGCTAGGATCCCACTCCGGCACTGGCTTGGCACGGGCTCACGGCTTCCTTTGGCAATGGCTCTGCTCCAGGATGGCATGCTGCAGAGAATGCAGGTAGATTTTGTGCTCACTCCTGGCATGCAGCTGGACAATAAAGCCTGATCCAGCCCCCCCTCAGCATATGTCCGGCTCTGGCATTGGGGCGGGGCAACTTTGGGAGCAGCCCCAGCCCTGCTCCTGCTCCCGGCTGGGCACCCAGCTGCTGGGACACAGGTGTGTCCTGATGCCACCGTCTACTCCTTTGAGAAGGGGAGGACAGAGTGCATCAGGGAGTTTGGTGTGGCTTACATGCGGCAAGGAGAAGGTGCAGCCCCAAACTGGCTTTCACTTCTAGAACCTTTTGCTATTGCGGGAGCAGCTGCTGGAGCTTTTCAACCGAGCTGCAAGAGTGAAAAGTGTGATGGCATGTCTATCTGAGAAGGAAGGTTCGGTGCCGCAGCCTGTTGTGCACAATTTATATGCTGATAAGAGAAGGGGGTGCTTTTGCAACGTTTTCCTTCCTGACACTTCTGTCTCTGTGAGCTTTAGCTGCTTGGACTCAGGGGTACCGAAGGTGTGTGAAAGTGACTGGGATGCGAGAATCATGTTGCACAGGGAACAGGGAAGGTCAGCAAATGTTTCCTGTCCTGGCACATCTCTCAGTCTGAACTGCAGCTGCAGATGCTTCACTTCCGCCAAGGACTCTGCCACCTTGAGAGAAGGATGCGCTCTATGGAGTTGAGAAAGAAAGTGCGTCTCACTAGCTTCTTTCCTCTACTTCATAGACAGCAAAGGGGCTATGAAAGGCAGCACTGGCTTTTTGTTCTAGGACTTCTTCTTTACAAGCAGCTGCTGGATGTTTGGAAGGGGGTTTGGGATATGCAAAAATGAGAGGCTAAGATGGTAAGAGGGTAAGATGGAAGTCATCTGGCAAAAGCAGAGCTCACAAAAGGGCCAGCTGAGAAAGCTCTTGCTGCCTACAACTTCAACTGCACCCCTCAAAGCAGCAGCACACACGCTGCTCTCGGCACTTTCCTTCTCAGCTCTACGCACCATCCTAAGCCTTGCCTCTCCCACACTCAGGATCCAAAGACAACGGCACCAGGGACTGCTCACACACTAAAGGCACCAGGACAAAAGGCTCACCAGCTTGGCCTTTGCATTCCCGCTGACAGCTCCACAGCTTGAACCCAGAGAACTGCCTGCTGCCAACAGCCTTTCCAATCACTCTGAGCACCTCATGACAAGGAGTGTGGGGAATGAATCTCCAGCAGCCTCCTGCCCCAGGCTGTCCCCCGGGAGCAGCCCTCCTCCAGGCCGTGACTGCCACCTGCACAGCCAAAGGACCCAGAGCCGGTGTTACACACCACGGCTGTGCCTGGCACAGAGACACCAGTGGCCACACAAGTGGCCATGGCACTGTCCACACACAGTCCCTGCTGCTGCTCCCCCAGCCGCTGGCACCAACTCCCAGCCACCCACTCCTAAAGCCACGGGGCCCACTGGGACACTGCGGGGGCTCGTGGAAGCCAGCGGCCATTGTGACACAGCGGGGCTGCACAGAGCCCACGGTGCTTTGTGACCCGTGGCTCCCAGGAGAGCCTTTGTGATGCTGGGGAACTACAAGGAAGCCTGGCTCCTCTGTGACACCACCACAGAAGCTCAGGGGAGCCCTGGAGACCGTGCTGATGCTATTGAACCTGATGCAACCCTGCCTCCTCTGTGACAACACAGAAGCTCTTGGAGCCCTGGAGACCGTGCTGATGCTATGGAACCTGATGCAACCCTGCCTCCTCTGTGACACCACAGAACCTCTGGGAGCCCTGGAGACCGTGCTGATGCTATGGAACCTGATGCAACCCTGCCTCCACTGTGACACCACAGAAGCTCAGGGAGCCCTGGAGACTGTGGTGATGCTATGGAACCTGATGCAACCCTGCCTCCACTGTGACACCACAGAACCTCTGGGAGCCCTGGAGACCGTGCTGATGCTATGGAACCTGATGCAACCCTGCCTCCACTGTGACACCACAGAAGCTCGGGGAGCTCTGCAGACCGTGGGGATGCTGGCGAAGCTGACGGAACCCTGGGCACCACAGTGACGCTATGGAACCTGGTGGAACCGAGGGGCCACAGTGACACTGTGGGGCCTTTTGGAAGCAACAGGACCCTGGTGGGAAGCCACGGGATGATTAATCCTGCACGAACCTGCTCCAGGTGGGCTCCTCTCTCCCGGCTTCCACAGGTACTGCTAGGATCCCACTCCGGCACTGGCTTGGCACGGGCTCACGGCTTCCTTTGGCAATGGCTCTGCTCCAGGATGGCATGCTGCAGAGAATGCAGGTAGATTTTGTGCTCACTCCTGGCATGCAGCTGGACAATAAAGCCTGATCCAGCCCCCCCTCAGCATATGTCCGGCTCTGGCATTGGGGCGGGGCAACTTTGGGAGCAGCCCCAGCCCTGCTCCTGCTCCCGGCTGGGCACCCAGCTGCTGGGACACAGGTGTGTCCTGATGCCACCGTCTACTCCTTTGAGAAGGGGAGGACAGAGTGCATCAGGGAGTTTGGTGTGGCTTACATGCGGCAAGGAGAAGGTGCAGCCCCAAACTGGCTTTCACTTCTAGAACCTTTTGCTATTGCGGGAGCAGCTGCTGGAGCTTTTCAACCGAGCTGCAAGAGTGAAAAGTGTGATGGCATGTCTATCTGAGAAGGAAGGTTCGGTGCCGCAGCCTGTTGTGCACAATTTATATGCTGATAAGAGAAGGGGGTGCTTTTGGAACGTTTTCCTTCCTGACACTTCTGTCTCTGTGAGCTTTAGCTGCTTGGACTCAGGGATACCGAAGGTATGTGAAAGTGACTGGGATGCGAGAATCATGTTGCACAGGGAACAGGGAAGGTCAGCAAATGTTTCCTGTCCTGGCACATCTCTCAGTCTGAACTGCAGCTGCAGATGCTTCACTTCCGCCAAGGACTCTGCCACCTTGAGAGAAGGATGCGCTCTATGGAGTTGAGAAAGAAAGTGCGTCTCACTAGCTTCTTTCCTCTACTTCATAGACAGCAAAGGGGCTATGAAAGGCAGCACTGGCTTTTTGTTCTAGGACTTCTTCTTTACAAGCAGCTGCTGGATGTTTGGAAGGGGGTTTGGGATATGCAAAAATGAGAGGCTAAGATGGTAAGAGGGTAAGATGGAAGTCATCTGGCAAAAGCAGAGCTCACAAAAGGGCCAGCTGAGAAAGCTCTTGCTGCCTACAACTTCAACTGCACCCCTCAAAGCAGCAGCACACACGCTGCTCTCGGCACTTTCCTTCTCAGCTCTACGCACCATCCTAAGCCTTGCCTCTCCCACACTCAGGATCCAAAGACAACGGCACCAGGGACTGCTCACACACTAAAGGCACCAGGACAAAAGGCTCACCAGCTTGGCCTTTGCATTCCCGCTGACAGCTCCACAGCTTGAACCCAGAGAACTGCCTGCTGCCAACAGCCTTTCCAATCACTCTGAGCACCTCATGACAAGGAGTGTGGGGAATGAATCTCCAGCAGCCTCCTGCCCCAGGCTGTCCCCCAGGAGCAGCCCTGCTCCAGGCCGTGACTGCCACCTGCACAGCCAAAGGACCCAGAGCCGGTGTTACACACCACGGCTGTGCCTGGCACAGAGACACCAGTGGCCACACAAGTGGCCATGGCACTGTCCACACACAGTCCCTGCTGCTGCTCCCCCAGCCGCTGGCACCAACTCCCAGCCACCCACTCCTAAAGCCACGGGGCCCACTGGGACACTGCGGGGGCTCATGGAAGCCAGCGGCCATTGTGACACAGCGGGGCTGCACAGAGCCCACGGTGCTTTGTGACCCGTGGCTCCCAGGAGAGCCTTTGTGATGCTGGGGAACTACAAGGAAGCCTGGCTCCTCTGTGACACCACCACAGAAGCTCAGGGGAGCCCTGGAGACCGTGCTGATGCTATGGAACCTGATGCAACCCTGCCTCCTCTGTGACACCACAGAACCTCTGGGAGCCCTGGAGACCGTGCTGATGCTATGGAACCTGATGCAACCCCGCCTCCACTGTGACACCACAGAAGCTCAGGGAGCCCTGGAGACTGTGGTGATGCTATGGAACCTGATGCAACCCTGCCTCCACTGTGACACCACAGAACCTCTGGGAGCCCTGGAGACCGTGCTGATGCTATGGAACCTGATGCAACCCTGCCTCCACTGTGACACCACAGAAGCTCGGGGAGCTCTGCAGACCGTGGGGATGCTGGCGAAGCTGACGGAACCCTGGGCACCACAGTGACGCTATGGAACCTGGTGGAACCGAGGGGCCACAGTGACACTGTGGGGCCTTTTGGAAGCAACAGGACCCTGGTGGGAAGCCACGGGATGATTAATCCTGCACGAACCTGCTCCAGGTGGGCTCCTCTCTCCCGGCTTCCACAGGTGCTGCTAGGATCCCACTCCGGCACTGGCTTGGCACGGGCTCACGGCTTCCTTTGGCAATGGCTCTGCTCCAGGATGGCATGCTGCAGAGAATGCAGGTAGATTTTGTGCTCACTCCTGGCATGCAGCTGGACAATAAAGCCTGATCCAGCCCCCCCTCAGCATATGTCCGGCTCTGGCATTGGGGCGGGGCAACTTTGGGAGCAGCCCCAGCCCTGCTCCTGCTCCCGGCTGGGCACCCAGCTGCTGGGACACAGGTGTGTCCTGATGCCACCGTCTACTCCTTTGAGAAGGGGAGGACAGAGTGCATCAGGGAGTTTGGTGTGGCTTACATGCGGCAAGGAGAAGGTGCAGCCCCAAACTGGCTTTCACTTCTAGAACCTTTTGCTATTGCGGGAGCAGCTGCTGGAGCTTTTCAACCGAGCTGCAAGAGTGAAAAGTGTGATGGCATGTCTATCTGAGAAGGAAGGTTCGGTGCCGCAGCCTGTTGTGCACAATTTATATGCTGATAAGAGAAGGGGGTGCTTTTGCAACGTTTTCCTTCCTGACACTTCTGTCTCTGTGAGCTTTAGCTGCTTGGACTCAGGGGTACCGAAGGTGTGTGAAAGTGACTGGGATGCGAGAATCATGTTGCACAGGGAACAGGGAAGGTCAGCAAATGTTTCCTGTCCTGGCACATCTCTCAGTCTGAACTGCAGCTGCAGATGCTTCACTTCCGCCAAGGACTCTGCCACCTTGAGAGAAGGATGCGCTCTATGGAGTTGAGAAAGAAAGTGCGTCTCACTAGCTTCTTTCCTCTACTTCATAGACAGCAAAGGGGCTATGAAAGGCAGCACTGGCTTTTTGTTCTAGGACTTCTTCTTTACAAGCAGCTGCTGGATGTTTGGAAGGGGGTTTGGGATATGCAAAAATGAGAGGCTAAGATGGTAAGAGGGTAAGATGGAAGTCATCTGGCAAAAGCAGAGCTCACAAAAGGGCCAGCTGAGAAAGCTCTTGCTGCCTACAACTTCAACTGCACCCCTCAAAGCAGCAGCACACACGCTGCTCTCGGCACTTTCCTTCTCAGCTCTACGCACCATCCTAAGCCTTGCCTCTCCCACACTCAGGATCCAAAGACAACGGCACCAGGGACTGCTCACACACTAAAGGCACCAGGACAAAAGGCTCACCAGCTTGGCCGTTGCATTCCCGCTGACAGCTCCACAGCTTGAACCCAGAGAACTGCCTGCTGCCAACAGCCTTTCCAATCACTCTGAGCACCTCATGACAAGGAGTGTGGGGAATGAATCTCCAGCAGCCTCCTGCCCCAGGCTGTCCCCCGGGAGCAGCCCTGCTCCAGGCCGTGACTGCCACCTGCACAGCCAAAGGACCCAGAGCCGGTGTTACACACCACGGCTGTGCCTGGCACAGAGACACCAGTGGCCACACAAGTGGCCATGGCACTGTCCACACACAGTCCCTGCTGCTGCTCCCCCAGCCGCTGGCACCAACTCCCAGCCACCCACTCCTAAAGCCACGGGGCCCACTGGGACACTGCGGGGGCTCGTGGAAGCCAGCGGCCATTGTGACACAGCGGGGCTGCACAGAGCCCACGGTGCTTTGTGACCCGTGGCTCCCAGGAGAGCCTTTGTGATGCTGGGGAACTACAAGGAAGCCTGGCTCCTCTGTGACACCACCACAGAAGCTCAGGGGAGCCCTGGAGACCGTGCTGATGCTATTGAACCTGATGCAACCCTGCCTCCTCTGTGACACCACAGAAGCTCTTGGAGCCCTGGAGACCGTGGTGATGCTATGGAACCTGATGCAACCCTGCCTCCTCTGTGACACCACAGAACCTCTGGGAGCCCTGGAGACCGTGCTGATGCTATGGAACCTGATGCAACCCTGCCTCCACTGTGACACCACAGAAGCTCAGGGAGCCCTGGAGACTGTGGTGATGCTATGGAACCTGATGCAACCCTGCCTCCACTGTGACACCACAGAACCTCTGGGAGCCCTGGAGACCGTGCTGATGCTATGGAACCTGAAGCAACCCTGCCTCCACTGTGACACCACAGAAGCTCGGGGAGCTCTGCAGACCGTGGGGATGCTGGCGAAGCTGACGGAACCCTGGGCACCACAGTGACGCTATGGAACCTGGTGGAACCGAGGGGCCACAGTGACACTGTGGGGCCTTTTGGAAGCAACAGGACCCTGGTGGGAAGCCACGGGATGATTAATCCTGCACGAACCTGCTCCAGGTGGGCTCCTCTCTCCCGGCTTCCACAGGTGCTGCTAGGATCCCACTCCGGCACTGGCTTGGCACGGGCTCACGGCTTCCTTTGGCAATGGCTCTGCTCCAGGATGGCATGCTGCAGAGAATGCAGGTAGATTTTGTGCTCACTCCTGGCATGCAGCTGGACAATAAAGCCTGATCCAGCCCCCCCTCAGCATATGTCCGGCTCTGGCATTGGGGCGGGGCAACTTTGGGAGCAGCCCCAGCCCTGCTCCTGCTCCCGGCTGGGCACCCAGCTGCTGGGACACAGGTGTGTCCTGATGCCACCGTCTACTCCTTTGAGAAGGGGAGGACAGAGTGCATCAGGGAGTTTGGTGTGGCTTACATGCGGCAAGGAGAAGGTGCAGCCCCAAACTGGCTTTCACTTCTAGAACCTTTTGCTATTGCGGGAGCAGCTGCTGGAGCTTTTCAACCGAGCTGCAAGAGTGAAAAGTGTGATGGCATGTCTATCTGAGAAGGAAGGTTCGGTGCCGCAGCCTGTTGTGCACAATTTATATGCTGATAAGAGAAGGGGGTGCTTTTGGAACGTTTTCCTTCCTGACACTTCTGTCTCTGTGAGCTTTAGCTGCTTGGACTCAGGGATACCGAAGGTATGTGAAAGTGACTGGGATGCGAGAATCATGTTGCACAGGGAACAGGGAAGGTCAGCAAATGTTTCCTGTCCTGGCACATCTCTCAGTCTGAACTGCAGCTGCAGATGCTTCACTTCCGCCAAGGACTCTGCCACCTTGAGAGAAGGATGCGCTCTATGGAGTTGAGAAAGAAAGTGCGTCTCACTAGCTTCTTTCCTCTACTTCATAGACAGCAAAGGGGCTATGAAAGGCAGCACTGGCTTTTTGTTCTAGGACTTCTTCTTTACAAGCAGCTGCTGGATGTTTGGAAGGGGGTTTGGGATATGCAAAAATGAGAGGCTAAGATGGTAAGAGGGTAAGATGGAAGTCATCTGGCAAAAGCAGAGCTCACAAAAGGGCCAGCTGAGAAAGCTCTTGCTGCCTACAACTTCAACTGCACCCCTCAAAGCAGCAGCACACACGCTGCTCTCGGCACTTTCCTTCTCAGCTCTACGCACCATCCTAAGCCTTGCCTCTCCCACACTCAGGATCCAAAGACAACGGCACCAGGGACTGCTCACACACTAAAGGCACCAGGACAAAAGGCTCACCAGCTTGGCCTTTGCATTCCCGCTGACAGCTCCACAGCTTGAACCCAGAGAACTGCCTGCTGCCAACAGCCTTTCCAATCACTCTGAGCACCTCATGACAAGGAGTGTGGGGAATGAATCTCCAGCAGCCTCCTGCCCCAGGCTGTCCCCCGGGAGCAGCCCTGCTCCAGGCCGTGACTGCCACCTGCACAGCCAAAGGACCCAGAGCCGGTGTTACACACCACGGCTGTGCCTGGCACAGAGACACCAGTGGCCACACAAGTGGCCATGGCACTGTCCACACACAGTCCCTGCTGCTGCTCCCCCAGCCGCTGGCACCAACTCCCAGCCACCCACTCCTAAAGCCACGGGGCCCACTGGGACACTGCGGGGGCTCGTGGAAGCCAGCGGCCATTGTGACACAGCGGGGCTGCACAGAGCCCACGGTGCTTTGTGACCCGTGGCTCCCAGGAGAGCCTTTGTGATGCTGGGGAACTACAAGGAAGCCTGGCTCCTCTGTGACACCACCACAGAAGCTCAGGGGAGCCCTGGAGACCGTGCTGATGCTATTGAACCTGATGCAACCCTGCCTCCTCTGTGACACCACAGAAGCTCTTGGAGCCCTGGAGACCGTGGTGATGCTATGGAACCTGATGCAACCCTGCCTCCTCTGTGACACCACAGAACCTCTGGGAGCCCTGGAGACCGTGCTGATGCTATGGAACCTGATGCAACCCTGCCTCCACTGTGACACCACAGAAGCTCAGGGAGCCCTGGAGACTGTGGTGATGCTATGGAACCTGATGCAACCCTGCCTCCACTGTGACACCACAGAACCTCTGGGAGCCCTGGAGACCGTGCTGATGCTATGGAACCTGAAGCAACCCTGCCTCCACTGTGACACCACAGAAGCTCGGGGAGCTCTGCAGACCGTGGGGATGCTGGCGAAGCTGACGGAACCCTGGGCACCACAGTGACGCTATGGAACCTGGTGGAACCGAGGGGCCACAGTGACACTGTGGGGCCTTTTGGAAGCAACAGGACCCTGGTGGGAAGCCACGGGATGATTAATCCTGCACGAACCTGCTCCAGGTGGGCTCCTCTCTCCCGGCTTCCACAGGTGCTGCTAGGATCCCACTCCGGCACTGGCTTGGCACGGGCTCACGGCTTCCTTTGGCAATGGCTCTGCTCCAGGATGGCATGCTGCAGAGAATGCAGGTAGATTTTGTGCTCACTCCTGGCATGCAGCTGGACAATAAAGCCTGATCCAGCCCCCCCTCAGCATATGTCCGGCTCTGGCATTGGGGCGGGGCAACTTTGGGAGCAGCCCCAGCCCTGCTCCTGCTCCCGGCTGGGCACCCAGCTGCTGGGACACAGGTGTGTCCTGATGCCACCGTCTACTCCTTTGAGAAGGGGAGGACAGAGTGCATCAGGGAGTTTGGTGTGGCTTACATGCGGCAAGGAGAAGGTGCAGCCCCAAACTGGCTTTCACTTCTAGAACCTTTTGCTATTGCGGGAGCAGCTGCTGGAGCTTTTCAACCGAGCTGCAAGAGTGAAAAGTGTGATGGCATGTCTATCTGAGAAGGAAGGTTCGGTGCCGCAGCCTGTTGTGCACAATTTATATGCTGATAAGAGAAGGGGGTGCTTTTGGAACGTTTTCCTTCCTGACACTTCTGTCTCTGTGAGCTTTAGCTGCTTGGACTCAGGGATACCGAAGGTATGTGAAAGTGACTGGGATGCGAGAATCATGTTGCACAGGGAACAGGGAAGGTCAGCAAATGTTTCCTGTCCTGGCACATCTCTCAGTCTGAACTGCAGCTGCAGATGCTTCACTTCCGCCAAGGACTCTGCCACCTTGAGAGAAGGATGCGCTCTATGGAGTTGAGAAAGAAAGTGCGTCTCACTAGCTTCTTTCCTCTACTTCATAGACAGCAAAGGGGCTATGAAAGGCAGCACTGGCTTTTTGTTCTAGGACTTCTTCTTTACAAGCAGCTGCTGGATGTTTGGAAGGGGGTTTGGGATATGCAAAAATGAGAGGCTAAGATGGTAAGAGGGTAAGATGGAAGTCATCTGGCAAAAGCAGAGCTCACAAAAGGGCCAGCTGAGAAAGCTCTTGCTGCCTACAACTTCAACTGCACCCCTCAAAGCAGCAGCACACACGCTGCTCTCGGCACTTTCCTTCTCAGCTCTACGCACCATCCTAAGCCTTGCCTCTCCCACACTCAGGATCCAAAGACAACGGCACCAGGGACTGCTCACACACTAAAGGCACCAGGACAAAAGGCTCACCAGCTTGGCCTTTGCATTCCCGCTGACAGCTCCACAGCTTGAACCCAGAGAACTGCCTGCTGCCAACAGCCTTTCCAATCACTCTGAGCACCTCATGACAAGGAGTGTGGGGAATGAATCTCCAGCAGCCTCCTGCCCCAGGCTGTCCCCCGGGAGCAGCCCTGCTCCAGGCCGTGACTGCCACCTGCACAGCCAAAGGACCCAGAGCCGGTGTTACACACCACGGCTGTGCCTGGCACAGAGACACCAGTGGCCACACAAGTGGCCATGGCACTGTCCACACACAGTCCCTGCTGCTGCTCCCCCAGCCGCTGGCACCAACTCCCAGCCACCCACTCCTAAAGCCACGGGGCCCACTGGGACACTGCGGGGGCTCGTGGAAGCCAGCGGCCATTGTGACACAGCGGGGCTGCACAGAGCCCACGGTGCTTTGTGACCCGTGGCTCCCAGGAGAGCCTTTGTGATGCTGGGGAACTACAAGGAAGCCTGGCTCCTCTGTGACACCACCACAGAAGCTCAGGGGAGCCCTGGAGACCGTGCTGATGCTATTGAACCTGATGCAACCCTGCCTCCTCTGTGACAACACAGAAGCTCTTGGAGCCCTGGAGACCGTGCTGATGCTATGGAACCTGATGCAACCCTGCCTCCTCTGTGACACCACAGAACCTCTGGGAGCCCTGGAGACCGTGCTGATGCTATGGAACCTGATGCAACCCTGCCTCCACTGTGACACCACAGAAGCTCGGGGAGCTCTGCAGACCGTGGGGATGCTGGCGAAGCTGACGGAACCCTGGGCACCACAGTGACGCTATGGAACCTGGTGGAACCGAGGGGCCACAGTGACACTGTGGGGCCTTTTGGAAGCAACAGGACCCTGGTGGGAAGCCACGGGATGATTAATCCTGCACGAACCTGCTCCAGGTGGGCTCCTCTCTCCCGGCTTCCACAGGTGCTGCTAGGATCCCACTCCGGCACTGGCTTGGCACGGGCTCACGGCTTCCTTTGGCAATGGCTCTGCTCCAGGATGGCATGCTGCAGAGAATGCAGGTAGATTTTGTGCTCACTCCTGGCATGCAGCTGGACAATAAAGCCTGATCCAGCCCCCCCTCAGCATATGTCCGGCTCTGGCATTGGGGCGGGGCAACTTTGGGAGCAGCCCCAGCCCTGCTCCTGCTCCCGGCTGGGCACCCAGCTGCTGGGACACAGGTGTGTCCTGATGCCACCGTCTACTCCTTTGAGAAGGGGAGGACAGAGTGCATCAGGGAGTTTGGTGTGGCTTACATGCGGCAAGGAGAAGGTGCAGCCCCAAACTGGCTTTCACTTCTAGAACCTTTTGCTATTGCGGGAGCAGCTGCTGGAGCTTTTCAACCGAGCTGCAAGAGTGAAAAGTGTGATGGCATGTCTATCTGAGAAGGAAGGTTCGGTGCCGCAGCCTGTTGTGCACAATTTATATGCTGATAAGAGAAGGGGGTGCTTTTGCAACGTTTTCCTTCCTGACACTTCTGTCTCTGTGAGCTTTAGCTGCTTGGACTCAGGGGTACCGAAGGTGTGTGAAAGTGACTGGGATGCGAGAATCATGTTGCACAGGGAACAGGGAAGGTCAGCAAATGTTTCCTGTCCTGGCACATCTCTCAGTCTGAACTGCAGCTGCAGATGCTTCACTTCCGCCAAGGACTCTGCCACCTTGAGAGAAGGATGCGCTCTATGGAGTTGAGAAAGAAAGTGCGTCTCACTAGCTTCTTTCCTCTACTTCATAGACAGCAAAGGGGCTATGAAAGGCAGCACTGGCTTTTTGTTCTAGGACTTCTTCTTTACAAGCAGCTGCTGGATGTTTGGAAGGGGGTTTGGGATATGCAAAAATGAGAGGCTAAGATGGTAAGAGGGTAAGATGGAAGTCATCTGGCAAAAGCAGAGCTCACAAAAGGGCCAGCTGAGAAAGCTCTTGCTGCCTACAACTTCAACTGCACCCCTCAAAGCAGCAGCACACACGCTGCTCTCGGCACTTTCCTTCTCAGCTCTACGCACCATCCTAAGCCTTGCCTCTCCCACACTCAGGATCCAAAGACAACGGCACCAGGGACTGCTCACACACTAAAGGCACCAGGACAAAAGGCTCACCAGCTTGGCCTTTGCATTCCCGCTGACAGCTCCACAGCTTGAACCCAGAGAACTGCCTGCTGCCAACAGCCTTTCCAATCACTCTGAGCACCTCATGACAAGGAGTGTGGGGAATGAATCTCCAGCAGCCTCCTGCCCCAGGCTGTCCCCCAGGAGCAGCCCTGCTCCAGGCCGTGACTGCCACCTGCACAGCCAAAGGACCCAGAGCCGGTGTTACACACCACGGCTGTGCCTGGCACAGAGACACCAGTGGCCACACAAGTGGCCATGGCACTGTCCACACACAGTCCCTGCTGCTGCTCCCCCAGCCGCTGGCACCAACTCCCAGCCACCCACTCCTAAAGCCACGGGGCCCACTGGGACACTGCGGGGGCTCATGGAAGCCAGCGGCCATTGTGACACAGCGGGGCTGCACAGAGCCCACGGTGCTTTGTGACCCGTGGCTCCCAGGAGAGCCTTTGTGATGCTGGGGAACTACAAGGAAGCCTGGCTCCTCTGTGACACCACCACAGAAGCTCAGGGGAGCCCTGGAGACCGTGCTGATGCTATGGAACCTGATGCAACCCTGCCTCCTCTGTGACACCACAGAACCTCTGGGAGCCCTGGAGACCGTGCTGATGCTATGGAACCTGATGCAACCCCGCCTCCACTGTGACACCACAGAAGCTCAGGGAGCCCTGGAGACTGTGGTGATGCTATGGAACCTGATGCAACCCTGCCTCCACTGTGACACCACAGAACCTCTGGGAGCCCTGGAGACCGTGCTGATGCTATGGAACCTGATGCAACCCTGCCTCCACTGTGACACCACAGAAGCTCGGGGAGCTCTGCAGACCGTGGGGATGCTGGCGAAGCTGACGGAACCCTGGGCACCACAGTGACGCTATGGAACCTGGTGGAACCGAGGGGCCACAGTGACACTGTGGGGCCTTTTGGAAGCAACAGGACCCTGGTGGGAAGCCACGGGATGATTAATCCTGCACGAACCTGCTCCAGGTGGGCTCCTCTCTCCCGGCTTCCACAGGTGCTGCTAGGATCCCACTCCGGCACTGGCTTGGCACGGGCTCACGGCTTCCTTTGGCAATGGCTCTGCTCCAGGATGGCATGCTGCAGAGAATGCAGGTAGATTTTGTGCTCACTCCTGGCATGCAGCTGGACAATAAAGCCTGATCCAGCCCCCCCTCAGCATATGTCCGGCTCTGGCATTGGGGCGGGGCAACTTTGGGAGCAGCCCCAGCCCTGCTCCTGCTCCCGGCTGGGCACCCAGCTGCTGGGACACAGGTGTGTCCTGATGCCACCGTCTACTCCTTTGAGAAGGGGAGGACAGAGTGCATCAGGGAGTTTGGTGTGGCTTACATGCGGCAAGGAGAAGGTGCAGCCCCAAACTGGCTTTCACTTCTAGAACCTTTTGCTATTGCGGGAGCAGCTGCTGGAGCTTTTCAACCGAGCTGCAAGAGTGAAAAGTGTGATGGCATGTCTATCTGAGAAGGAAGGTTCGGTGCCGCAGCCTGTTGTGCACAATTTATATGCTGATAAGAGAAGGGGGTGCTTTTGCAACGTTTTCCTTCCTGACACTTCTGTCTCTGTGAGCTTTAGCTGCTTGGACTCAGGGGTACCGAAGGTGTGTGAAAGTGACTGGGATGCGAGAATCATGTTGCACAGGGAACAGGGAAGGTCAGCAAATGTTTCCTGTCCTGGCACATCTCTCAGTCTGAACTGCAGCTGCAGATGCTTCACTTCCGCCAAGGACTCTGCCACCTTGAGAGAAGGATGCGCTCTATGGAGTTGAGAAAGAAAGTGCGTCTCACTAGCTTCTTTCCTCTACTTCATAGACAGCAAAGGGGCTATGAAAGGCAGCACTGGCTTTTTGTTCTAGGACTTCTTCTTTACAAGCAGCTGCTGGATGTTTGGAAGGGGGTTTGGGATATGCAAAAATGAGAGGCTAAGATGGTAAGAGGGTAAGATGGAAGTCATCTGGCAAAAGCAGAGCTCACAAAAGGGCCAGCTGAGAAAGCTCTTGCTGCCTACAACTTCAACTGCACCCCTCAAAGCAGCAGCACACACGCTGCTCTCGGCACTTTCCTTCTCAGCTCTACGCACCATCCTAAGCCTTGCCTCTCCCACACTCAGGATCCAAAGACAACGGCACCAGGGACTGCTCACACACTAAAGGCACCAGGACAAAAGGCTCACCAGCTTGGCCGTTGCATTCCCGCTGACAGCTCCACAGCTTGAACCCAGAGAACTGCCTGCTGCCAACAGCCTTTCCAATCACTCTGAGCACCTCATGACAAGGAGTGTGGGGAATGAATCTCCAGCAGCCTCCTGCCCCAGGCTGTCCCCCGGGAGCAGCCCTGCTCCAGGCCGTGACTGCCACCTGCACAGCCAAAGGACCCAGAGCCGGTGTTACACACCACGGCTGTGCCTGGCACAGAGACACCAGTGGCCACACAAGTGGCCATGGCACTGTCCACACACAGTCCCTGCTGCTGCTCCCCCAGCCGCTGGCACCAACTCCCAGCCACCCACTCCTAAAGCCACGGGGCCCACTGGGACACTGCGGGGGCTCGTGGAAGCCAGCGGCCATTGTGACACAGCGGGGCTGCACAGAGCCCACGGTGCTTTGTGACCCGTGGCTCCCAGGAGAGCCTTTGTGATGCTGGGGAACTACAAGGAAGCCTGGCTCCTCTGTGACACCACCACAGAAGCTCAGGGGAGCCCTGGAGACCGTGCTGATGCTATTGAACCTGATGCAACCCTGCCTCCTCTGTGACACCACAGAAGCTCTTGGAGCCCTGGAGACCGTGGTGATGCTATGGAACCTGATGCAACCCTGCCTCCTCTGTGACACCACAGAACCTCTGGGAGCCCTGGAGACCGTGCTGATGCTATGGAACCTGATGCAACCCTGCCTCCACTGTGACACCACAGAAGCTCAGGGAGCCCTGGAGACTGTGGTGATGCTATGGAACCTGATGCAACCCTGCCTCCACTGTGACACCACAGAACCTCTGGGAGCCCTGGAGACCGTGCTGATGCTATGGAACCTGAAGCAACCCTGCCTCCACTGTGACACCACAGAAGCTCGGGGAGCTCTGCAGACCGTGGGGATGCTGGCGAAGCTGACGGAACCCTGGGCACCACAGTGACGCTATGGAACCTGGTGGAACCGAGGGGCCACAGTGACACTGTGGGGCCTTTTGGAAGCAACAGGACCCTGGTGGGAAGCCACGGGATGATTAATCCTGCACGAACCTGCTCCAGGTGGGCTCCTCTCTCCCGGCTTCCACAGGTGCTGCTAGGATCCCACTCCGGCACTGGCTTGGCACGGGCTCACGGCTTCCTTTGGCAATGGCTCTGCTCCAGGATGGCATGCTGCAGAGAATGCAGGTAGATTTTGTGCTCACTCCTGGCATGCAGCTGGACAATAAAGCCTGATCCAGCCCCCCCTCAGCATATGTCCGGCTCTGGCATTGGGGCGGGGCAACTTTGGGAGCAGCCCCAGCCCTGCTCCTGCTCCCGGCTGGGCACCCAGCTGCTGGGACACAGGTGTGTCCTGATGCCACCGTCTACTCCTTTGAGAAGGGGAGGACAGAGTGCATCAGGGAGTTTGGTGTGGCTTACATGCGGCAAGGAGAAGGTGCAGCCCCAAACTGGCTTTCACTTCTAGAACCTTTTGCTATTGCGGGAGCAGCTGCTGGAGCTTTTCAACCGAGCTGCAAGAGTGAAAAGTGTGATGGCATGTCTATCTGAGAAGGAAGGTTCGGTGCCGCAGCCTGTTGTGCACAATTTATATGCTGATAAGAGAAGGGGGTGCTTTTGGAACGTTTTCCTTCCTGACACTTCTGTCTCTGTGAGCTTTAGCTGCTTGGACTCAGGGATACCGAAGGTATGTGAAAGTGACTGGGATGCGAGAATCATGTTGCACAGGGAACAGGGAAGGTCAGCAAATGTTTCCTGTCCTGGCACATCTCTCAGTCTGAACTGCAGCTGCAGATGCTTCACTTCCGCCAAGGACTCTGCCACCTTGAGAGAAGGATGCGCTCTATGGAGTTGAGAAAGAAAGTGCGTCTCACTAGCTTCTTTCCTCTACTTCATAGACAGCAAAGGGGCTATGAAAGGCAGCACTGGCTTTTTGTTCTAGGACTTCTTCTTTACAAGCAGCTGCTGGATGTTTGGAAGGGGGTTTGGGATATGCAAAAATGAGAGGCTAAGATGGTAAGAGGGTAAGATGGAAGTCATCTGGCAAAAGCAGAGCTCACAAAAGGGCCAGCTGAGAAAGCTCTTGCTGCCTACAACTTCAACTGCACCCCTCAAAGCAGCAGCACACACGCTGCTCTCGGCACTTTCCTTCTCAGCTCTACGCACCATCCTAAGCCTTGCCTCTCCCACACTCAGGATCCAAAGACAACGGCACCAGGGACTGCTCACACACTAAAGGCACCAGGACAAAAGGCTCACCAGCTTGGCCTTTGCATTCCCGCTGACAGCTCCACAGCTTGAACCCAGAGAACTGCCTGCTGCCAACAGCCTTTCCAATCACTCTGAGCACCTCATGACAAGGAGTGTGGGGAATGAATCTCCAGCAGCCTCCTGCCCCAGGCTGTCCCCCGGGAGCAGCCCTGCTCCAGGCCGTGACTGCCACCTGCACAGCCAAAGGACCCAGAGCCGGTGTTACACACCACGGCTGTGCCTGGCACAGAGACACCAGTGGCCACACAAGTGGCCATGGCACTGTCCACACACAGTCCCTGCTGCTGCTCCCCCAGCCGCTGGCACCAACTCCCAGCCACCCACTCCTAAAGCCACGGGGCCCACTGGGACACTGCGGGGGCTCGTGGAAGCCAGCGGCCATTGTGACACAGCGGGGCTGCACAGAGCCCACGGTGCTTTGTGACCCGTGGCTCCCAGGAGAGCCTTTGTGATGCTGGGGAACTACAAGGAAGCCTGGCTCCTCTGTGACACCACCACAGAAGCTCAGGGGAGCCCTGGAGACCGTGCTGATGCTATTGAACCTGATGCAACCCTGCCTCCTCTGTGACAACACAGAAGCTCTTGGAGCCCTGGAGACCGTGCTGATGCTATGGAACCTGATGCAACCCTGCCTCCTCTGTGACACCACAGAACCTCTGGGAGCCCTGGAGACCGTGCTGATGCTATGGAACCTGATGCAACCCTGCCTCCACTGTGACACCACAGAAGCTCAGGGAGCCCTGGAGACTGTGGTGATGCTATGGAACCTGATGCAACCCTGCCTCCACTGTGACACCACAGAACCTCTGGGAGCCCTGGAGACCGTGCTGATGCTATGGAACCTGATGCAACCCTGCCTCCACTGTGACACCACAGAAGCTCGGGGAGCTCTGCAGACCGTGGGGATGCTGGCGAAGCTGACGGAACCCTGGGCACCACAGTGACGCTATGGAACCTGGTGGAACCGAGGGGCCACAGTGACACTGTGGGGCCTTTTGGAAGCAACAGGACCCTGGTGGGAAGCCACGGGATGATTAATCCTGCACGAACCTGCTCCAGGTGGGCTCCTCTCTCCCGGCTTCCACAGGTGCTGCTAGGATCCCACTCCGGCACTGGCTTGGCACGGGCTCACGGCTTCCTTTGGCAATGGCTCTGCTCCAGGATGGCATGCTGCAGAGAATGCAGGTAGATTTTGTGCTCACTCCTGGCATGCAGCTGGACAATAAAGCCTGATCCAGCCCCCCCTCAGCATATGTCCGGCTCTGGCATTGGGGCGGGGCAACTTTGGGAGCAGCCCCAGCCCTGCTCCTGCTCCCGGCTGGGCACCCAGCTGCTGGGACACAGGTGTGTCCTGATGCCACCGTCTACTCCTTTGAGAAGGGGAGGACAGAGTGCATCAGGGAGTTTGGTGTGGCTTACATGCGGCAAGGAGAAGGTGCAGCCCCAAACTGGCTTTCACTTCTAGAACCTTTTGCTATTGCGGGAGCAGCTGCTGGAGCTTTTCAACCGAGCTGCAAGAGTGAAAAGTGTGATGGCATGTCTATCTGAGAAGGAAGGTTCGGTGCCGCAGCCTGTTGTGCACAATTTATATGCTGATAAGAGAAGGGGGTGCTTTTGCAACGTTTTCCTTCCTGACACTTCTGTCTCTGTGAGCTTTAGCTGCTTGGACTCAGGGGTACCGAAGGTGTGTGAAAGTGACTGGGATGCGAGAATCATGTTGCACAGGGAACAGGGAAGGTCAGCAAATGTTTCCTGTCCTGGCACATCTCTCAGTCTGAACTGCAGCTGCAGATGCTTCACTTCCGCCAAGGACTCTGCCACCTTGAGAGAAGGATGCGCTCTATGGAGTTGAGAAAGAAAGTGCGTCTCACTAGCTTCTTTCCTCTACTTCATAGACAGCAAAGGGGCTATGAAAGGCAGCACTGGCTTTTTGTTCTAGGACTTCTTCTTTACAAGCAGCTGCTGGATGTTTGGAAGGGGGTTTGGGATATGCAAAAATGAGAGGCTAAGATGGTAAGAGGGTAAGATGGAAGTCATCTGGCAAAAGCAGAGCTCACAAAAGGGCCAGCTGAGAAAGCTCTTGCTGCCTACAACTTCAACTGCACCCCTCAAAGCAGCAGCACACACGCTGCTCTCGGCACTTTCCTTCTCAGCTCTACGCACCATCCTAAGCCTTGCCTCTCCCACACTCAGGATCCAAAGACAACGGCACCAGGGACTGCTCACACACTAAAGGCACCAGGACAAAAGGCTCACCAGCTTGGCCTTTGCATTCCCGCTGACAGCTCCACAGCTTGAACCCAGAGAACTGCCTGCTGCCAACAGCCTTTCCAATCACTCTGAGCACCTCATGACAAGGAGTGTGGGGAATGAATCTCCAGCAGCCTCCTGCCCCAGGCTGTCCCCTGGGAGCAGCCCTGCTCCAGGCCGTGACTGCCACCTGCACAGCCAAAGGACCCAGAGCCGGTGTTACACACCACGGCTGTGCCTGGCACAGAGACACCAGTGGCCACACAAGTGGCCATGGCACTGTCCACACACAGTCCCTGCTGCTGCTCCCCCAGCCGCTGGCACCAACTCCCAGCCACCCACTCCTAAAGCCACGGGGCCCACTGGGACACTGCGGGGGCTCGTGGAAGCCAGCGGCCATTGTGACACAGCGGGGCTGCACAGAGCCCACGGTGCTTTGTGACCCGTGGCTCCCAGGAGAGCCTTTGTGATGCTGGGGAACTACAAGGAAGCCTGGCTCCTCTGTGACACCACCACAGAAGCTCAGGGGAGCCCTGGAGACCGTGCTGATGCTATTGAACCTGATGCAACCCTGCCTCCTCTGTGACAACACAGAAGCTCTTGGAGCCCTGGAGACCGTGCTGATGCTATGGAACCTGAGGCAACCCTGCCTCCTCTGTGACACCACAGAACCTCTGGGAGCCCTGGAGACCGTGCTGATGCTATGGAACCTGATGCAACCCTGCCTCCACTGTGACACCACAGAAGCTCAGGGAGCCCTGGAGACTGTGGTGATGCTATGGAACCTGATGCAACCCTGCCTCCACTGTGACACCACAGAACCTCTGGGAGCCCTGGAGACCGTGCTGATGCTATGGAACCTGATGCAACCCTGCCTCCACTGTGACACCACAGAAGCTCGGGGAGCTCTGCAGACCGTGGGGATGCTGGCGAAGCTGACGGAACCCTGGGCACCACAGTGACGCTATGGAACCTGGTGGAACCGAGGGGCCACAGTGACACTGTGGGGCCTTTTGGAAGCAACAGGACCCTGGTGGGAAGCCACGGGATGATTAATCCTGCACGAACCTGCTCCAGGTGGGCTCCTCTCTCCCGGCTTCCACAGGTACTGCTAGGATCCCACTCCGGCACTGGCTTGGCACGGGCTCACGGCTTCCTTTGGCAATGGCTCTGCTCCAGGATGGCATGCTGCAGAGAATGCAGGTAGATTTTGTGCTCACTCCTGGCATGCAGCTGGACAATAAAGCCTGATCCAGCCCCCCCTCAGCATATGTCCGGCTCTGGCATTGGGGCGGGGCAACTTTGGGAGCAGCCCCAGCCCTGCTCCTGCTCCCGGCTGGGCACCCAGCTGCTGGGACACAGGTGTGTCCTGATGCCACCGTCTACTCCTTTGAGAAGGGGAGGACAGAGTGCATCAGGGAGTTTGGTGTGGCTTACATGCGGCAAGGAGAAGGTGCAGCCCCAAACTGGCTTTCACTTCTAGAACCTTTTGCTATTGCGGGAGCAGCTGCTGGAGCTTTTCAACCGAGCTGCAAGAGTGAAAAGTGTGATGGCATGTCTATCTGAGAAGGAAGGTTCGGTGCCGCAGCCTGTTGTGCACAATTTATATGCTGATAAGAGAAGGGGGTGCTTTTGGAACGTTTTCCTTCCTGACACTTCTGTCTCTGTGAGCTTTAGCTGCTTGGACTCAGGGATACCGAAGGTATGTGAAAGTGACTGGGATGCGAGAATCATGTTGCACAGGGAACAGGGAAGGTCAGCAAATGTTTCCTGTCCTGGCACATCTCTCAGTCTGAACTGCAGCTGCAGATGCTTCACTTCCGCCAAGGACTCTGCCACCTTGAGAGAAGGATGCGCTCTATGGAGTTGAGAAAGAAAGTGCGTCTCACTAGCTTCTTTCCTCTACTTCATAGACAGCAAAGGGGCTATGAAAGGCAGCACTGGCTTTTTGTTCTAGGACTTCTTCTTTACAAGCAGCTGCTGGATGTTTGGAAGGGGGTTTGGGATATGCAAAAATGAGAGGCTAAGATGGTAAGAGGGTAAGATGGAAGTCATCTGGCAAAAGCAGAGCTCACAAAAGGGCCAGCTGAGAAAGCTCTTGCTGCCTACAACTTCAACTGCACCCCTCAAAGCAGCAGCACACACGCTGCTCTCGGCACTTTCCTTCTCAGCTCTACGCACCATCCTAAGCCTTGCCTCTCCCACACTCAGGATCCAAAGACAACGGCACCAGGGACTGCTCACACACTAAAGGCACCAGGACAAAAGGCTCACCAGCTTGGCCTTTGCATTCCCGCTGACAGCTCCACAGCTTGAACCCAGAGAACTGCCTGCTGCCAACAGCCTTTCCAATCACTCTGAGCACCTCATGACAAGGAGTGTGGGGAATGAATCTCCAGCAGCCTCCTGCCCCAGGCTGTCCCCCAGGAGCAGCCCTGCTCCAGGCCGTGACTGCCACCTGCACAGCCAAAGGACCCAGAGCCGGTGTTACACACCACGGCTGTGCCTGGCACAGAGACACCAGTGGCCACACAAGTGGCCATGGCACTGTCCACACACAGTCCCTGCTGCTGCTCCCCCAGCTGCTGGCACCAACTCCCAGCCACCCACTCCTAAAGCCACGGGGCCCACTGGGACACTGCGGGGGCTCATGGAAGCCAGCGGCCATTGTGACACAGCGGGGCTGCACAGAGCCCACGGTGCTTTGTGACCCGTGGCTCCCAGGAGAGCCTTTGTGATGCTGGGGAACTACAAGGAAGCCTGGCTCCTCTGTGACACCACCACAGAAGCTCAGGGGAGCCCTGGAGACCGTGCTGATGCTATGGAACCTGATGCAACCCTGCCTCCTCTGTGACACCACAGAACCTCTGGGAGCCCTGGAGACCGTGCTGATGCTATGGAACCTGATGCAACCCTGCCTCCACTGTGACACCACAGAAGCTCAGGGAGCCCTGGAGACTGTGGTGATGCTATGGAACCTGATGCAACCCTGCCTCCACTGTGACACCACAGAACCTCTGGGAGCCCTGGAGACCGTGCTGATGCTATGGAACCTGATGCAACCCTGCCTCCACTGTGACACCACAGAAGCTCGGGGAGCTCTGCAGACCGTGGGGATGCTGGCGAAGCTGACGGAACCCTGGGCACCACAGTGACGCTATGGAACCTGGTGGAACCGAGGGGCCACAGTGACACTGTGGGGCCTTTTGGAAGCAACAGGACCCTGGTGGGAAGCCACGGGATGATTAATCCTGCACGAACCTGCTCCAGGTGGGCTCCTCTCTCCCGGCTTCCACAGGTGCTGCTAGGATCCCACTCCGGCACTGGCTTGGCACGGGCTCACGGCTTCCTTTGGCAATGGCTCTGCTCCAGGATGGCATGCTGCAGAGAATGCAGGTAGATTTTGTGCTCACTCCTGGCATGCAGCTGGACAATAAAGCCTGATCCAGCCCCCCCTCAGCATATGTCCGGCTCTGGCATTGGGGCGGGGCAACTTTGGGAGCAGCCCCAGCCCTGCTCCTGCTCCCGGCTGGGCACCCAGCTGCTGGGACACAGGTGTGTCCTGATGCCACCGTCTACTCCTTTGAGAAGGGGAGGACAGAGTGCATCAGGGAGTTTGGTGTGGCTTACATGCGGCAAGGAGAAGGTGCAGCCCCAAACTGGCTTTCACTTCTAGAACCTTTTGCTATTGCGGGAGCAGCTGCTGGAGCTTTTCAACCGAGCTGCAAGAGTGAAAAGTGTGATGGCATGTCTATCTGAGAAGGAAGGTTCGGTGCCGCAGCCTGTTGTGCACAATTTATATGCTGATAAGAGAAGGGGGTGCTTTTGCAACGTTTTCCTTCCTGACACTTCTGTCTCTGTGAGCTTTAGCTGCTTGGACTCAGGGGTACCGAAGGTGTGTGAAAGTGACTGGGATGCGAGAATCATGTTGCACAGGGAACAGGGAAGGTCAGCAAATGTTTCCTGTCCTGGCACATCTCTCAGTCTGAACTGCAGCTGCAGATGCTTCACTTCCGCCAAGGACTCTGCCACCTTGAGAGAAGGATGCGCTCTATGGAGTTGAGAAAGAAAGTGCGTCTCACTAGCTTCTTTCCTCTACTTCATAGACAGCAAAGGGGCTATGAAAGGCAGCACTGGCTTTTTGTTCTAGGACTTCTTCTTTACAAGCAGCTGCTGGATGTTTGGAAGGGGGTTTGGGATATGCAAAAATGAGAGGCTAAGATGGTAAGAGGGTAAGATGGAAGTCATCTGGCAAAAGCAGAGCTCACAAAAGGGCCAGCTGAGAAAGCTCTTGCTGCCTACAACTTCAACTGCACCCCTCAAAGCAGCAGCACACACGCTGCTCTCGGCACTTTCCTTCTCAGCTCTACGCACCATCCTAAGCCTTGCCTCTCCCACACTCAGGATCCAAAGACAACGGCACCAGGGACTGCTCACACACTAAAGGCACCAGGACAAAAGGCTCACCAGCTTGGCCTTTGCATTCCCGCTGACAGCTCCACAGCTTGAACCCAGAGAACTGCCTGCTGCCAACAGCCTTTCCAATCACTCTGAGCACCTCATGACAAGGAGTGTGGGGAATGAATCTCCAGCAGCCTCCTGCCCCAGGCTGTCCCCTGGGAGCAGCCCTGCTCCAGGCCGTGACTGCCACCTGCACAGCCAAAGGACCCAGAGCCGGTGTTACACACCACGGCTGTGCCTGGCACAGAGACACCAGTGGCCACACAAGTGGCCATGGCACTGTCCACACACAGTCCCTGCTGCTGCTCCCCCAGCCGCTGGCACCAACTCCCAGCCACCCACTCCTAAAGCCACGGGGCCCACTGGGACACTGCGGGGGCTCGTGGAAGCCAGCGGCCATTGTGACACAGCGGGGCTGCACAGAGCCCACGGTGCTTTGTGACCCGTGGCTCCCAGGAGAGCCTTTGTGATGCTGGGGAACTACAAGGAAGCCTGGCTCCTCTGTGACACCACCACAGAAGCTCAGGGGAGCCCTGGAGACCGTGCTGATGCTATTGAACCTGATGCAACCCTGCCTCCTCTGTGACAACACAGAAGCTCTTGGAGCCCTGGAGACCGTGCTGATGCTATGGAACCTGAGGCAACCCTGCCTCCTCTGTGACACCACAGAACCTCTGGGAGCCCTGGAGACCGTGCTGATGCTATGGAACCTGATGCAACCCTGCCTCCACTGTGACACCACAGAAGCTCAGGGAGCCCTGGAGACTGTGGTGATGCTATGGAACCTGATGCAACCCTGCCTCCACTGTGACACCACAGAACCTCTGGGAGCCCTGGAGACCGTGCTGATGCTATGGAACCTGATGCAACCCTGCCTCCACTGTGACACCACAGAAGCTCGGGGAGCTCTGCAGACCGTGGGGATGCTGGCGAAGCTGACGGAACCCTGGGCACCACAGTGACGCTATGGAACCTGGTGGAACCGAGGGGCCACAGTGACACTGTGGGGCCTTTTGGAAGCAACAGGACCCTGGTGGGAAGCCACGGGATGATTAATCCTGCACGAACCTGCTCCAGGTGGGCTCCTCTCTCCCGGCTTCCACAGGTACTGCTAGGATCCCACTCCGGCACTGGCTTGGCACGGGCTCACGGCTTCCTTTGGCAATGGCTCTGCTCCAGGATGGCATGCTGCAGAGAATGCAGGTAGATTTTGTGCTCACTCCTGGCATGCAGCTGGACAATAAAGCCTGATCCAGCCCCCCCTCAGCATATGTCCGGCTCTGGCATTGGGGCGGGGCAACTTTGGGAGCAGCCCCAGCCCTGCTCCTGCTCCCGGCTGGGCACCCAGCTGCTGGGACACAGGTGTGTCCTGATGCCACCGTCTACTCCTTTGAGAAGGGGAGGACAGAGTGCATCAGGGAGTTTGGTGTGGCTTACATGCGGCAAGGAGAAGGTGCAGCCCCAAACTGGCTTTCACTTCTAGAACCTTTTGCTATTGCGGGAGCAGCTGCTGGAGCTTTTCAACCGAGCTGCAAGAGTGAAAAGTGTGATGGCATGTCTATCTGAGAAGGAAGGTTCGGTGCCGCAGCCTGTTGTGCACAATTTATATGCTGATAAGAGAAGGGGGTGCTTTTGGAACGTTTTCCTTCCTGACACTTCTGTCTCTGTGAGCTTTAGCTGCTTGGACTCAGGGATACCGAAGGTATGTGAAAGTGACTGGGATGCGAGAATCATGTTGCACAGGGAACAGGGAAGGTCAGCAAATGTTTCCTGTCCTGGCACATCTCTCAGTCTGAACTGCAGCTGCAGATGCTTCACTTCCGCCAAGGACTCTGCCACCTTGAGAGAAGGATGCGCTCTATGGAGTTGAGAAAGAAAATGCGTCTCACTAGCTTCTTTCCTCTACTTCATAGACAGCAAAGGGGCTATGAAAGGCAGCACTGGCTTTTTGTTCTAGGACTTCTTCTTTACAAGCAGCTGCTGGATGTTTGGAAGGGGGTTTGGGATATGCAAAAATGAGAGGCTAAGATGGTAAGAGGGTAAGATGGAAGTCATCTGGCAAAAGCAGAGCTCACAAAAGGGCCAGCTGAGAAAGCTCTTGCTGCCTACAACTTCAACTGCACCCCTCAAAGCAGCAGCACACACGCTGCTCTCGGCACTTTCCTTCTCAGCTCTACGCACCATCCTAAGCCTTGCCTCTCCCACACTCAGGATCCAAAGACAACGGCACCAGGGACTGCTCACACACTAAAGGCACCAGGACAAAAGGCTCACCAGCTTGGCCTTTGCATTCCCGCTGACAGCTCCACAGCTTGAACCCAGAGAACTGCCTGCTGCCAACAGCCTTTCCAATCACTCTGAGCACCTCATGACAAGGAGTGTGGGGAATGAATCTCCAGCAGCCTCCTGCCCCAGGCTGTCCCCCAGGAGCAGCCCTGCTCCAGGCCGTGACTGCCACCTGCACAGCCAAAGGACCCAGAGCCGGTGTTACACACCACGGCTGTGCCTGGCACAGAGACACCAGTGGCCACACAAGTGGCCATGGCACTGTCCACACACAGTCCCTGCTGCTGCTCCCCCAGCCGCTGGCACCAACTCCCAGCCACCCACTCCTAAAGCCACGGGGCCCACTGGGACACTGCGGGGGCTCATGGAAGCCAGCGGCCATTGTGACACAGCGGGGCTGCACAGAGCCCACGGTGCTTTGTGACCCGTGGCTCCCAGGAGAGCCTTTGTGATGCTGGGGAACTACAAGGAAGCCTGGCTCCTCTGTGACACCACCACAGAAGCTCAGGGGAGCCCTGGAGACCGTGCTGATGCTATGGAACCTGATGCAACCCTGCCTCCTCTGTGACACCACAGAACCTCTGGGAGCCCTGGAGACCGTGCTGATGCTATGGAACCTGATGCAACCCTGCCTCCACTGTGACACCACAGAAGCTCAGGGAGCCCTGGAGACTGTGGTGATGCTATGGAACCTGATGCAACCCTGCCTCCACTGTGACACCACAGAACCTCTGGGAGCCCTGGAGACCGTGCTGATGCTATGGAACCTGATGCAACCCTGCCTCCACTGTGACACCACAGAAGCTCGGGGAGCTCTGCAGACCGTGGGGATGCTGGCGAAGCTGACGGAACCCTGGGCACCACAGTGACGCTATGGAACCTGGTGGAACCGAGGGGCCACAGTGACACTGTGGGGCCTTTTGGAAGCAACAGGACCCTGGTGGGAAGCCACGGGATGATTAATCCTGCACGAACCTGCTCCAGGTGGGCTCCTCTCTCCCGGCTTCCACAGGTGCTGCTAGGATCCCACTCCGGCACTGGCTTGGCACGGGCTCACGGCTTCCTTTGGCAATGGCTCTGCTCCAGGATGGCATGCTGCAGAGAATGCAGGTAGATTTTGTGCTCACTCCTGGCATGCAGCTGGACAATAAAGCCTGATCCAGCCCCCCCTCAGCATATGTCCGGCTCTGGCATTGGGGCGGGGCAACTTTGGGAGCAGCCCCAGCCCTGCTCCTGCTCCCGGCTGGGCACCCAGCTGCTGGGACACAGGTGTGTCCTGATGCCACCGTCTACTCCTTTGAGAAGGGGAGGACAGAGTGCATCAGGGAGTTTGGTGTGGCTTACATGCGGCAAGGAGAAGGTGCAGCCCCAAACTGGCTTTCACTTCTAGAACCTTTTGCTATTGCGGGAGCAGCTGCTGGAGCTTTTCAACCGAGCTGCAAGAGTGAAAAGTGTGATGGCATGTCTATCTGAGAAGGAAGGTTCGGTGCCGCAGCCTGTTGTGCACAATTTATATGCTGATAAGAGAAGGGGGTGCTTTTGCAACGTTTTCCTTCCTGACACTTCTGTCTCTGTGAGCTTTAGCTGCTTGGACTCAGGGATACCGAAGGTATGTGAAAGTGACTGGGATGCGAGAATCATGTTGCACAGGGAACAGGGAAGGTCAGCAAATGTTTCCTGTCCTGGCACATCTCTCAGTCTGAACTGCAGCTGCAGATGCTTCACTTCCGCCAAGGACTCTGCCACCTTGAGAGAAGGATGCGCTCTATGGAGTTGAGAAAGAAAGTGCGTCTCACTAGCTTCTTTCCTCTACTTCATAGACAGCAAAGGGGCTATGAAAGGCAGCACTGGCTTTTTGTTCTAGGACTTCTTCTTTACAAGCAGCTGCTGGATGTTTGGAAGGGGGTTTGGGATATGCAAAAATGAGAGGCTAAGATGGTAAGAGGGTAAGATGGAAGTCATCTGGCAAAAGCAGAGCTCACAAAAGGGCCAGCTGAGAAAGCTCTTGCTGCCTACAACTTCAACTGCACCCCTCAAAGCAGCAGCACACACGCTGCTCTCGGCACTTTCCTTCTCAGCTCTACGCACCATCCTAAGCCTTGCCTCTCCCACACTCAGGATCCAAAGACAACGGCACCAGGGACTGCTCACACACTAAAGGCACCAGGACAAAAGGCTCACCAGCTTGGCCTTTGCATTCCCGCTGACAGCTCCACAGCTTGAACCCAGAGAACTGCCTGCTGCCAACAGCCTTTCCAATCACTCTGAGCACCTCATGACAAGGAGTGTGGGGAATGAATCTCCAGCAGCCTCCTGCCCCAGGCTGTCCCCCGGGAGCAGCCCTGCTCCAGGCCGTGACTGCCACCTGCACAGCCAAAGGACCCAGAGCCGGTGTTACACACCACGGCTGTGCCTGGCACAGAGACACCAGTGGCCACACAAGTGGCCATGGCACTGTCCACACACAGTCCCTGCTGCTGCTCCCCCAGCCGCTGGCACCAACTCCCAGCCACCCACTCCTAAAGCCACGGGGCCCACTGGGACACTGCGGGGGCTCGTGGAAGCCAGCGGCCATTGTGACACAGCGGGGCTGCACAGAGCCCACGGTGCTTTGTGACCCGTGGCTCCCAGGAGAGCCTTTGTGATGCTGGGGAACTACAAGGAAGCCTGGCTCCTCTGTGACACCACCACAGAAGCTCAGGGGAGCCCTGGAGACCGTGCTGATGCTATTGAACCTGATGCAACCCTGCCTCCTCTGTGACACCACAGAAGCTCTTGGAGCCCTGGAGACCGTGGTGATGCTATGGAACCTGATGCAACCCTGCCTCCTCTGTGACACCACAGAACCTCTGGGAGCCCTGGAGACCGTGCTGATGCTATGGAACCTGATGCAACCCTGCCTCCACTGTGACACCACAGAAGCTCAGGGAGCCCTGGAGACTGTGGTGATGCTATGGAACCTGATGCAACCCTGCCTCCACTGTGACACCACAGAACCTCTGGGAGCCCTGGAGACCGTGCTGATGCTATGGAACCTGAAGCAACCCTGCCTCCACTGTGACACCACAGAAGCTCGGGGAGCTCTGCAGACCGTGGGGATGCTGGCGAAGCTGACGGAACCCTGGGCACCACAGTGACGCTATGGAACCTGGTGGAACCGAGGGGCCACAGTGACACTGTGGGGCCTTTTGGAAGCAACAGGACCCTGGTGGGAAGCCACGGGATGATTAATCCTGCACGAACCTGCTCCAGGTGGGCTCCTCTCTCCCGGCTTCCACAGGTGCTGCTAGGATCCCACTCCGGCACTGGCTTGGCACGGGCTCACGGCTTCCTTTGGCAATGGCTCTGCTCCAGGATGGCATGCTGCAGAGAATGCAGGTAGATTTTGTGCTCACTCCTGGCATGCAGCTGGACAATAAAGCCTGATCCAGCCCCCCCTCAGCATATGTCCGGCTCTGGCATTGGGGCGGGGCAACTTTGGGAGCAGCCCCAGCCCTGCTCCTGCTCCCGGCTGGGCACCCAGCTGCTGGGACACAGGTGTGTCCTGATGCCACCGTCTACTCCTTTGAGAAGGGGAGGACAGAGTGCATCAGGGAGTTTGGTGTGGCTTACATGCGGCAAGGAGAAGGTGCAGCCCCAAACTGGCTTTCACTTCTAGAACCTTTTGCTATTGCGGGAGCAGCTGCTGGAGCTTTTCAACCGAGCTGCAAGAGTGAAAAGTGTGATGGCATGTCTATCTGAGAAGGAAGGTTCGGTGCCGCAGCCTGTTGTGCACAATTTATATGCTGATAAGAGAAGGGGGTGCTTTTGCAACGTTTTCCTTCCTGACACTTCTGTCTCTGTGAGCTTTAGCTGCTTGGACTCAGGGGTACCGAAGGTGTGTGAAAGTGACTGGGATGCGAGAATCATGTTGCACAGGGAACAGGGAAGGTCAGCAAATGTTTCCTGTCCTGGCACATCTCTCAGTCTGAACTGCAGCTGCAGATGCTTCACTTCCGCCAAGGACTCTGCCACCTTGAGAGAAGGATGCGCTCTATGGAGTTGAGAAAGAAAGTGCGTCTCACTAGCTTCTTTCCTCTACTTCATAGACAGCAAAGGGGCTATGAAAGGCAGCACTGGCTTTTTGTTCTAGGACTTCTTCTTTACAAGCAGCTGCTGGATGTTTGGAAGGGGGTTTGGGATATGCAAAAATGAGAGGCTAAGATGGTAAGAGGGTAAGATGGAAGTCATCTGGCAAAAGCAGAGCTCACAAAAGGGCCAGCTGAGAAAGCTCTTGCTGCCTACAACTTCAACTGCACCCCTCAAAGCAGCAGCACACACGCTGCTCTCGGCACTTTCCTTCTCAGCTCTACGCACCATCCTAAGCCTTGCCTCTCCCACACTCAGGATCCAAAGACAACGGCACCAGGGACTGCTCACACACTAAAGGCACCAGGACAAAAGGCTCACCAGCTTGGCCTTTGCATTCCCGCTGACAGCTCCACAGCTTGAACCCAGAGAACTGCCTGCTGCCAACAGCCTTTCCAATCACTCTGAGCACCTCATGACAAGGAGTGTGGGGAATGAATCTCCAGCAGCCTCCTGCCCCAGGCTGTCCCCCGGGAGCAGCCCTCCTCCAGGCCGTGACTGCCACCTGCACAGCCAAAGGACCCAGAGCCGGTGTTACACACCACGGCTGTGCCTGGCACAGAGACACCAGTGGCCACACAAGTGGCCATGGCACTGTCCACACACAGTCCCTGCTGCTGCTCCCCCAGCCGCTGGCACCAACTCCCAGCCACCCACTCCTAAAGCCACGGGGCCCACTGGGACACTGCGGGGGCTCGTGGAAGCCAGCGGCCATTGTGACACAGCGGGGCTGCACAGAGCCCACGGTGCTTTGTGACCCGTGGCTCCCAGGAGAGCCTTTGTGATGCTGGGGAACTACAAGGAAGCCTGGCTCCTCTGTGACACCACCACAGAAGCTCAGGGGAGCCCTGGAGACCGTGCTGATGCTATTGAACCTGATGCAACCCTGCCTCCTCTGTGACAACACAGAAGCTCTTGGAGCCCTGGAGACCGTGCTGATGCTATGGAACCTGATGCAACCCTGCCTCCTCTGTGACACCACAGAACCTCTGGGAGCCCTGGAGACCGTGCTGATGCTATGGAACCTGATGCAACCCTGCCTCCACTGTGACACCACAGAAGCTCAGGGAGCCCTGGAGACTGTGGTGATGCTATGGAACCTGATGCAACCCTGCCTCCACTGTGACACCACAGAACCTCTGGGAGCCCTGGAGACCGTGCTGATGCTATGGAACCTGATGCAACCCTGCCTCCACTGTGACACCACAGAAGCTCGGGGAGCTCTGCAGACCGTGGGGATGCTGGCGAAGCTGACGGAACCCTGGGCACCACAGTGACGCTATGGAACCTGGTGGAACCGAGGGGCCACAGTGACACTGTGGGGCCTTTTGGAAGCAACAGGACCCTGGTGGGAAGCCACGGGATGATTAATCCTGCACGAACCTGCTCCAGGTGGGCTCCTCTCTCCCGGCTTCCACAGGTACTGCTAGGATCCCACTCCGGCACTGGCTTGGCACGGGCTCACGGCTTCCTTTGGCAATGGCTCTGCTCCAGGATGGCATGCTGCAGAGAATGCAGGTAGATTTTGTGCTCACTCCTGGCATGCAGCTGGACAATAAAGCCTGATCCAGCCCCCCCTCAGCATATGTCCGGCTCTGGCATTGGGGCGGGGCAACTTTGGGAGCAGCCCCAGCCCTGCTCCTGCTCCCGGCTGGGCACCCAGCTGCTGGGACACAGGTGTGTCCTGATGCCACCGTCTACTCCTTTGAGAAGGGGAGGACAGAGTGCATCAGGGAGTTTGGTGTGGCTTACATGCGGCAAGGAGAAGGTGCAGCCCCAAACTGGCTTTCACTTCTAGAACCTTTTGCTATTGCGGGAGCAGCTGCTGGAGCTTTTCAACCGAGCTGCAAGAGTGAAAAGTGTGATGGCATGTCTATCTGAGAAGGAAGGTTCGGTGCCGCAGCCTGTTGTGCACAATTTATATGCTGATAAGAGAAGGGGGTGCTTTTGCAACGTTTTCCTTCCTGACACTTCTGTCTCTGTGAGCTTTAGCTGCTTGGACTCAGGGGTACCGAAGGTGTGTGAAAGTGACTGGGATGCGAGAATCATGTTGCACAGGGAACAGGGAAGGTCAGCAAATGTTTCCTGTCCTGGCACATCTCTCAGTCTGAACTGCAGCTGCAGATGCTTCACTTCCGCCAAGGACTCTGCCACCTTGAGAGAAGGATGCGCTCTATGGAGTTGAGAAAGAAAGTGCGTCTCACTAGCTTCTTTCCTCTACTTCATAGACAGCAAAGGGGCTATGAAAGGCAGCACTGGCTTTTTGTTCTAGGACTTCTTCTTTACAAGCAGCTGCTGGATGTTTGGAAGGGGGTTTGGGATATGCAAAAATGAGAGGCTAAGATGGTAAGAGGGTAAGATGGAAGTCATCTGGCAAAAGCAGAGCTCACAAAAGGGCCAGCTGAGAAAGCTCTTGCTGCCTACAACTTCAACTGCACCCCTCAAAGCAGCAGCACACACGCTGCTCTCGGCACTTTCCTTCTCAGCTCTACGCACCATCCTAAGCCTTGCCTCTCCCACACTCAGGATCCAAAGACAACGGCACCAGGGACTGCTCACACACTAAAGGCACCAGGACAAAAGGCTCACCAGCTTGGCCTTTGCATTCCCGCTGACAGCTCCACAGCTTGAACCCAGAGAACTGCCTGCTGCCAACAGCCTTTCCAATCACTCTGAGCACCTCATGACAAGGAGTGTGGGGAATGAATCTCCAGCAGCCTCCTGCCCCAGGCTGTCCCCCGGGAGCAGCCCTGCTCCAGGCCGTGACTGCCACCTGCACAGCCAAAGGACCCAGAGCCGGTGTTACACACCACGGCTGTGCCTGGCACAGAGACACCAGTGGCCACACAAGTGGCCATGGCACTGTCCACACACAGTCCCTGCTGCTGCTCCCCCAGCCGCTGGCACCAACTCCCAGCCACCCACTCCTAAAGCCACGGGGCCCACTGGGACACTGCGGGGGCTCGTGGAAGCCAGCGGCCATTGTGACACAGCGGGGCTGCACAGAGCCCACGGTGCTTTGTGACCCGTGGCTCCCAGGAGAGCCTTTGTGATGCTGGGGAACTACAAGGAAGCCTGGCTCCTCTGTGACACCACCACAGAAGCTCAGGGGAGCCCTGGAGACCGTGCTGATGCTATTGAACCTGATGCAACCCTGCCTCCTCTGTGACACCACAGAAGCTCTTGGAGCCCTGGAGACCGTGGTGATGCTATGGAACCTGATGCAACCCTGCCTCCTCTGTGACACCACAGAACCTCTGGGAGCCCTGGAGACCGTGCTGATGCTATGGAACCTGATGCAACCCTGCCTCCACTGTGACACCACAGAAGCTCAGGGAGCCCTGGAGACTGTGGTGATGCTATGGAACCTGATGCAACCCTGCCTCCACTGTGACACCACAGAACCTCTGGGAGCCCTGGAGACCGTGCTGATGCTATGGAACCTGAAGCAACCCTGCCTCCACTGTGACACCACAGAAGCTCGGGGAGCTCTGCAGACCGTGGGGATGCTGGCGAAGCTGACGGAACCCTGGGCACCACAGTGACGCTATGGAACCTGGTGGAACCGAGGGGCCACAGTGACACTGTGGGGCCTTTTGGAAGCAACAGGACCCTGGTGGGAAGCCACGGGATGATTAATCCTGCACGAACCTGCTCCAGGTGGGCTCCTCTCTCCCGGCTTCCACAGGTGCTGCTAGGATCCCACTCCGGCACTGGCTTGGCACGGGCTCACGGCTTCCTTTGGCAATGGCTCTGCTCCAGGATGGCATGCTGCAGAGAATGCAGGTAGATTTTGTGCTCACTCCTGGCATGCCGCTGGACAATAAAGCCTGATCCAGCCCCCCCTCAGCATATGTCCGGCTCTGGCATTGGGGCGGGGCAACTTTGGGAGCAGCCCCAGCCCTGCTCCTGCTCCCGGCTGGGCACCCAGCTGCTGGGACACAGGTGTGTCCTGATGCCACCGTCTACTCCTTTGAGAAGGGGAGGACAGAGTGCATCAGGGAGTTTGGTGTGGCTTACATGCGGCAAGGAGAAGGTGCAGCCCCAAACTGGCTTTCACTTCTAGAACCTTTTGCTATTGCGGGAGCAGCTGCTGGAGCTTTTCAACCGAGCTGCAAGAGTGAAAAGTGTGATGGCATGTCTATCTGAGAAGGAAGGTTCGGTGCCGCAGCCTGTTGTGCACAATTTATATGCTGATAAGAGAAGGGGGTGCTTTTGCAACGTTTTCCTTCCTGACACTTCTGTCTCTGTGAGCTTTAGCTGCTTGGACTCAGGGATACCGAAGGTATGTGAAAGTGACTGGGATGCGAGAATCATGTTGCACAGGGAACAGGGAAGGTCAGCAAATGTTTCCTGTCCTGGCACATCTCTCAGTCTGAACTGCAGCTGCAGATGCTTCACTTCCGCCAAGGACTCTGCCACCTTGAGAGAAGGATGCGCTCTATGGAGTTGAGAAAGAAAGTGCGTCTCACTAGCTTCTTTCCTCTACTTCATAGACAGCAAAGGGGCTATGAAAGGCAGCACTGGCTTTTTGTTCTAGGACTTCTTCTTTACAAGCAGCTGCTGGATGTTTGGAAGGGGGTTTGGGATATGCAAAAATGAGAGGCTAAGATGGTAAGAGGGTAAGATGGAAGTCATCTGGCAAAAGCAGAGCTCACAAAAGGGCCAGCTGAGAAAGCTCTTGCTGCCTACAACTTCAACTGCACCCCTCAAAGCAGCAGCACACACGCTGCTCTCGGCACTTTCCTTCTCAGCTCTACGCACCATCCTAAGCCTTGCCTCTCCCACACTCAGGATCCAAAGACAACGGCACCAGGGACTGCTCACACACTAAAGGCACCAGGACAAAAGGCTCACCAGCTTGGCCTTTGCATTCCCGCTGACAGCTCCACAGCTTGAACCCAGAGAACTGCCTGCTGCCAACAGCCTTTCCAATCACTCTGAGCACCTCATGACAAGGAGTGTGGGGAATGAATCTCCAGCAGCCTCCTGCCCCAGGCTGTCCCCCGGGAGCAGCCCTGCTCCAGGCCGTGACTGCCACCTGCACAGCCAAAGGACCCAGAGCCGGTGTTACACACCACGGCTGTGCCTGGCACAGAGACACCAGTGGCCACACAAGTGGCCATGGCACTGTCCACACACAGTCCCTGCTGCTGCTCCCCCAGCCGCTGGCACCAACTCCCAGCCACCCACTCCTAAAGCCACGGGGCCCACTGGGACACTGCGGGGGCTCGTGGAAGCCAGCGGCCATTGTGACACAGCGGGGCTGCACAGAGCCCACGGTGCTTTGTGACCCGTGGCTCCCAGGAGAGCCTTTGTGATGCTGGGGAACTACAAGGAAGCCTGGCTCCTCTGTGACACCACCACAGAAGCTCAGGGGAGCCCTGGAGACCGTGCTGATGCTATTGAACCTGATGCAACCCTGCCTCCTCTGTGACAACACAGAAGCTCTTGGAGCCCTGGAGACCGTGCTGATGCTATGGAACCTGATGCAACCCTGCCTCCTCTGTGACACCACAGAACCTCTGGGAGCCCTGGAGACCGTGCTGATGCTATGGAACCTGATGCAACCCTGCCTCCACTGTGACACCACAGAAGCTCAGGGAGCCCTGGAGACTGTGGTGATGCTATGGAACCTGATGCAACCCTGCCTCCACTGTGACACCACAGAACCTCTGGGAGCCCTGGAGACCGTGCTGATGCTATGGAACCTGATGCAACCCTGCCTCCACTGTGACACCACAGAAGCTCGGGGAGCTCTGCAGACCGTGGGGATGCTGGCGAAGCTGACGGAACCCTGGGCACCACAGTGACGCTATGGAACCTGGTGGAACCGAGGGGCCACAGTGACACTGTGGGGCCTTTTGGAAGCAACAGGACCCTGGTGGGAAGCCACGGGATGATTAATCCTGCACGAACCTGCTCCAGGTGGGCTCCTCTCTCCCGGCTTCCACAGGTGCTGCTAGGATCCCACTCCGGCACTGGCTTGGCACGGGCTCACGGCTTCCTTTGGCAATGGCTCTGCTCCAGGATGGCATGCTGCAGAGAATGCAGGTAGATTTTGTGCTCACTCCTGGCATGCAGCTGGACAATAAAGCCTGATCCAGCCCCCCCTCAGCATATGTCCGGCTCTGGCATTGGGGCGGGGCAACTTTGGGAGCAGCCCCAGCCCTGCTCCTGCTCCCGGCTGGGCACCCAGCTGCTGGGACACAGGTGTGTCCTGATGCCACCGTCTACTCCTTTGAGAAGGGGAGGACAGAGTGCATCAGGGAGTTTGGTGTGGCTTACATGCGGCAAGGAGAAGGTGCAGCCCCAAACTGGCTTTCACTTCTAGAACCTTTTGCTATTGCGGGAGCAGCTGCTGGAGCTTTTCAACCGAGCTGCAAGAGTGAAAAGTGTGATGGCATGTCTATCTGAGAAGGAAGGTTCGGTGCCGCAGCCTGTTGTGCACAATTTATATGCTGATAAGAGAAGGGGGTGCTTTTGGAACGTTTTCCTTCCTGACACTTCTGTCTCTGTGAGCTTTAGCTGCTTGGACTCAGGGATACCGAAGGTATGTGAAAGTGACTGGGATGCGAGAATCATGTTGCACAGGGAACAGGGAAGGTCAGCAAATGTTTCCTGTCCTGGCACATCTCTCAGTCTGAACTGCAGCTGCAGATGCTTCACTTCCGCCAAGGACTCTGCCACCTTGAGAGAAGGATGCGCTCTATGGAGTTGAGAAAGAAAGTGCGTCTCACTAGCTTCTTTCCTCTACTTCATAGACAGCAAAGGGGCTATGAAAGGCAGCACTGGCTTTTTGTTCTAGGACTTCTTCTTTACAAGCAGCTGCTGGATGTTTGGAAGGGGGTTTGGGATATGCAAAAATGAGAGGCTAAGATGGTAAGAGGGTAAGATGGAAGTCATCTGGCAAAAGCAGAGCTCACAAAAGGGCCAGCTGAGAAAGCTCTTGCTGCCTACAACTTCAACTGCACCCCTCAAAGCAGCAGCACACACGCTGCTCTCGGCACTTTCCTTCTCAGCTCTACGCACCATCCTAAGCCTTGCCTCTCCCACACTCAGGATCCAAAGACAACGGCACCAGGGACTGCTCACACACTAAAGGCACCAGGACAAAAGGCTCACCAGCTTGGCCTTTGCATTCCCGCTGACAGCTCCACAGCTTGAACCCAGAGAACTGCCTGCTGCCAACAGCCTTTCCAATCACTCTGAGCACCTCATGACAAGGAGTGTGGGGAATGAATCTCCAGCAGCCTCCTGCCCCAGGCTGTCCCCCAGGAGCAGCCCTGCTCCAGGCCGTGACTGCCACCTGCACAGCCAAAGGACCCAGAGCCGGTGTTACACACCACGGCTGTGCCTGGCACAGAGACACCAGTGGCCACACAAGTGGCCATGGCACTGTCCACACACAGTCCCTGCTGCTGCTCCCCCAGCCGCTGGCACCAACTCCCAGCCACCCACTCCTAAAGCCACGGGGCCCACTGGGACACTGCGGGGGCTCATGGAAGCCAGCGGCCATTGTGACACAGCGGGGCTGCACAGAGCCCACGGTGCTTTGTGACCCGTGGCTCCCAGGAGAGCCTTTGTGATGCTGGGGAACTACAAGGAAGCCTGGCTCCTCTGTGACACCACCACAGAAGCTCAGGGGAGCCCTGGAGACCGTGCTGATGCTATGGAACCTGATGCAACCCTGCCTCCTCTGTGACAACACAGAAGCTCTTGGAGCCCTGGAGACCGTGCTGATGCTATGGAACCTGAGGCAACCCTGCCTCCTCTGTGACACCACAGAACCTCTGGGAGCCCTGGAGACCGTGCTGATGCTATGGAACCTGATGCAACCCTGCCTCCACTGTGACACCACAGAAGCTCAGGGAGCCCTGGAGACTGTGGTGATGCTATGGAACCTGATGCAACCCTGCCTCCACTGTGACACCACAGAACCTCTGGGAGCCCTGGAGACCGTGCTGATGCTATGGAACCTGATGCAACCCTGCCTCCACTGTGACACCACAGAAGCTCGGGGAGCTCTGCAGACCGTGGGGATGCTGGCGAAGCTGACGGAACCCTGGGCACCACAGTGACGCTATGGAACCTGGTGGAACCGAGGGGCCACAGTGACACTGTGGGGCCTTTTGGAAGCAACAGGACCCTGGTGGGAAGCCACGGGATGATTAATCCTGCACGAACCTGCTCCAGGTGGGCTCCTCTCTCCCGGCTTCCACAGGTACTGCTAGGATCCCACTCCGGCACTGGCTTGGCACGGGCTCACGGCTTCCTTTGGCAATGGCTCTGCTCCAGGATGGCATGCTGCAGAGAATGCAGGTAGATTTTGTGCTCACTCCTGGCATGCAGCTGGACAATAAAGCCTGATCCAGCCCCCCCTCAGCATATGTCCGGCTCTGGCATTGGGGCGGGGCAACTTTGGGAGCAGCCCCAGCCCTGCTCCTGCTCCCGGCTGGGCACCCAGCTGCTGGGACACAGGTGTGTCCTGATGCCACCGTCTACTCCTTTGAGAAGGGGAGGACAGAGTGCATCAGGGAGTTTGGTGTGGCTTACATGCGGCAAGGAGAAGGTGCAGCCCCAAACTGGCTTTCACTTCTAGAACCTTTTGCTATTGCGGGAGCAGCTGCTGGAGCTTTTCAACCGAGCTGCAAGAGTGAAAAGTGTGATGGCATGTCTATCTGAGAAGGAAGGTTCGGTGCCGCAGCCTGTTGTGCACAATTTATATGCTGATAAGAGAAGGGGGTGCTTTTGGAACGTTTTCCTTCCTGACACTTCTGTCTCTGTGAGCTTTAGCTGCTTGGACTCAGGGATACCGAAGGTATGTGAAAGTGACTGGGATGCGAGAATCATGTTGCACAGGGAACAGGGAAGGTCAGCAAATGTTTCCTGTCCTGGCACATCTCTCAGTCTGAACTGCAGCTGCAGATGCTTCACTTCCGCCAAGGACTCTGCCACCTTGAGAGAAGGATGCGCTCTATGGAGTTGAGAAAGAAAGTGCGTCTCACTAGCTTCTTTCCTCTACTTCATAGACAGCAAAGGGGCTATGAAAGGCAGCACTGGCTTTTTGTTCTAGGACTTCTTCTTTACAAGCAGCTGCTGGATGTTTGGAAGGGGGTTTGGGATATGCAAAAATGAGAGGCTAAGATGGTAAGAGGGTAAGATGGAAGTCATCTGGCAAAAGCAGAGCTCACAAAAGGGCCAGCTGAGAAAGCTCTTGCTGCCTACAACTTCAACTGCACCCCTCAAAGCAGCAGCACACACGCTGCTCTCGGCACTTTCCTTCTCAGCTCTACGCACCATCCTAAGCCTTGCCTCTCCCACACTCAGGATCCAAAGACAACGGCACCAGGGACTGCTCACACACTAAAGGCACCAGGACAAAAGGCTCACCAGCTTGGCCTTTGCATTCCCGCTGACAGCTCCACAGCTTGAACCCAGAGAACTGCCTGCTGCCAACAGCCTTTCCAATCACTCTGAGCACCTCATGACAAGGAGTGTGGGGAATGAATCTCCAGCAGCCTCCTGCCCCAGGCTGTCCCCCAGGAGCAGCCCTGCTCCAGGCCGTGACTGCCACCTGCACAGCCAAAGGACCCAGAGCCGGTGTTACACACCACGGCTGTGCCTGGCACAGAGACACCAGTGGCCACACAAGTGGCCATGGCACTGTCCACACACAGTCCCTGCTGCTGCTCCCCCAGCCGCTGGCACCAACTCCCAGCCACCCACTCCTAAAGCCACGGGGCCCACTGGGACACTGCGGGGGCTCATGGAAGCCAGCGGCCATTGTGACACAGCGGGGCTGCACAGAGCCCACGGTGCTTTGTGACCCGTGGCTCCCAGGAGAGCCTTTGTGATGCTGGGGAACTACAAGGAAGCCTGGCTCCTCTGTGACACCACCACAGAAGCTCAGGGGAGCCCTGGAGACCGTGCTGATGCTATGGAACCTGATGCAACCCTGCCTCCTCTGTGACACCACAGAACCTCTGGGAGCCCTGGAGACCGTGCTGATGCTATGGAACCTGATGCAACCCTGCCTCCACTGTGACACCACAGAAGCTCAGGGAGCCCTGGAGACTGTGGTGATGCTATGGAACCTGATGCAACCCTGCCTCCACTGTGACACCACAGAACCTCTGGGAGCCCTGGAGACCGTGCTGATGCTATGGAACCTGATGCAACCCTGCCTCCACTGTGACACCACAGAAGCTCGGGGAGCTCTGCAGACCGTGGGGATGCTGGCGAAGCTGACGGAACCCTGGGCACCACAGTGACGCTATGGAACCTGGTGGAACCGAGGGGCCACAGTGACACTGTGGGGCCTTTTGGAAGCAACAGGACCCTGGTGGGAAGCCACGGGATGATTAATCCTGCACGAACCTGCTCCAGGTGGGCTCCTCTCTCCCGGCTTCCACAGGTGCTGCTAGGATCCCACTCCGGCACTGGCTTGGCACGGGCTCACGGCTTCCTTTGGCAATGGCTCTGCTCCAGGATGGCATGCTGCAGAGAATGCAGGTAGATTTTGTGCTCACTCCTGGCATGCAGCTGGACAATAAAGCCTGATCCAGCCCCCCCTCAGCATATGTCCGGCTCTGGCATTGGGGCGGGGCAACTTTGGGAGCAGCCCCAGCCCTGCTCCTGCTCCCGGCTGGGCACCCAGCTGCTGGGACACAGGTGTGTCCTGATGCCACCGTCTACTCCTTTGAGAAGGGGAGGACAGAGTGCATCAGGGAGTTTGGTGTGGCTTACATGCGGCAAGGAGAAGGTGCAGCCCCAAACTGGCTTTCACTTCTAGAACCTTTTGCTATTGCGGGAGCAGCTGCTGGAGCTTTTCAACCGAGCTGCAAGAGTGAAAAGTGTGATGGCATGTCTATCTGAGAAGGAAGGTTCGGTGCCGCAGCCTGTTGTGCACAATTTATATGCTGATAAGAGAAGGGGGTGCTTTTGCAACGTTTTCCTTCCTGACACTTCTGTCTCTGTGAGCTTTAGCTGCTTGGACTCAGGGGTACCGAAGGTGTGTGAAAGTGACTGGGATGCGAGAATCATGTTGCACAGGGAACAGGGAAGGTCAGCAAATGTTTCCTGTCCTGGCACATCTCTCAGTCTGAACTGCAGCTGCAGATGCTTCACTTCCGCCAAGGACTCTGCCACCTTGAGAGAAGGATGCGCTCTATGGAGTTGAGAAAGAAAGTGCGTCTCACTAGCTTCTTTCCTCTACTTCATAGACAGCAAAGGGGCTATGAAAGGCAGCACTGGCTTTTTGTTCTAGGACTTCTTCTTTACAAGCAGCTGCTGGATGTTTGGAAGGGGGTTTGGGATATGCAAAAATGAGAGGCTAAGATGGTAAGAGGGTAAGATGGAAGTCATCTGGCAAAAGCAGAGCTCACAAAAGGGCCAGCTGAGAAAGCTCTTGCTGCCTACAACTTCAACTGCACCCCTCAAAGCAGCAGCACACACGCTGCTCTCGGCACTTTCCTTCTCAGCTCTACGCACCATCCTAAGCCTTGCCTCTCCCACACTCAGGATCCAAAGACAACGGCACCAGGGACTGCTCACACACTAAAGGCACCAGGACAAAAGGCTCACCAGCTTGGCCTTTGCATTCCCGCTGACAGCTCCACAGCTTGAACCCAGAGAACTGCCTGCTGCCAACAGCCTTTCCAATCACTCTGAGCACCTCATGACAAGGAGTGTGGGGAATGAATCTCCAGCAGCCTCCTGCCCCAGGCTGTCCCCTGGGAGCAGCCCTGCTCCAGGCCGTGACTGCCACCTGCACAGCCAAAGGACCCAGAGCCGGTGTTACACACCACGGCTGTGCCTGGCACAGAGACACCAGTGGCCACACAAGTGGCCATGGCACTGTCCACACACAGTCCCTGCTGCTGCTCCCCCAGCCGCTGGCACCAACTCCCAGCCACCCACTCCTAAAGCCACGGGGCCCACTGGGACACTGCGGGGGCTCGTGGAAGCCAGCGGCCATTGTGACACAGCGGGGCTGCACAGAGCCCACGGTGCTTTGTGACCCGTGGCTCCCAGGAGAGCCTTTGTGATGCTGGGGAACTACAAGGAAGCCTGGCTCCTCTGTGACACCACCACAGAAGCTCAGGGGAGCCCTGGAGACCGTGCTGATGCTATTGAACCTGATGCAACCCTGCCTCCTCTGTGACACCACAGAAGCTCTTGGAGCCCTGGAGACCGTGGTGATGCTATGGAACCTGATGCAACCCTGCCTCCTCTGTGACACCACAGAACCTCTGGGAGCCCTGGAGACCGTGCTGATGCTATGGAACCTGATGCAACCCTGCCTCCACTGTGACACCACAGAAGCTCAGGGAGCCCTGGAGACTGTGGTGATGCTATGGAACCTGATGCAACCCTGCCTCCACTGTGACACCACAGAACCTCTGGGAGCCCTGGAGACCGTGCTGATGCTATGGAACCTGAAGCAACCCTGCCTCCACTGTGACACCACAGAAGCTCGGGGAGCTCTGCAGACCGTGGGGATGCTGGCGAAGCTGACGGAACCCTGGGCACCACAGTGACGCTATGGAACCTGGTGGAACCGAGGGGCCACAGTGACACTGTGGGGCCTTTTGGAAGCAACAGGACCCTGGTGGGAAGCCACGGGATGATTAATCCTGCACGAACCTGCTCCAGGTGGGCTCCTCTCTCCCGGCTTCCACAGGTGCTGCTAGGATCCCACTCCGGCACTGGCTTGGCACGGGCTCACGGCTTCCTTTGGCAATGGCTCTGCTCCAGGATGGCATGCTGCAGAGAATGCAGGTAGATTTTGTGCTCACTCCTGGCATGCAGCTGGACAATAAAGCCTGATCCAGCCCCCCCTCAGCATATGTCCGGCTCTGGCATTGGGGCGGGGCAACTTTGGGAGCAGCCCCAGCCCTGCTCCTGCTCCCGGCTGGGCACCCAGCTGCTGGGACACAGGTGTGTCCTGATGCCACCGTCTACTCCTTTGAGAAGGGGAGGACAGAGTGCATCAGGGAGTTTGGTGTGGCTTACATGCGGCAAGGAGAAGGTGCAGCCCCAAACTGGCTTTCACTTCTAGAACCTTTTGCTATTGCGGGAGCAGCTGCTGGAGCTTTTCAACCGAGCTGCAAGAGTGAAAAGTGTGATGGCATGTCTATCTGAGAAGGAAGGTTCGGTGCCGCAGCCTGTTGTGCACAATTTATATGCTGATAAGAGAAGGGGGTGCTTTTGCAACGTTTTCCTTCCTGACACTTCTGTCTCTGTGAGCTTTAGCTGCTTGGACTCAGGGATACCGAAGGTATGTGAAAGTGACTGGGATGCAAGAATCATGTTGCACAGGGAACAGGGAAGGTCAGCAAATGTTTCCTGTCCTGGCACATCTCTCAGTCTGAACTGCAGCTGCAGATGCTTCACTTCCGCCAAGGACTCTGCCACCTTGAGAGAAGGATGCGCTCTATGGAGTTGAGAAAGAAAGTGCGTCTCACTAGCTTCTTTCCTCTACTTCATAGACAGCAAAGGGGCTATGAAAGGCAGCACTGGCTTTTTGTTCTAGGACTTCTTCTTTACAAGCAGCTGCTGGATGTTTGGAAGGGGGTTTGGGATATGCAAAAATGAGAGGCTAAGATGGTAAGAGGGTAAGATGGAAGTCATCTGGCAAAAGCAGAGCTCACAAAAGGGCCAGCTGAGAAAGCTCTTGCTGCCTACAACTTCAACTGCACCCCTCAAAGCAGCAGCACACACGCTGCTCTCGGCACTTTCCTTCTCAGCTCTACGCACCATCCTAAGCCTTGCCTCTCCCACACTCAGGATCCAAAGACAACGGCACCAGGGACTGCTCACACACTAAAGGCACCAGGACAAAAGGCTCACCAGCTTGGCCTTTGCATTCCCGCTGACAGCTCCACAGCTTGAACCCAGAGAACTGCCTGCTGCCAACAGCCTTTCCAATCACTCTGAGCACCTCATGACAAGGAGTGTGGGGAATGAATCTCCAGCAGCCTCCTGCCCCAGGCTGTCCCCCGGGAGCAGCCCTGCTCCAGGCCGTGACTGCCACCTGCACAGCCAAAGGACCCAGAGCCGGTGTTACACACCACGGCTGTGCCTGGCACAGAGACACCAGTGGCCACACAAGTGGCCATGGCACTGTCCACACACAGTCCCTGCTGCTGCTCCCCCAGCCGCTGGCACCAACTCCCAGCCACCCACTCCTAAAGCCACGGGGCCCACTGGGACACTGCGGGGGCTCGTGGAAGCCAGCGGCCATTGTGACACAGCGGGGCTGCACAGAGCCCACGGTGCTTTGTGACCCGTGGCTCCCAGGAGAGCCTTTGTGATGCTGGGGAACTACAAGGAAGCCTGGCTCCTCTGTGACACCACCACAGAAGCTCAGGGGAGCCCTGGAGACCGTGCTGATGCTATTGAACCTGATGCAACCCTGCCTCCTCTGTGACAACACAGAAGCTCTTGGAGCCCTGGAGACCGTGCTGATGCTATGGAACCTGATGCAACCCTGCCTCCTCTGTGACACCACAGAACCTCTGGGAGCCCTGGAGACCGTGCTGATGCTATGGAACCTGATGCAACCCTGCCTCCACTGTGACACCACAGAAGCTCAGGGAGCCCTGGAGACTGTGGTGATGCTATGGAACCTGATGCAACCCTGCCTCCACTGTGACACCACAGAACCTCTGGGAGCCCTGGAGACCGTGCTGATGCTATGGAACCTGATGCAACCCTGCCTCCACTGTGACACCACAGAAGCTCGGGGAGCTCTGCAGACCGTGGGGATGCTGGCGAAGCTGACGGAACCCTGGGCACCACAGTGACGCTATGGAACCTGGTGGAACCGAGGGGCCACAGTGACACTGTGGGGCCTTTTGGAAGCAACAGGACCCTGGTGGGAAGCCACGGGATGATTAATCCTGCACGAACCTGCTCCAGGTGGGCTCCTCTCTCCCGGCTTCCACAGGTGCTGCTAGGATCCCACTCCGGCACTGGCTTGGCACGGGCTCACGGCTTCCTTTGGCAATGGCTCTGCTCCAGGATGGCATGCTGCAGAGAATGCAGGTAGATTTTGTGCTCACTCCTGGCATGCAGCTGGACAATAAAGCCTGATCCAGCCCCCCCTCAGCATATGTCCGGCTCTGGCATTGGGGCGGGGCAACTTTGGGAGCAGCCCCAGCCCTGCTCCTGCTCCCGGCTGGGCACCCAGCTGCTGGGACACAGGTGTGTCCTGATGCCACCGTCTACTCCTTTGAGAAGGGGAGGACAGAGTGCATCAGGGAGTTTGGTGTGGCTTACATGCGGCAAGGAGAAGGTGCAGCCCCAAACTGGCTTTCACTTCTAGAACCTTTTGCTATTGCGGGAGCAGCTGCTGGAGCTTTTCAACCGAGCTGCAAGAGTGAAAAGTGTGATGGCATGTCTATCTGAGAAGGAAGGTTCGGTGCCGCAGCCTGTTGTGCACAATTTATATGCTGATAAGAGAAGGGGGTGCTTTTGCAACGTTTTCCTTCCTGACACTTCTGTCTCTGTGAGCTTTAGCTGCTTGGACTCAGGGATACCGAAGGTATGTGAAAGTGACTGGGATGCGAGAATCATGTTGCACAGGGAACAGGGAAGGTCAGCAAATGTTTCCTGTCCTGGCACATCTCTCAGTCTGAACTGCAGCTGCAGATGCTTCACTTCCGCCAAGGACTCTGCCACCTTGAGAGAAGGATGCGCTCTATGGAGTTGAGAAAGAAAGTGCGTCTCACTAGCTTCTTTCCTCTACTTCATAGACAGCAAAGGGGCTATGAAAGGCAGCACTGGCTTTTTGTTCTAGGACTTCTTCTTTACAAGCAGCTGCTGGATGTTTGGAAGGGGGTTTGGGATATGCAAAAATGAGAGGCTAAGATGGTAAGAGGGTAAGATGGAAGTCATCTGGCAAAAGCAGAGCTCACAAAAGGGCCAGCTGAGAAAGCTCTTGCTGCCTACAACTTCAACTGCACCCCTCAAAGCAGCAGCACACACGCTGCTCTCGGCACTTTCCTTCTCAGCTCTACGCACCATCCTAAGCCTTGCCTCTCCCACACTCAGGATCCAAAGACAACGGCACCAGGGACTGCTCACACACTAAAGGCACCAGGACAAAAGGCTCACCAGCTTGGCCGTTGCATTCCCGCTGACAGCTCCACAGCTTGAACCCAGAGAACTGCCTGCTGCCAACAGCCTTTCCAATCACTCTGAGCACCTCATGACAAGGAGTGTGGGGAATGAATCTCCAGCAGCCTCCTGCCCCAGGCTGTCCCCCGGGAGCAGCCCTGCTCCAGGCCGTGACTGCCACCTGCACAGCCAAAGGACCCAGAGCCGGTGTTACACACCACGGCTGTGCCTGGCACAGAGACACCAGTGGCCACACAAGTGGCCATGGCACTGTCCACACACAGTCCCTGCTGCTGCTCCCCCAGCCGCTGGCACCAACTCCCAGCCACCCACTCCTAAAGCCACGGGGCCCACTGGGACACTGCGGGGGCTCGTGGAAGCCAGCGGCCATTGTGACACAGCGGGGCTGCACAGAGCCCACGGTGCTTTGTGACCCGTGGCTCCCAGGAGAGCCTTTGTGATGCTGGGGAACTACAAGGAAGCCTGGCTCCTCTGTGACACCACCACAGAAGCTCAGGGGAGCCCTGGAGACCGTGCTGATGCTATTGAACCTGATGCAACCCTGCCTCCTCTGTGACACCACAGAAGCTCTTGGAGCCCTGGAGACCGTGGTGATGCTATGGAACCTGATGCAACCCTGCCTCCTCTGTGACACCACAGAACCTCTGGGAGCCCTGGAGACCGTGCTGATGCTATGGAACCTGATGCAACCCTGCCTCCACTGTGACACCACAGAAGCTCAGGGAGCCCTGGAGACTGTGGTGATGCTATGGAACCTGATGCAACCCTGCCTCCACTGTGACACCACAGAACCTCTGGGAGCCCTGGAGACCGTGCTGATGCTATGGAACCTGATGCAACCCTGCCTCCACTGTGACACCACAGAAGCTCGGGGAGCTCTGCAGACCGTGGGGATGCTGGCGGAGCTGACGGAACCCTGGGCACCACAGTGACGCTATGGAACCTGGTGGAACCGAGGGGCCACAGTGACACTGTGGGGCCTTTTGGAAGCAACAGGACCCTGGTGGGAAGCCACGGGATGATTAATCCTGCACGAACCTGCTCCAGGTGGGCTCCTCTCTCCCGGCTTCCACAGGTGCTGCTAGGATCCCACTCCGGCACTGGCTTGGCACGGGCTCACGGCTTCCTTTGGCAATGGCTCTGCTCCAGGATGGCATGCTGCAGAGAATGCAGGTAGATTTTGTGCTCACTCCTGGCATGCAGCTGGACAATAAAGCCTGATCCAGCCCCCCCTCAGCATATGTCCGGCTCTGGCATTGGGGCGGGGCAACTTTGGGAGCAGCCCCAGCCCTGCTCCTGCTCCCGGCTGGGCACCCAGCTGCTGGGACACAGGTGTGTCCTGATGCCACCGTCTACTCCTTTGAGAAGGGGAGGACAGAGTGCATCAGGGAGTTTGGTGTGGCTTACATGCGGCAAGGAGAAGGTGCAGCCCCAAACTGGCTTTCACTTCTAGAACCTTTTGCTATTGCGGGAGCAGCTGCTGGAGCTTTTCAACCGAGCTGCAAGAGTGAAAAGTGTGATGGCATGTCTATCTGAGAAGGAAGGTTCGGTGCCGCAGCCTGTTGTGCACAATTTATATGCTGATAAGAGAAGGGGGTGCTTTTGGAACGTTTTCCTTCCTGACACTTCTGTCTCTGTGAGCTTTAGCTGCTTGGACTCAGGGATACCGAAGGTATGTGAAAGTGACTGGGATGCGAGAATCATGTTGCACAGGGAACAGGGAAGGTCAGCAAATGTTTCCTGTCCTGGCACATCTCTCAGTCTGAACTGCAGCTGCAGATGCTTCACTTCCGCCAAGGACTCTGCCACCTTGAGAGAAGGATGCGCTCTATGGAGTTGAAAAAGAAAGTGCGTCTCACTAGCTTCTTTCCTCTACTTCATAGACAGCAAAGGGGCTATGAAAGGCAGCACTGGCTTTTTGTTCTAGGACTTCTTCTTTACAAGCAGCTGCTGGATGTTTGGAAGGGGGTTTGGGATATGCAAAAATGAGAGGCTAAGATGGTAAGAGGGTAAGATGGAAGTCATCTGGCAAAAGCAGAGCTCACAAAAGGGCCAGCTGAGAAAGCTCTTGCTGCCTACAACTTCAACTGCACCCCTCAAAGCAGCAGCACACACGCTGCTCTCGGCACTTTCCTTCTCAGCTCTACGCACCATCCTAAGCCTTGCCTCTCCCACACTCAGGATCCAAAGACAACGGCACCAGGGACTGCTCACACACTAAAGGCACCAGGACAAAAGGCTCACCAGCTTGGCCTTTGCATTCCCGCTGACAGCTCCACAGCTTGAACCCAGAGAACTGCCTGCTGCCAACAGCCTTTCCAATCACTCTGAGCACCTCATGACAAGGAGTGTGGGGAATGAATCTCCAGCAGCCTCCTGCCCCAGGCTGTCCCCCGGGAGCAGCCCTGCTCCAGGCCATGACTGCCACCTGCACAGCCAAAGGACCCAGAGCCGGTGTTACACACCACGGCTGTGCCTGGCACAGAGACACCAGTGGCCACACAAGTGGCCATGGCACTGTCCACACACAGTCCCTGCTGCTGCTCCCCCAGCCGCTGGCACCAACTCCCAGCCACCCACTCCTAAAGCCACGGGGCCCACTGGGACACTGCGGGGGCTCGTGGAAGCCAGCGGCCATTGTGACACAGCGGGGCTGCACAGAGCCCACGGTGCTTTGTGACCCGTGGCTCCCAGGAGAGCCTTTGTGATGCTGGGGAACTACAAGGAAGCCTGGCTCCTCTGTGACACCACCACAGAAGCTCAGGGGAGCCCTGGAGACCGTGCTGATGCTATTGAACCTGATGCAACCCTGCCTCCTCTGTGACACCACAGAAGCTCTTGGAGCCCTGGAGACCGTGGTGATGCTATGGAACCTGATGCAACCCTGCCTCCTCTGTGACACCACAGAACCTCTGGGAGCCCTGGAGACCGTGCTGATGCTATGGAACCTGATGCAACCCTGCCTCCACTGTGACACCACAGAACCTCTGGGAGCCCTGGAGACTGTGGTGATGCTATGGAACCTGATGCAACCCTGCCTCCACTGTGACACCACAGAACCTCTGGGAGCCCTGGAGACCGTGCTGATGCTATGGAACCTGATGCAACCCTGCCTCCACTGTGACACCACAGAAGCTCGGGGAGCTCTGCAGACCGTGGGGATGCTGGCGAAGCTGACGGAACCCTGGGCACCACAGTGACGCTATGGAACCTGGTGGAACCGAGGGGCCACAGTGACACTGTGGGGCCTTTTGGAAGCAACAGGACCCTGGTGGGAAGCCACGGGATGATTAATCCTGCACGAACCTGCTCCAGGTGGGCTCCTCTCTCCCGGCTTCCACAGGTGCTGCTAGGATCCCACTCCGGCACTGGCTTGGCACGGGCTCACGGCTTCCTTTGGCAATGGCTCTGCTCCAGGATGGCATGCTGCAGAGAATGCAGGTAGATTTTGTGCTCACTCCTGGCATGCAGCTGGACAATAAAGCCTGATCCAGCCCCCCCTCAGCATATGTCCGGCTCTGGCATTGGGGCGGGGCAACTTTGGGAGCAGCCCCAGCCCTGCTCCTGCTCCCGGCTGGGCACCCAGCTGCTGGGACACAGGTGTGTCCTGATGCCACCGTCTACTCCTTTGAGAAGGGGAGGACAGAGTGCATCAGGGAGTTTGGTGTGGCTTACATGCGGCAAGGAGAAGGTGCAGCCCCAAACTGGCTTTCACTTCTAGAACCTTTTGCTATTGCGGGAGCAGCTGCTGGAGCTTTTCAACCGAGCTGCAAGAGTGAAAAGTGTGATGGCATGTCTATCTGAGAAGGAAGGTTCGGTGCCGCAGCCTGTTGTGCACAATTTATATGCTGATAAGAGAAGGGGGTGCTTTTGGAACGTTTTCCTTCCTGACACTTCTGTCTCTGTGAGCTTTAGCTGCTTGGACTCAGGGATACCGAAGGTATGTGAAAGTGACTGGGATGCGAGAATCATGTTGCACAGGGAACAGGGAAGGTCAGCAAATGTTTCCTGTCCTGGCACATCTCTCAGTCTGAACTGCAGCTGCAGATGCTTCACTTCCGCCAAGGACTCTGCCACCTTGAGAGAAGGATGCGCTCTATGGAGTTGAGAAAGAAAGTGCGTCTCACTAGCTTCTTTCCTCTACTTCATAGACAGCAAAGGGGCTATGAAAGGCAGCACTGGCTTTTTGTTCTAGGACTTCTTCTTTACAAGCAGCTGCTGGATGTTTGGAAGGGGGTTTGGGATATGCAAAAATGAGAGGCTAAGATGGTAAGAGGGTAAGATGGAAGTCATCTGGCAAAAGCAGAGCTCACAAAAGGGCCAGCTGAGAAAGCTCTTGCTGCCTACAACTTCAACTGCACCCCTCAAAGCAGCAGCACACACGCTGCTCTCGGCACTTTCCTTCTCAGCTCTACGCACCATCCTAAGCCTTGCCTCTCCCACACTCAGGATCCAAAGACAACGGCACCAGGGACTGCTCACACACTAAAGGCACCAGGACAAAAGGCTCACCAGCTTGGCCTTTGCATTCCCGCTGACAGCTCCACAGCTTGAACCCAGAGAACTGCCTGCTGCCAACAGCCTTTCCAATCACTCTGAGCACCTCATGACAAGGAGTGTGGGGAATGAATCTCCAGCAGCCTCCTGCCCCAGGCTGTCCCCCGGGAGCAGCCCTGCTCCAGGCCGTGACTGCCACCTGCACAGCCAAAGGACCCAGAGCCGGTGTTACACACCACGGCTGTGCCTGGCACAGAGACACCAGTGGCCACACAAGTGGCCATGGCACTGTCCACACACAGTCCCTGCTGCTGCTCCCCCAGCCGCTGGCACCAACTCCCAGCCACCCACTCCTAAAGCCACGGGGCCCACTGGGACACTGCGGGGGCTCGTGGAAGCCAGCGGCCATTGTGACACAGCGGGGCTGCACAGAGCCCACGGTGCTTTGTGACCCGTGGCTCCCAGGAGAGCCTTTGTGATGCTGGGGAACTACAAGGAAGCCTGGCTCCTCTGTGACACCACCACAGAAGCTCAGGGGAGCCCTGGAGACCGTGCTGATGCTATTGAACCTGATGCAACCCTGCCTCCTCTGTGACACCACAGAAGCTCTTGGAGCCCTGGAGACCGTGGTGATGCTATGGAACCTGATGCAACCCTGCCTCCTCTGTGACACCACAGAACCTCTGGGAGCCCTGGAGACTGTGGTGATGCTATGGAACCTGATGCAACCCTGCCTCCACTGTGACACCACAGAACCTCTGGGAGCCCTGGAGACCGTGCTGATGCTATGGAACCTGATGCAACCCTGCCTCCACTGTGACACCACAGAAGCTCGGGGAGCTCTGCAGACCGTGGGGATGCTGGCGGAGCTGACGGAACCCTGGGCACCACAGTGACGCTATGGAACCTGGTGGAACCGAGGGGCCACAGTGACACTGTGGGGCCTTTTGGAAGCAACAGGACCCTGGTGGGAAGCCACGGGATGATTAATCCTGCACGAACCTGCTCCAGGTGGGCTCCTCTCTCCCGGCTTCCACAGGTGCTGCTAGGATCCCACTCCGGCACTGGCTTGGCACGGGCTCACGGCTTCCTTTGGCAATGGCTCTGCTCCAGGATGGCATGCTGCAGAGAATGCAGGTAGATTTTGTGCTCACTCCTGGCATGCAGCTGGACAATAAAGCCTGATCCAGCCCCCCCTCAGCATATGTCCGGCTCTGGCATTGGGGCGGGGCAACTTTGGGAGCAGCCCCAGCCCTGCTCCTGCTCCCGGCTGGGCACCCAGCTGCTGGGACACAGGTGTGTCCTGATGCCACCGTCTACTCCTTTGAGAAGGGGAGGACAGAGTGCATCAGGGAGTTTGGTGTGGCTTACATGCGGCAAGGAGAAGGTGCAGCCCCAAACTGGCTTTCACTTCTAGAACCTTTTGCTATTGCGGGAGCAGCTGCTGGAGCTTTTCAACCGAGCTGCAAGAGTGAAAAGTGTGATGGCATGTCTATCTGAGAAGGAAGGTTCGGTGCCGCAGCCTGTTGTGCACAATTTATATGCTGATAAGAGAAGGGGGTGCTTTTGGAACGTTTTCCTTCCTGACACTTCTGTCTCTGTGAGCTTTAGCTGCTTGGACTCAGGGATACCGAAGGTATGTGAAAGTGACTGGGATGCGAGAATCATGTTGCACAGGGAACAGGGAAGGTCAGCAAATGTTTCCTGTCCTGGCACATCTCTCAGTCTGAACTGCAGCTGCAGATGCTTCACTTCCGCCAAGGACTCTGCCACCTTGAGAGAAGGATGCGCTCTATGGAGTTGAGAAAGAAAGTGCGTCTCACTAGCTTCTTTCCTCTACTTCATAGACAGCAAAGGGGCTATGAAAGGCAGCACTGGCTTTTTGTTCTAGGACTTCTTCTTTACAAGCAGCTGCTGGATGTTTGGAAGGGGGTTTGGGATAAACAAAAATGAGAGGCTAAGATGGTAAGAGGGTAAGATGGAAGTCATCTGGCAAAAGCAGAGCTCACAAAAGGGCCAGCTGAGAAAGCTCTTGCTGCCTACAACTTCAACTGCACCCCTCAAAGCAGCAGCACACACGCTGCTCTCGGCACTTTCCTTCTCAGCTCTACGCACCATCCTAAGCCTTGCCTCTCCCACACTCAGGATCCAAAGACAACGGCACCAGGGACTGCTCACACACTAAAGGCACCAGGACAAAAGGCTCACCAGCTTGGCCTTTGCATTCCCGCTGACAGCTCCACAGCTTGAACCCAGAGAACTGCCTGCTGCCAACAGCCTTTCCAATCACTCTGAGCACCTCATGACAAGGAGTGTGGGGAATGAATCTCCAGCAGCCTCCTGCCCCAGGCTGTCCCCCGGGAGCAGCCCTGCTCCAGGCCGTGACTGCCACCTGCACAGCCAAAGGACCCAGAGCCGGTGTTACACACCACGGCTGTGCCTGGCACAGAGACACCAGTGGCCACACAAGTGGCCATGGCACTGTCCACACACAGTCCCTGCTGCTGCTCCCCCAGCCGCTGGCACCAACTCCCAGCCACCCACTCCTAAAGCCACGGGGCCCACTGGGACACTGCGGGGGCTCGTGGAAGCCAGCGGCCATTGTGACACAGCGGGGCTGCACAGAGCCCACGGTGCTTTGTGACCCGTGGCTCCCAGGAGAGCCTTTGTGATGCTGGGGAACTACAAGGAAGCCTGGCTCCTCTGTGACACCACCACAGAAGCTCAGGGGAGCCCTGGAGACCGTGCTGATGCTATTGAACCTGATGCAACCCTGCCTCCTCTGTGACACCACAGAAGCTCTTGGAGCCCTGGAGACCGTGGTGATGCTATGGAACCTGATGCAACCCTGCCTCCTCTGTGACACCACAGAACCTCTGGGAGCCCTGGAGACCGTGCTGATGCTATGGAACCTGATGCAACCCTGCCTCCACTGTGACACCACAGAAGCTCAGGGAGCCCTGGAGACTGTGGTGATGCTATGGAACCTGATGCAACCCTGCCTCCACTGTGACACCACAGAACCTCTGGGAGCCCTGGAGACCGTGCTGATGCTATGGAACCTGATGCAACCCTGCCTCCACTGTGACACCACAGAAGCTCGGGGAGCTCTGCAGACCGTGGGGATGCTGGCGGAGCTGACGGAACCCTGGGCACCACAGTGACGCTATGGAACCTGGTGGAACCGAGGGGCCACAGTGACACTGTGGGGCCTTTTGGAAGCAACAGGACCCTGGTGGGAAGCCACGGGATGATTAATCCTGCACGAACCTGCTCCAGGTGGGCTCCTCTCTCCCGGCTTCCACAGGTGCTGCTAGGATCCCACTCCGGCACTGGCTTGGCACGGGCTCACGGCTTCCTTTGGCAATGGCTCTGCTCCAGGATGGCATGCTGCAGAGAATGCAGGTAGATTTTGTGCTCACTCCTGGCATGCAGCTGGACAATAAAGCCTGATCCAGCCCCCCCTCAGCATATGTCCGGCTCTGGCATTGGGGCGGGGCAACTTTGGGAGCAGCCCCAGCCCTGCTCCTGCTCCCGGCTGGGCACCCAGCTGCTGGGACACAGGTGTGTCCTGATGCCACCGTCTACTCCTTTGAGAAGGGGAGGACAGAGTGCATCAGGGAGTTTGGTGTGGCTTACATGCGGCAAGGAGAAGGTGCAGCCCCAAACTGGCTTTCACTTCTAGAACCTTTTGCTATTGCGGGAGCAGCTGCTGGAGCTTTTCAACCGAGCTGCAAGAGTGAAAAGTGTGATGGCATGTCTATCTGAGAAGGAAGGTTCGGTGCCGCAGCCTGTTGTGCACAATTTATATGCTGATAAGAGAAGGGGGTGCTTTTGGAACGTTTTCCTTCCTGACACTTCTGTCTCTGTGAGCTTTAGCTGCTTGGACTCAGGGATACCGAAGGTATGTGAAAGTGACTGGGATGCGAGAATCATGTTGCACAGGGAACAGGGAAGGTCAGCAAATGTTTCCTGTCCTGGCACATCTCTCAGTCTGAACTGCAGCTGCAGATGCTTCACTTCCGCCAAGGACTCTGCCACCTTGAGAGAAGGATGCGCTCTATGGAGTTGAGAAAGAAAGTGCGTCTCACTAGCTTCTTTCCTCTACTTCATAGACAGCAAAGGGGCTATGAAAGGCAGCACTGGCTTTTTGTTCTAGGACTTCTTCTTTACAAGCAGCTGCTGGATGTTTGGAAGGGGGTTTGGGATATGCAAAAATGAGAGGCTAAGATGGTAAGAGGGTAAGATGGAAGTCATCTGGCAAAAGCAGAGCTCACAAAAGGGCCAGCTGAGAAAGCTCTTGCTGCCTACAACTTCAACTGCACCCCTCAAAGCAGCAGCACACACGCTGCTCTCGGCACTTTCCTTCTCAGCTCTACGCACCATCCTAAGCCTTGCCTCTCCCACACTCAGGATCCAAAGACAACGGCACCAGGGACTGCTCACACACTAAAGGCACCAGGACAAAAGGCTCACCAGCTTGGCCTTTGCATTCCCGCTGACAGCTCCACAGCTTGAACCCAGAGAACTGCCTGCTGCCAACAGCCTTTCCAATCACTCTGAGCACCTCATGACAAGGAGTGTGGGGAATGAATCTCCAGCAGCCTCCTGCCCCAGGCTGTCCCCCGGGAGCAGCCCTGCTCCAGGCCGTGACTGCCACCTGCACAGCCAAAGGACCCAGAGCCGGTGTTACACACCACGGCTGTGCCTGGCACAGAGACACCAGTGGCCACACAAGTGGCCATGGCACTGTCCACACACAGTCCCTGCTGCTGCTCCCCCAGCCGCTGGCACCAACTCCCAGCCACCCACTCCTAAAGCCACGGGGCCCACTGGGACACTGCGGGGGCTCGTGGAAGCCAGCGGCCATTGTGACACAGCGGGGCTGCACAGAGCCCACGGTGCTTTGTGACCCGTGGCTCCCAGGAGAGCCTTTGTGATGCTGGGGAACTACAAGGAAGCCTGGCTCCTCTGTGACACCACCACAGAAGCTCAGGGGAGCCCTGGAGACCGTGCTGATGCTATTGAACCTGATGCAACCCTGCCTCCTCTGTGACACCACAGAACCTCTGGGAGCCCTGGAGACTGTGCTGATGCTATGGAACCTGATGCAACCCTGCCTCCTCTGTGACACCACAGAAGCTCAGGGAGCCCTGGAGACTGTGGTGATGCTATGGAACCTGATGCAACCCTGCCTCCACTGTGACACCACAGAACCTCTGGGAGCCCTGGAGACCGTGCTGATGCTATGGAACCTGATGCAACCCTGCCTCCACTGTGACACCACAGAAGCTCGGGGAGCTCTGCAGACCGTGGGGATGCTGGCGAAGCTGACGGAACCCTGGGCACCACAGTGACGCTATGGAACCTGGTGGAACCGAGGGGCCACAGTGACACTGTGGGGCCTTTTGGAAGCAACAGGACCCTGGTGGGAAGCCACGGGATGATTAATCCTGCACGAACCTGCTCCAGGTGGGCTCCTCTCTCCCGGCTTCCACAGGTGCTGCTAGGATCCCACTCCGGCACTGGCTTGGCACGGGCTCACGGCTTCCTTTGGCAATGGCTCTGCTCCAGGATGGCATGCTGCAGAGAATGCAGGTAGATTTTGTGCTCACTCCTGGCATGCAGCTGGACAATAAAGCCTGATCCAGCCCCCCCTCAGCATATGTCCGGCTCTGGCATTGGGGCGGGGCAACTTTGGGAGCAGCCCCAGCCCTGCTCCTGCTCCCGGCTGGGCACCCAGCTGCTGGGACACAGGTGTGTCCTGATGCCACCGTCTACTCCTTTGAGAAGGGGAGGACAGAGTGCATCAGGGAGTTTGGTGTGGCTTACATGCGGCAAGGAGAAGGTGCAGCCCCAAACTGGCTTTCACTTCTAGAACCTTTTGCTATTGCGGGAGCAGCTGCTGGAGCTTTTCAACCGAGCTGCAAGAGTGAAAAGTGTGATGGCATGTCTATCTGAGAAGGAAGGTTCGGTGCCGCAGCCTGTTGTGCACAATTTATATGCTGATAAGAGAAGGGGGTGCTTTTGGAACGTTTTCCTTCCTGACACTTCTGTCTCTGTGAGCTTTAGCTGCTTGGACTCAGGGATACCGAAGGTATGTGAAAGTGACTGGGATGCGAGAATCATGTTGCACAGGGAACAGGGAAGGTCAGCAAATGTTTCCTGTCCTGGCACATCTCTCAGTCTGAACTGCAGCTGCAGATGCTTCACTTCCGCCAAGGACTCTGCCACCTTGAGAGAAGGATGCGCTCTATGGAGTTGAGAAAGAAAGTGCGTCTCACTAGCTTCTTTCCTCTACTTCATAGACAGCAAAGGGGCTATGAAAGGCAGCACTGGCTTTTTGTTCTAGGACTTCTTCTTTACAAGCAGCTGCTGGATGTTTGGAAGGGGGTTTGGGATATGCAAAAATGAGAGGCTAAGATGGTAAGAGGGTAAGATGGAAGTCATCTGGCAAAAGCAGAGCTCACAAAAGGGCCAGCTGAGAAAGCTCTTGCTGCCTACAACTTCAACTGCACCCCTCAAAGCAGCAGCACACACGCTGCTCTCGGCACTTTCCTTCTCAGCTCTACGCACCATCCTAAGCCTTGCCTCTCCCACACTCAGGATCCAAAGACAACGGCACCAGGGACTGCTCACACACTAAAGGCACCAGGACAAAAGGCTCACCAGCTTGGCCTTTGCATTCCCGCTGACAGCTCCACAGCTTGAACCCAGAGAACTGCCTGCTGCCAACAGCCTTTCCAATCACTCTGAGCACCTCATGACAAGGAGTGTGGGGAATGAATCTCCAGCAGCCTCCTGCCCCAGGCTGTCCCCCGGGAGCAGCCCTGCTCCAGGCCGTGACTGCCACCTGCACAGCCAAAGGACCCAGAGCCGGTGTTACACACCACGGCTGTGCCTGGCACAGAGACACCAGTGGCCACACAAGTGGCCATGGCACTGTCCACACACAGTCCCTGCTGCTGCTCCCCCAGCCGCTGGCACCAACTCCCAGCCACCCACTCCTAAAGCCACGGGGCCCACTGGGACACTGCGGGGGCTCGTGGAAGCCAGCGGCCATTGTGACACAGCGGGGCTGCACAGAGCCCACGGTGCTTTGTGACCCGTGGCTCCCAGGAGAGCCTTTGTGATGCTGGGGAACTACAAGGAAGCCTGGCTCCTCTGTGACACCACCACAGAAGCTCAGGGGAGCCCTGGAGACCGTGCTGATGCTATTGAACCTGATGCAACCCTGCCTCCTCTGTGACACCACAGAACCTCTGGGAGCCCTGGAGACCGTGCTGATGCTATGGAACCTGATGCAACCCTGCCTCCTCTGTGACACCACAGAAGCTCAGGGAGCCCTGGAGACTGTGGTGATGCTATGGAACCTGATGCAACCCTGCCTCCACTGTGACACCACAGAACCTCTGGGAGCCCTGGAGACCGTGCTGATGCTATGGAACCTGATGCAACCCTGCCTCCACTGTGACACCACAGAAGCTCGGGGAGCTCTGCAGACCGTGGGGATGCTGGCGAAGCTGACGGAACCCTGGGCACCACAGTGACGCTATGGAACCTGGTGGAACCGAGGGGCCACAGTGACACTGTGGGGCCTTTTGGAAGCAACAGGACCCTGGTGGGAAGCCACGGGATGATTAATCCTGCACGAACCTGCTCCAGGTGGGCTCCTCTCTCCCGGCTTCCACAGGTGCTGCTAGGATCCCACTCCGGCACTGGCTTGGCACGGGCTCACGGCTTCCTTTGGCAATGGCTCTGCTCCAGGATGGCATGCTGCAGAGAATGCAGGTAGATTTTGTGCTCACTCCTGGCATGCAGCTGGACAATAAAGCCTGATCCAGCCCCCCCTCAGCATATGTCCGGCTCTGGCATTGGGGCGGGGCAACTTTGGGAGCAGCCCCAGCCCTGCTCCTGCTCCCGGCTGGGCACCCAGCTGCTGGGACACAGGTGTGTCCTGATGCCACCGTCTACTCCTTTGAGAAGGGGAGGACAGAGTGCATCAGGGAGTTTGGTGTGGCTTACATGCGGCAAGGAGAAGGTGCAGCCCCAAACTGGCTTTCACTTCTAGAACCTTTTGCTATTGCGGGAGCAGCTGCTGGAGCTTTTCAACCGAGCTGCAAGAGTGAAAAGTGTGATGGCATGTCTATCTGAGAAGGAAGGTTCGGTGCCGCAGCCTGTTGTGCACAATTTATATGCTGATAAGAGAAGGGGGTGCTTTTGGAACGTTTTCCTTCCTGACACTTCTGTCTCTGTGAGCTTTAGCTGCTTGGACTCAGGGATACCGAAGGTATGTGAAAGTGACTGGGATGCGAGAATCATGTTGCACAGGGAACAGGGAAGGTCAGCAAATGTTTCCTGTCCTGGCACATCTCTCAGTCTGAACTGCAGCTGCAGATGCTTCACTTCCGCCAAGGACTCTGCCACCTTGAGAGAAGGATGCGCTCTATGGAGTTGAGAAAGAAAGTGCGTCTCACTAGCTTCTTTCCTCTACTTCATAGACAGCAAAGGGGCTATGAAAGGCAGCACTGGCTTTTTGTTCTAGGACTTCTTCTTTACAAGCAGCTGCTGGATGTTTGGAAGGGGGTTTGGGATATGCAAAAATGAGAGGCTAAGATGGTAAGAGGGTAAGATGGAAGTCATCTGGCAAAAGCAGAGCTCACAAAAGGGCCAGCTGAGAAAGCTCTTGCTGCCTACAACTTCAACTGCACCCCTCAAAGCAGCAGCACACACGCTGCTCTCGGCACTTTCCTTCTCAGCTCTACGCACCATCCTAAGCCTTGCCTCTCCCACACTCAGGATCCAAAGACAACGGCACCAGGGACTGCTCACACACTAAAGGCACCAGGACAAAAGGCTCACCAGCTTGGCCTTTGCATTCCCGCTGACAGCTCCACAGCTTGAACCCAGAGAACTGCCTGCTGCCAACAGCCTTTCCAATCACTCTGAGCACCTCATGACAAGGAGTGTGGGGAATGAATCTCCAGCAGCCTCCTGCCCCAGGCTGTCCCCCGGGAGCAGCCCTGCTCCAGGCCGTGACTGCCACCTGCACAGCCAAAGGACCCAGAGCCGGTGTTACACACCACGGCTGTGCCTGGCACAGAGACACCAGTGGCCACACAAGTGGCCATGGCACTGTCCACACACAGTCCCTGCTGCTGCTCCCCCAGCCGCTGGCACCAACTCCCAGCCACCCACTCCTAAAGCCACGGGGCCCACTGGGACACTGCGGGGGCTCGTGGAAGCCAGCGGCCATTGTGACACAGCGGGGCTGCACAGAGCCCACGGTGCTTTGTGACCCGTGGCTCCCAGGAGAGCCTTTGTGATGCTGGGGAACTACAAGGAAGCCTGGCTCCTCTGTGACACCACCACAGAAGCTCAGGGGAGCCCTGGAGACCGTGCTGATGCTATTGAACCTGATGCAACCCTGCCTCCTCTGTGACACCACAGAACCTCTGGGAGCCCTGGAGACTGTGCTGATGCTATGGAACCTGATGCAACCCTGCCTCCTCTGTGACACCACAGAAGCTCAGGGAGCCCTGGAGACTGTGGTGATGCTATGGAACCTGATGCAACCCTGCCTCCACTGTGACACCACAGAACCTCTGGGAGCCCTGGAGACCGTGCTGATGCTATGGAACCTGATGCAACCCTGCCTCCACTGTGACACCACAGAAGCTCGGGGAGCTCTGCAGACCGTGGGGATGCTGGCGAAGCTGACGGAACCCTGGGCACCACAGTGACGCTATGGAACCTGGTGGAACCGAGGGGCCACAGTGACACTGTGGGGCCTTTTGGAAGCAACAGGACCCTGGTGGGAAGCCACGGGATGATTAATCCTGCACGAACCTGCTCCAGGTGGGCTCCTCTCTCCCGGCTTCCACAGGTGCTGCTAGGATCCCACTCCGGCACTGGCTTGGCACGGGCTCACGGCTTCCTTTGGCAATGGCTCTGCTCCAGGATGGCATGCTGCAGAGAATGCAGGTAGATTTTGTGCTCACTCCTGGCATGCAGCTGGACAATAAAGCCTGATCCAGCCCCCCCTCAGCATATGTCCGGCTCTGGCATTGGGGCGGGGCAACTTTGGGAGCAGCCCCAGCCCTGCTCCTGCTCCCGGCTGGGCACCCAGCTGCTGGGACACAGGTGTGTCCTGATGCCACCGTCTACTCCTTTGAGAAGGGGAGGACAGAGTGCATCAGGGAGTTTGGTGTGGCTTACATGCGGCAAGGAGAAGGTGCAGCCCCAAACTGGCTTTCACTTCTAGAACCTTTTGCTATTGCGGGAGCAGCTGCTGGAGCTTTTCAACCGAGCTGCAAGAGTGAAAAGTGTGATGGCATGTCTATCTGAGAAGGAAGGTTCGGTGCCGCAGCCTGTTGTGCACAATTTATATGCTGATAAGAGAAGGGGGTGCTTTTGGAACGTTTTCCTTCCTGACACTTCTGTCTCTGTGAGCTTTAGCTGCTTGGACTCAGGGATACCGAAGGTATGTGAAAGTGACTGGGATGCGAGAATCATGTTGCACAGGGAACAGGGAAGGTCAGCAAATGTTTCCTGTCCTGGCACATCTCTCAGTCTGAACTGCAGCTGCAGATGCTTCACTTCCGCCAAGGACTCTGCCACCTTGAGAGAAGGATGCGCTCTATGGAGTTGAGAAAGAAAGTGCGTCTCACTAGCTTCTTTCCTCTACTTCATAGACAGCAAAGGGGCTATGAAAGGCAGCACTGGCTTTTTGTTCTAGGACTTCTTCTTTACAAGCAGCTGCTGGATGTTTGGAAGGGGGTTTGGGATATGCAAAAATGAGAGGCTAAGATGGTAAGAGGGTAAGATGGAAGTCATCTGGCAAAAGCAGAGCTCACAAAAGGGCCAGCTGAGAAAGCTCTTGCTGCCTACAACTTCAACTGCACCCCTCAAAGCAGCAGCACACACGCTGCTCTCGGCACTTTCCTTCTCAGCTCTACGCACCATCCTAAGCCTTGCCTCTCCCACACTCAGGATCCAAAGACAACGGCACCAGGGACTGCTCACACACTAAAGGCACCAGGACAAAAGGCTCACCAGCTTGGCCTTTGCATTCCCGCTGACAGCTCCACAGCTTGAACCCAGAGAACTGCCTGCTGCCAACAGCCTTTCCAATCACTCTGAGCACCTCATGACAAGGAGTGTGGGGAATGAATCTCCAGCAGCCTCCTGCCCCAGGCTGTCCCCCGGGAGCAGCCCTGCTCCAGGCCGTGACTGCCACCTGCACAGCCAAAGGACCCAGAGCCGGTGTTACACACCACGGCTGTGCCTGGCACAGAGACACCAGTGGCCACACAAGTGGCCATGGCACTGTCCACACACAGTCCCTGCTGCTGCTCCCCCAGCCGCTGGCACCAACTCCCAGCCACCCACTCCTAAAGCCACGGGGCCCACTGGGACACTGCGGGGGCTCGTGGAAGCCAGCGGCCATTGTGACACAGCGGGGCTGCACAGAGCCCACGGTGCTTTGTGACCCGTGGCTCCCAGGAGAGCCTTTGTGATGCTGGGGAACTACAAGGAAGCCTGGCTCCTCTGTGACACCACCACAGAAGCTCAGGGGAGCCCTGGAGACCGTGCTGATGCTATTGAACCTGATGCAACCCTGCCTCCTCTGTGACACCACAGAACCTCTGGGAGCCCTGGAGACCGTGCTGATGCTATGGAACCTGATGCAACCCTGCCTCCTCTGTGACACCACAGAAGCTCAGGGAGCCCTGGAGACTGTGGTGATGCTATGGAACCTGATGCAACCCTGCCTCCACTGTGACACCACAGAACCTCTGGGAGCCCTGGAGACCGTGCTGATGCTATGGAACCTGATGCAACCCTGCCTCCACTGTGACACCACAGAAGCTCGGGGAGCTCTGCAGACCGTGGGGATGCTGGCGAAGCTGACGGAACCCTGGGCACCACAGTGACGCTATGGAACCTGGTGGAACCGAGGGGCCACAGTGACACTGTGGGGCCTTTTGGAAGCAACAGGACCCTGGTGGGAAGCCACGGGATGATTAATCCTGCACGAACCTGCTCCAGGTGGGCTCCTCTCTCCCGGCTTCCACAGGTGCTGCTAGGATCCCACTCCGGCACTGGCTTGGCACGGGCTCACGGCTTCCTTTGGCAATGGCTCTGCTCCAGGATGGCATGCTGCAGAGAATGCAGGTAGATTTTGTGCTCACTCCTGGCATGCAGCTGGACAATAAAGCCTGATCCAGCCCCCCCTCAGCATATGTCCGGCTCTGGCATTGGGGCGGGGCAACTTTGGGAGCAGCCCCAGCCCTGCTCCTGCTCCCGGCTGGGCACCCAGCTGCTGGGACACAGGTGTGTCCTGATGCCACCGTCTACTCCTTTGAGAAGGGGAGGACAGAGTGCATCAGGGAGTTTGGTGTGGCTTACATGCGGCAAGGAGAAGGTGCAGCCCCAAACTGGCTTTCACTTCTAGAACCTTTTGCTATTGCGGGAGCAGCTGCTGGAGCTTTTCAACCGAGCTGCAAGAGTGAAAAGTGTGATGGCATGTCTATCTGAGAAGGAAGGTTCGGTGCCGCAGCCTGTTGTGCACAATTTATATGCTGATAAGAGAAGGGGGTGCTTTTGGAACGTTTTCCTTCCTGACACTTCTGTCTCTGTGAGCTTTAGCTGCTTGGACTCAGGGATACCGAAGGTATGTGAAAGTGACTGGGATGCGAGAATCATGTTGCACAGGGAACAGGGAAGGTCAGCAAATGTTTCCTGTCCTGGCACATCTCTCAGTCTGAACTGCAGCTGCAGATGCTTCACTTCCGCCAAGGACTCTGCCACCTTGAGAGAAGGATGCGCTCTATGGAGTTGAGAAAGAAAGTGCGTCTCACTAGCTTCTTTCCTCTACTTCATAGACAGCAAAGGGGCTATGAAAGGCAGCACTGGCTTTTTGTTCTAGGACTTCTTCTTTACAAGCAGCTGCTGGATGTTTGGAAGGGGGTTTGGGATATGCAAAAATGAGAGGCTAAGATGGTAAGAGGGTAAGATGGAAGTCATCTGGCAAAAGCAGAGCTCACAAAAGGGCCAGCTGAGAAAGCTCTTGCTGCCTACAACTTCAACTGCACCCCTCAAAGCAGCAGCACACACGCTGCTCTCGGCACTTTCCTTCTCAGCTCTACGCACCATCCTAAGCCTTGCCTCTCCCACACTCAGGATCCAAAGACAACGGCACCAGGGACTGCTCACACACTAAAGGCACCAGGACAAAAGGCTCACCAGCTTGGCCTTTGCATTCCCGCTGACAGCTCCACAGCTTGAACCCAGAGAACTGCCTGCTGCCAACAGCCTTTCCAATCACTCTGAGCACCTCATGACAAGGAGTGTGGGGAATGAATCTCCAGCAGCCTCCTGCCCCAGGCTGTCCCCCGGGAGCAGCCCTGCTCCAGGCCGTGACTGCCACCTGCACAGCCAAAGGACCCAGAGCCGGTGTTACACACCACGGCTGTGCCTGGCACAGAGACACCAGTGGCCACACAAGTGGCCATGGCACTGTCCACACACAGTCCCTGCTGCTGCTCCCCCAGCCGCTGGCACCAACTCCCAGCCACCCACTCCTAAAGCCACGGGGCCCACTGGGACACTGCGGGGGCTCGTGGAAGCCAGCGGCCATTGTGACACAGCGGGGCTGCACAGAGCCCACGGTGCTTTGTGACCCGTGGCTCCCAGGAGAGCCTTTGTGATGCTGGGGAACTACAAGGAAGCCTGGCTCCTCTGTGACACCACCACAGAAGCTCAGGGGAGCCCTGGAGACCGTGCTGATGCTATTGAACCTGATGCAACCCTGCCTCCTCTGTGACACCACAGAACCTCTGGGAGCCCTGGAGACTGTGCTGATGCTATGGAACCTGATGCAACCCTGCCTCCTCTGTGACACCACAGAAGCTCAGGGAGCCCTGGAGACTGTGGTGATGCTATGGAACCTGATGCAACCCTGCCTCCACTGTGACACCACAGAACCTCTGGGAGCCCTGGAGACCGTGCTGATGCTATGGAACCTGATGCAACCCTGCCTCCACTGTGACACCACAGAAGCTCGGGGAGCTCTGCAGACCGTGGGGATGCTGGCGAAGCTGACGGAACCCTGGGCACCACAGTGACGCTATGGAACCTGGTGGAACCGAGGGGCCACAGTGACACTGTGGGGCCTTTTGGAAGCAACAGGACCCTGGTGGGAAGCCACGGGATGATTAATCCTGCACGAACCTGCTCCAGGTGGGCTCCTCTCTCCCGGCTTCCACAGGTGCTGCTAGGATCCCACTCCGGCACTGGCTTGGCACGGGCTCACGGCTTCCTTTGGCAATGGCTCTGCTCCAGGATGGCATGCTGCAGAGAATGCAGGTAGATTTTGTGCTCACTCCTGGCATGCAGCTGGACAATAAAGCCTGATCCAGCCCCCCCTCAGCATATGTCCGGCTCTGGCATTGGGGCGGGGCAACTTTGGGAGCAGCCCCAGCCCTGCTCCTGCTCCCGGCTGGGCACCCAGCTGCTGGGACACAGGTGTGTCCTGATGCCACCGTCTACTCCTTTGAGAAGGGGAGGACAGAGTGCATCAGGGAGTTTGGTGTGGCTTACATGCGGCAAGGAGAAGGTGCAGCCCCAAACTGGCTTTCACTTCTAGAACCTTTTGCTATTGCGGGAGCAGCTGCTGGAGCTTTTCAACCGAGCTGCAAGAGTGAAAAGTGTGATGGCATGTCTATCTGAGAAGGAAGGTTCGGTGCCGCAGCCTGTTGTGCACAATTTATATGCTGATAAGAGAAGGGGGTGCTTTTGGAACGTTTTCCTTCCTGACACTTCTGTCTCTGTGAGCTTTAGCTGCTTGGACTCAGGGATACCGAAGGTATGTGAAAGTGACTGGGATGCGAGAATCATGTTGCACAGGGAACAGGGAAGGTCAGCAAATGTTTCCTGTCCTGGCACATCTCTCAGTCTGAACTGCAGCTGCAGATGCTTCACTTCCGCCAAGGACTCTGCCACCTTGAGAGAAGGATGCGCTCTATGGAGTTGAGAAAGAAAGTGCGTCTCACTAGCTTCTTTCCTCTACTTCATAGACAGCAAAGGGGCTATGAAAGGCAGCACTGGCTTTTTGTTCTAGGACTTCTTCTTTACAAGCAGCTGCTGGATGTTTGGAAGGGGGTTTGGGATATGCAAAAATGAGAGGCTAAGATGGTAAGAGGGTAAGATGGAAGTCATCTGGCAAAAGCAGAGCTCACAAAAGGGCCAGCTGAGAAAGCTCTTGCTGCCTACAACTTCAACTGCACCCCTCAAAGCAGCAGCACACACGCTGCTCTCGGCACTTTCCTTCTCAGCTCTACGCACCATCCTAAGCCTTGCCTCTCCCACACTCAGGATCCAAAGACAACGGCACCAGGGACTGCTCACACACTAAAGGCACCAGGACAAAAGGCTCACCAGCTTGGCCTTTGCATTCCCGCTGACAGCTCCACAGCTTGAACCCAGAGAACTGCCTGCTGCCAACAGCCTTTCCAATCACTCTGAGCACCTCATGACAAGGAGTGTGGGGAATGAATCTCCAGCAGCCTCCTGCCCCAGGCTGTCCCCCGGGAGCAGCCCTGCTCCAGGCCGTGACTGCCACCTGCACAGCCAAAGGACCCAGAGCCGGTGTTACACACCACGGCTGTGCCTGGCACAGAGACACCAGTGGCCACACAAGTGGCCATGGCACTGTCCACACACAGTCCCTGCTGCTGCTCCCCCAGCCGCTGGCACCAACTCCCAGCCACCCACTCCTAAAGCCACGGGGCCCACTGGGACACTGCGGGGGCTCGTGGAAGCCAGCGGCCATTGTGACACAGCGGGGCTGCACAGAGCCCACGGTGCTTTGTGACCCGTGGCTCCCAGGAGAGCCTTTGTGATGCTGGGGAACTACAAGGAAGCCTGGCTCCTCTGTGACACCACCACAGAAGCTCAGGGGAGCCCTGGAGACCGTGCTGATGCTATTGAACCTGATGCAACCCTGCCTCCTCTGTGACACCACAGAACCTCTGGGAGCCCTGGAGACCGTGCTGATGCTATGGAACCTGATGCAACCCTGCCTCCTCTGTGACACCACAGAAGCTCAGGGAGCCCTGGAGACTGTGGTGATGCTATGGAACCTGATGCAACCCTGCCTCCACTGTGACACCACAGAACCTCTGGGAGCCCTGGAGACCGTGCTGATGCTATGGAACCTGATGCAACCCTGCCTCCACTGTGACACCACAGAAGCTCGGGGAGCTCTGCAGACCGTGGGGATGCTGGCGAAGCTGACGGAACCCTGGGCACCACAGTGACGCTATGGAACCTGGTGGAACCGAGGGGCCACAGTGACACTGTGGGGCCTTTTGGAAGCAACAGGACCCTGGTGGGAAGCCACGGGATGATTAATCCTGCACGAACCTGCTCCAGGTGGGCTCCTCTCTCCCGGCTTCCACAGGTGCTGCTAGGATCCCACTCCGGCACTGGCTTGGCACGGGCTCACGGCTTCCTTTGGCAATGGCTCTGCTCCAGGATGGCATGCTGCAGAGAATGCAGGTAGATTTTGTGCTCACTCCTGGCATGCAGCTGGACAATAAAGCCTGATCCAGCCCCCCCTCAGCATATGTCCGGCTCTGGCATTGGGGCGGGGCAACTTTGGGAGCAGCCCCAGCCCTGCTCCTGCTCCCGGCTGGGCACCCAGCTGCTGGGACACAGGTGTGTCCTGATGCCACCGTCTACTCCTTTGAGAAGGGGAGGACAGAGTGCATCAGGGAGTTTGGTGTGGCTTACATGCGGCAAGGAGAAGGTGCAGCCCCAAACTGGCTTTCACTTCTAGAACCTTTTGCTATTGCGGGAGCAGCTGCTGGAGCTTTTCAACCGAGCTGCAAGAGTGAAAAGTGTGATGGCATGTCTATCTGAGAAGGAAGGTTCGGTGCCGCAGCCTGTTGTGCACAATTTATATGCTGATAAGAGAAGGGGGTGCTTTTGGAACGTTTTCCTTCCTGACACTTCTGTCTCTGTGAGCTTTAGCTGCTTGGACTCAGGGATACCGAAGGTATGTGAAAGTGACTGGGATGCGAGAATCATGTTGCACAGGGAACAGGGAAGGTCAGCAAATGTTTCCTGTCCTGGCACATCTCTCAGTCTGAACTGCAGCTGCAGATGCTTCACTTCCGCCAAGGACTCTGCCACCTTGAGAGAAGGATGCGCTCTATGGAGTTGAGAAAGAAAGTGCGTCTCACTAGCTTCTTTCCTCTACTTCATAGACAGCAAAGGGGCTATGAAAGGCAGCACTGGCTTTTTGTTCTAGGACTTCTTCTTTACAAGCAGCTGCTGGATGTTTGGAAGGGGGTTTGGGATATGCAAAAATGAGAGGCTAAGATGGTAAGAGGGTAAGATGGAAGTCATCTGGCAAAAGCAGAGCTCACAAAAGGGCCAGCTGAGAAAGCTCTTGCTGCCTACAACTTCAACTGCACCCCTCAAAGCAGCAGCACACACGCTGCTCTCGGCACTTTCCTTCTCAGCTCTACGCACCATCCTAAGCCTTGCCTCTCCCACACTCAGGATCCAAAGACAACGGCACCAGGGACTGCTCACACACTAAAGGCACCAGGACAAAAGGCTCACCAGCTTGGCCTTTGCATTCCCGCTGACAGCTCCACAGCTTGAACCCAGAGAACTGCCTGCTGCCAACAGCCTTTCCAATCACTCTGAGCACCTCATGACAAGGAGTGTGGGGAATGAATCTCCAGCAGCCTCCTGCCCCAGGCTGTCCCCCGGGAGCAGCCCTGCTCCAGGCCGTGACTGCCACCTGCACAGCCAAAGGACCCAGAGCCGGTGTTACACACCACGGCTGTGCCTGGCACAGAGACACCAGTGGCCACACAAGTGGCCATGGCACTGTCCACACACAGTCCCTGCTGCTGCTCCCCCAGCCGCTGGCACCAACTCCCAGCCACCCACTCCTAAAGCCACGGGGCCCACTGGGACACTGCGGGGGCTCGTGGAAGCCAGCGGCCATTGTGACACAGCGGGGCTGCACAGAGCCCACGGTGCTTTGTGACCCGTGGCTCCCAGGAGAGCCTTTGTGATGCTGGGGAACTACAAGGAAGCCTGGCTCCTCTGTGACACCACCACAGAAGCTCAGGGGAGCCCTGGAGACCGTGCTGATGCTATTGAACCTGATGCAACCCTGCCTCCTCTGTGACACCACAGAACCTCTGGGAGCCCTGGAGACCGTGCTGATGCTATGGAACCTGATGCAACCCTGCCTCCTCTGTGACACCACAGAACCCCTGGGAGCCCTGGAGACCGTGCTGATGCTATGGAACCTGATGCAACCCTGCCTCCACTGTGACACCACAGAAGCTCAGGGAGCCCTGGAGACTGTGGTGATGCTATGGAACCTGATGCAACCCTGCCTCCACTGTGACACCACAGAACCTCTGGGAGCCCTGGAGACCGTGCTGATGCTATGGAACCTGATGCAACCCTGCCTCCACTGTGACACCACAGAAGCTCGGGGAGCTCTGCAGACCGTGGGGATGCTGGCGAAGCTGACGGAACCCTGGGCACCACAGTGACGCTATGGAACCTGGTGGAACCGAGGGGCCACAGTGACACTGTGGGGCCTTTTGGAAGCAACAGGACCCTGGTGGGAAGCCACGGGATGATTAATCCTGCACGAACCTGCTCCAGGTGGGCTCCTCTCTCCCGGCTTCCACAGGTGCTGCTAGGATCCCACTCCGGCACTGGCTTGGCACCGGCTCACAGCTTCCTTTGGCAATGGCTCTGCTCCAGGATGGCATGCTGCAGAGAATGCAGGTAGATTTTGTGCTCACTCCTGGCATGCAGCTGGACAATAAAGCCTGATCCAGCCCCCCCTCAGCATATGTCCGGCTCTGGCATTGGGGCGGGGCAACTTTGGGAGCAGCCCCAGCCCTGCTCCTGCTCCCGGCTGGGCACCCAGCTGCTGGGACACAGGTGTGTCCTGATGCCACCGTCTACTCCTTTGAGAAGGGGAGGACAGAGTGCATCAGGGAGTTTGGTGTGGCTTACATGCGGCAAGGAGAAGGTGCAGCCCCAAACTGGCTTTCACTTCTAGAACCTTTTGCTATTGCGGGAGCAGCTGCTGGAGCTTTTCAACCGAGCTGCAAGAGTGAAAAGTGTGATGGCATGTCTATCTGAGAAGGAAGGTTCGGTGCCGCAGCCTGTTGTGCACAATTTATATGCTGATAAGAGAAGGGGGTGCTTTTGCAACGTTTTCCTTCCTGACACTTCTGTCTCTGTGAGCTTTAGCTGCTTGGACTCAGGGATACCGAAGGTATGTGAAAGTGACTGGGATGCGAGAATCATGTTGCACAGGGAACAGGGAAGGTCAGCAAATGTTTCCTGTCCTGGCACATCTCTCAGTCTGAACTGCAGCTACAGATGCTTCACTTCCGCCAAGGACTCTGCCACCTTGAGAGAAGGATGCGCTCTATGGAGTTGAGAAAGAAAGTGCGTCTCACTAGCTTCTTTCCTCTACTTCATAGACAGCAAAGGGGCTATGAAAGGCAGCACTGGCTTTTTGTTCTAGGACTTCTTCTTTACAAGCAGCTGCTGGATGTTTGGAAGGGGGTTTGGGATATGCAAAAATGAGAGGCTAAGATGGTAAGAGGGTAAGATGGAAGTCATCTGGCAAAAGCAGAGCTCACAAAAGGGCCAGCTGAGAAAGCTCTTGCTGCCTACAACTTCAACTGCACCCCTCAAAGCAGCAGCACACACGCTGCTCTCGGCACTTTCCTTCTCAGCTCTACGCACCATCCTAAGCCTTGCCTCTCCCACACTCAGGATCCAAAGACAACGGCACCAGGGACTGCTCACACACTAAAGGCACCAGGACAAAAGGCTCACCAGCTTGGCCTTTGCATTCCCGCTGACAGCTCCACAGCTTGAACCCAGAGAACTGCCTGCTGCCAACAGCCTTTCCAATCACTCTGAGCACCTCATGACAAGGAGTGTGGGGAATGAATCTCCAGCAGCCTCCTGCCCCAGGCTGTCCCCCGGGAGCAGCCCTGCTCCAGGCCGTGACTGCCACCTGCACAGCCAAAGGACCCAGAGCCGGTGTTACACACCACGGCTGTGCCTGGCACAGAGACACCAGTGGCCACACAAGTGGCCATGGCACTGTCCACACACAGTCCCTGCTGCTGCTCCCCCAGCCGCTGGCACCAACTCCCAGCCACCCACTCCTAAAGCCACGGGGCCCACTGGGACACTGCGGGGGCTCGTGGAAGCCAGCGGCCATTGTGACACAGCGGGGCTGCACAGAGCCCATGGTGCTTTGTGACCCGTGGCTCCCAGGAGAGCCTTTGTGATGCTGGGGAACTACAAGGAAGCCTGGCTCCTCTGTGACACCACCACAGAAGCTCAGGGGAGCCCTGGAGACCATGCTGATGCTATTGAACCTGATGCAACCCTGCCTCCTCTGTGACACCACAGAACCTCTGGGAGCCCTGGAGACCATGCTGATGCTATGGAACCTGATGCAACCCTGCCTCCACTGTGACACCACAGAAGCTCAGGGAGCCCTGGAGACTGTGGTGATGCTATGGAACCTGATGCAACCCTGCCTCCACTGTGACACCACAGAACCTCTGGGAGCCCTGGAGACCGTGCTGATGCTATGGAACCTGATGCAACCCTGCCTCCACTGTGACACCACAGAAGCTCGGGGAGCTCTGCAGACCGTGGGGATGCTGGCGAAGCTGACGGAACCCTGGGCACCACAGTGACGCTATGGAACCTGGTGGAACCGAGGGGCCACAGTGACACTGTGGGGCCTTTTGGAAGCAACAGGACCCTGGTGGGAAGCCACGGGATGATTAATCCTGCACGAACCTGCTCCAGGTGGGCTCCTCTCTCCCGGCTTCCACAGGTGCTGCTAGGATCCCACTCCGGCACTGGCTTGGCACGGGCTCACAGCTTCCTTTGGCAATGGCTCTGCTCCAGGATGGCATGCTGCAGAGAATGCAGGTAGATTTTGTGCTCACTCCTGGCATGCAGCTGGACAATAAAGCCTGATCCAGCCCCCCCTCAGCATATGTCCGGCTCTGGCATTGGGGCGGGGCAACTTTGGGAGCAGCCCCAGCCCTGCTCCTGCTCCCGGCTGGGCACCCAGCTGCTGGGACACAGGTGTGTCCTGATGCCACCGTCTACTCCTTTGAGAAGGGGAGGACAGAGTGCATCAGGGAGTTTGGTGTGGCTTACATGCGGCAAGGAGAAGGTGCAGCCCCAAACTGGCTTTCACTTCTAGAACCTTTTGCTATTGCGGGAGCAGCTGCTGGAGCTTTTCAACCGAGCTGCAAGAGTGAAAAGTGTGATGGCATGTCTATCTGAGAAGGAAGGTTCGGTGCCGCAGCCTGTTGTGCACAATTTATATGCTGATAAGAGAAGGGGGTGCTTTTGGAACGTTTTCCTTCCTGACACTTCTGTCTCTGTGAGCTTTAGCTGCTTGGACTCAGGGATACCGAAGGTATGTGAAAGTGACTGGGATGCGAGAATCATGTTGCACAGGGAACAGGGAAGGTCAGCAAATGTTTCCTGTCCTGGCACATCTCTCAGTCTGAACTGCAGCTGCAGATGCTTCACTTCCGCCAAGGACTCTGCCACCTTGAGAGAAGGATGCGCTCTATGGAGTTGAGAAAGAAAGTGCGTCTCACTAGCTTCTTTCCTCTACTTCATAGACAGCAAAGGGGCTATGAAAGGCAGCACTGGCTTTTTGTTCTAGGACTTCTTCTTTACAAGCAGCTGCTGGATGTTTGGAAGGGGGTTTGGGATATGCAAAAATGAGAGGCTAAGATGGTAAGAGGGTAAGATGGAAGTCATCTGGCAAAAGCAGAGCTCACAAAAGGGCCAGCTGAGAAAGCTCTTGCTGCCTACAACTTCAACTGCACCCCTCAAAGCAGCAGCACACACGCTGCTCTCGGCACTTTCCTTCTCAGCTCTACGCACCATCCTAAGCCTTGCCTCTCCCACACTCAGGATCCAAAGACAACGGCACCAGGGACTGCTCACACACTAAAGGCACCAGGACAAAAGGCTCACCAGCTTGGCCGTTGCATTCCCGCTGACAGCTCCACAGCTTGAACCCAGAGAACTGCCTGCTGCCAACAGCCTTTCCAATCACTCTGAGCACCTCATGACAAGGAGTGTGGGGAATGAATCTCCAGCAGCCTCCTGCCCCAGGCTGTCCCCCGGGAGCAGCCCTGCTCCAGGCCGTGACTGCCACCTGCACAGCCAAAGGACCCAGAGCCGGTGTTACACACCACGGCTGTGCCTGGCACAGAGACACCAGTGGCCACACAAGTGGCCATGGCACTGTCCACACACAGTCCCTGCTGCTGCTCCCCCAGCCGCTGGCACCAACTCCCAGCCACCCACTCCTAAAGCCACGGGGCCCACTGGGACACTGCGGGGGCTCGTGGAAGCCAGCGGCCATTGTGACACAGCGGGGCTGCACAGAGCCCACGGTGCTTTGTGACCCGTGGCTCCCAGGAGAGCCTTTGTGATGCTGGGGAACTACAAGGAAGCCTGGCTCCTCTGTGACACCACCACAGAAGCTCAGGGGAGCCCTGGAGACCGTGCTGATGCTATTGAACCTGATGCAACCCTGCCTCCTCTGTGACACCACAGAAGCTCTTGGAGCCCTGGAGACCGTGGTGATGCTATGGAACCTGATGCAACCCTGCCTCCTCTGTGACACCACAGAAGCTCTGGGAGCCCTGGAGACCGTGCTGATGCTATGGAACCTGATGCAACCCTGCCTCCACTGTGACACCACAGAAGCTCAGGGAGCCCTGGAGACTGTGGTGATGCTATGGAACCTGATGCAACCCTGCCTCCACTGTGACACCACAGAACCTCTGGGAGCCCTGGAGACCGTGCTGATGCTATGGAACCTGATGCAACCCTGCCTCCACTGTGACACCACAGAAGCTCGGGGAGCTCTGCAGACCGTGGGGATGCTGGCGGAGCTGACGGAACCCTGGGCACCACAGTGACGCTATGGAACCTGGTGGAACCGAGGGGCCACAGTGACACTGTGGGGCCTTTTGGAAGCAACAGGACCCTGGTGGGAAGCCACGGGATGATTAATCCTGCACGAACCTGCTCCAGGTGGGCTCCTCTCTCCCGGCTTCCACAGGTGCTGCTAGGATCCCACTCCGGCACTGGCTTGGCACGGGCTCACGGCTTCCTTTGGCAATGGCTCTGCTCCAGGATGGCATGCTGCAGAGAATGCAGGTAGATTTTGTGCTCACTCCTGGCATGCAGCTGGACAATAAAGCCTGATCCAGCCCCCCCTCAGCATATGTCCGGCTCTGGCATTGGGGCGGGGCAACTTTGGGAGCAGCCCCAGCCCTGCTCCTGCTCCCGGCTGGGCACCCAGCTGCTGGGACACAGGTGTGTCCTGATGCCACCGTCTACTCCTTTGAGAAGGGGAGGACAGAGTGCATCAGGGAGTTTGGTGTGGCTTACATGCGGCAAGGAGAAGGTGCAGCCCCAAACTGGCTTTCACTTCTAGAACCTTTTGCTATTGCGGGAGCAGCTGCTGGAGCTTTTCAACCGAGCTGCAAGAGTGAAAAGTGTGATGGCATGTCTATCTGAGAAGGAAGGTTCGGTGCCGCAGCCTGTTGTGCACAATTTATATGCTGATAAGAGAAGGGGGTGCTTTTGGAACGTTTTCCTTCCTGACACTTCTGTCTCTGTGAGCTTTAGCTGCTTGGACTCAGGGATACCGAAGGTATGTGAAAGTGACTGGGATGCGAGAATCATGTTGCACAGGGAACAGGGAAGGTCAGCAAATGTTTCCTGTCCTGGCACATCTCTCAGTCTGAACTGCAGCTGCAGATGCTTCACTTCCGCCAAGGACTCTGCCACCTTGAGAGAAGGATGCGCTCTATGGAGTTGAGAAAGAAAGTGCGTCTCACTAGCTTCTTTCCTCTACTTCATAGACAGCAAAGGGGCTATGAAAGGCAGCACTGGCTTTTTGTTCTAGGACTTCTTCTTTACAAGCAGCTGCTGGATGTTTGGAAGGGGGTTTGGGATATGCAAAAATGAGAGGCTAAGATGGTAAGAGGGTAAGATGGAAGTCATCTGGCAAAAGCAGAGCTCACAAAAGGGCCAGCTGAGAAAGCTCTTGCTGCCTACAACTTCAACTGCACCCCTCAAAGCAGCAGCACACACGCTGCTCTCGGCACTTTCCTTCTCAGCTCTACGCACCATCCTAAGCCTTGCCTCTCCCACACTCAGGATCCAAAGACAACGGCACCAGGGACTGCTCACACACTAAAGGCACCAGGACAAAAGGCTCACCAGCTTGGCCTTTGCATTCCCGCTGACAGCTCCACAGCTTGAACCCAGAGAACTGCCTGCTGCCAACAGCCTTTCCAATCACTCTGAGCACCTCATGACAAGGAGTGTGGGGAATGAATCTCCAGCAGCCTCCTGCCCCAGGCTGTCCCCCGGGAGCAGCCCTGCTCCAGGCCGTGACTGCCACCTGCACAGCCAAAGGACCCAGAGCCGGTGTTACACACCACGGCTGTGCCTGGCACAGAGACACCAGTGGCCACACAAGTGGCCATGGCACTGTCCACACACAGTCCCTGCTGCTGCTCCCCCAGCCGCTGGCACCAACTCCCAGCCACCCACTCCTAAAGCCACGGGGCCCACTGGGACACTGCGGGGGCTCGTGGAAGCCAGCGGCCATTGTGACACAGCGGGGCTGCACAGAGCCCACGGTGCTTTGTGACCCGTGGCTCCCAGGAGAGCCTTTGTGATGCTGGGGAACTACAAGGAAGCCTGGCTCCTCTGTGACACCACCACAGAAGCTCAGGGGAGCCCTGGAGACCGTGCTGATGCTATTGAACCTGATGCAACCCTGCCTCCTCTGTGACACCACAGAAGCTCTTGGAGCCCTGGAGACCGTGCTGATGCTATGGAACCTGATGCAACCCTGCCTCCTCTGTGACACCACAGAACCTCTGGGAGCCCTGGAGACCGTGCTGATGCTATGGAACCTGATGCAACCCTGCCTCCACTGTGACACCACAGAACCTCTGGGAGCCCTGGAGACTGTGGTGATGCTATGGAACCTGATGCAACCCTGCCTCCACTGTGACACCACAGAACCTCTGGGAGCCCTGGAGACCGTGCTGATGCTATGGAACCTGATGCAACCCTGCCTCCACTGTGACACCACAGAAGCTCGGGGAGCTCTGCAGACCGTGGGGATGCTGGCGAAGCTGACGGAACCCTGGGCACCACAGTGACGCTATGGAACCTGGTGGAACCGAGGGGCCACAGTGACACTGTGGGGCCTTTTGGAAGCAACAGGACCCTGGTGGGAAGCCACGGGATGATTAATCCTGCACGAACCTGCTCCAGGTGGGCTCCTCTCTCCCGGCTTCCACAGGTGCTGCTAGGATCCCACTCCGGCACTGGCTTGGCACGGGCTCACGGCTTCCTTTGGCAATGGCTCTGCTCCAGGATGGCATGCTGCAGAGAATGCAGGTAGATTTTGTGCTCACTCCTGGCATGCAGCTGGACAATAAAGCCTGATCCAGCCCCCCCTCAGCATATGTCCGGCTCTGGCATTGGGGCGGGGCAACTTTGGGAGCAGCCCCAGCCCTGCTCCTGCTCCCGGCTGGGCACCCAGCTGCTGGGACACAGGTGTGTCCTGATGCCACCGTCTACTCCTTTGAGAAGGGGAGGACAGAGTGCATCAGGGAGTTTGGTGTGGCTTACATGCGGCAAGGAGAAGGTGCAGCCCCAAACTGGCTTTCACTTCTAGAACCTTTTGCTATTGCGGGAGCAGCTGCTGGAGCTTTTCAACCGAGCTGCAAGAGTGAAAAGTGTGATGGCATGTCTATCTGAGAAGGAAGGTTCGGTGCCGCAGCCTGTTGTGCACAATTTATATGCTGATAAGAGAAGGGGGTGCTTTTGGAACGTTTTCCTTCCTGACACTTCTGTCTCTGTGAGCTTTAGCTGCTTGGACTCAGGGATACCGAAGGTATGTGAAAGTGACTGGGATGCGAGAATCATGTTGCACAGGGAACAGGGAAGGTCAGCAAATGTTTCCTGTCCTGGCACATCTCTCAGTCTGAACTGCAGCTGCAGATGCTTCACTTCCGCCAAGGACTCTGCCACCTTGAGAGAAGGATGCGCTCTATGGAGTTGAGAAAGAAAGTGCGTCTCACTAGCTTCTTTCCTCTACTTCATAGACAGCAAAGGGGCTATGAAAGGCAGCACTGGCTTTTTGTTCTAGGACTTCTTCTTTACAAGCAGCTGCTGGATGTTTGGAAGGGGGTTTGGGATATGCAAAAATGAGAGGCTAAGATGGTAAGAGGGTAAGATGGAAGTCATCTGGCAAAAGCAGAGCTCACAAAAGGGCCAGCTGAGAAAGCTCTTGCTGCCTACAACTTCAACTGCACCCCTCAAAGCAGCAGCACACACGCTGCTCTCGGCACTTTCCTTCTCAGCTCTACGCACCATCCTAAGCCTTGCCTCTCCCACACTCAGGATCCAAAGACAACGGCACCAGGGACTGCTCACACACTAAAGGCACCAGGACAAAAGGCTCACCAGCTTGGCCTTTGCATTCCCGCTGACAGCTCCACAGCTTGAACCCAGAGAACTGCCTGCTGCCAACAGCCTTTCCAATCACTCTGAGCACCTCATGACAAGGAGTGTGGGGAATGAATCTCCAGCAGCCTCCTGCCCCAGGCTGTCCCCCGGGAGCAGCCCTGCTCCAGGCCGTGACTGCCACCTGCACAGCCAAAGGACCCAGAGCCGGTGTTACACACCACGGCTGTGCCTGGCACAGAGACACCAGTGGCCACACAAGTGGCCATGGCACTGTCCACACACAGTCCCTGCTGCTGCTCCCCCAGCCGCTGGCACCAACTCCCAGCCACCCACTCCTAAAGCCACGGGGCCCACTGGGACACTGCGGGGGCTCGTGGAAGCCAGCGGCCATTGTGACACAGCGGGGCTGCACAGAGCCCACGGTGCTTTGTGACCCGTGGCTCCCAGGAGAGCCTTTGTGATGCTGGGGAACTACAAGGAAGCCTGGCTCCTCTGTGACACCACCACAGAAGCTCAGGGGAGCCCTGGAGACCGTGCTGATGCTATTGAACCTGATGCAACCCTGCCTCCTCTGTGACACCACAGAACCTCTGGGAGCCCTGGAGACCGTGCTGATGCTATGGAACCTGATGCAACCCTGCCTCCTCTGTGACACCACAGAACCCCTGGGAGCCCTGGAGACCGTGCTGATGCTATGGAACCTGATGCAACCCTGCCTCCACTGTGACACCACAGAAGCTCAGGGAGCCCTGGAGACTGTGGTGATGCTATGGAACCTGATGCAACCCTGCCTCCACTGTGACACCACAGAACCTCTGGGAGCCCTGGAGACCGTGCTGATGCTATGGAACCTGATGCAACCCTGCCTCCACTGTGACACCACAGAAGCTCGGGGAGCTCTGCAGACCGTGGGGATGCTGGCGAAGCTGACGGAACCCTGGGCACCACAGTGACGCTATGGAACCTGGTGGAACCGAGGGGCCACAGTGACACTGTGGGGCCTTTTGGAAGCAACAGGACCCTGGTGGGAAGCCACGGGATGATTAATCCTGCACGAACCTGCTCCAGGTGGGCTCCTCTCTCCCGGCTTCCACAGGTGCTGCTAGGATCCCACTCCGGCACTGGCTTGGCACCGGCTCACAGCTTCCTTTGGCAATGGCTCTGCTCCAGGATGGCATGCTGCAGAGAATGCAGGTAGATTTTGTGCTCACTCCTGGCATGCAGCTGGACAATAAAGCCTGATCCAGCCCCCCCTCAGCATATGTCCGGCTCTGGCATTGGGGCGGGGCAACTTTGGGAGCAGCCCCAGCCCTGCTCCTGCTCCCGGCTGGGCACCCAGCTGCTGGGACACAGGTGTGTCCTGATGCCACCGTCTACTCCTTTGAGAAGGGGAGGACAGAGTGCATCAGGGAGTTTGGTGTGGCTTACATGCGGCAAGGAGAAGGTGCAGCCCCAAACTGGCTTTCACTTCTAGAACCTTTTGCTATTGCGGGAGCAGCTGCTGGAGCTTTTCAACCGAGCTGCAAGAGTGAAAAGTGTGATGGCATGTCTATCTGAGAAGGAAGGTTCGGTGCCGCAGCCTGTTGTGCACAATTTATATGCTGATAAGAGAAGGGGGTGCTTTTGGAACGTTTTCCTTCCTGACACTTCTGTCTCTGTGAGCTTTAGCTGCTTGGACTCAGGGATACCGAAGGTATGTGAAAGTGACTGGGATGCGAGAATCATGTTGCACAGGGAACAGGGAAGGTCAGCAAATGTTTCCTGTCCTGGCACATCTCTCAGTCTGAACTGCAGCTACAGATGCTTCACTTCCGCCAAGGACTCTGCCACCTTGAGAGAAGGATGCGCTCTATGGAGTTGAGAAAGAAAGTGCGTCTCACTAGCTTCTTTCCTCTACTTCATAGACAGCAAAGGGGCTATGAAAGGCAGCACTGGCTTTTTGTTCTAGGACTTCTTCTTTACAAGCAGCTGCTGGATGTTTGGAAGGGGGTTTGGGATATGCAAAAATGAGAGGCTAAGATGGTAAGAGGGTAAGATGGAAGTCATCTGGCAAAAGCAGAGCTCACAAAAGGGCCAGCTGAGAAAGCTCTTGCTGCCTACAACTTCAACTGCACCCCTCAAAGCAGCAGCACACACGCTGCTCTCGGCACTTTCCTTCTCAGCTCTACGCACCATCCTAAGCCTTGCCTCTCCCACACTCAGGATCCAAAGACAACGGCACCAGGGACTGCTCACACACTAAAGGCACCAGGACAAAAGGCTCACCAGCTTGGCCTTTGCATTCCCGCTGACAGCTCCACAGCTTGAACCCAGAGAACTGCCTGCTGCCAACAGCCTTTCCAATCACTCTGAGCACCTCATGACAAGGAGTGTGGGGAATGAATCTCCAGCAGCCTCCTGCCCCAGGCTGTCCCCCGGGAGCAGCCCTGCTCCAGGCCGTGACTGCCACCTGCACAGCCAAAGGACCCAGAGCCGGTGTTACACACCACGGCTGTGCCTGGCACAGAGACACCAGTGGCCACACAAGTGGCCATGGCACTGTCCACACACAGTCCCTGCTGCTGCTCCCCCAGCCGCTGGCACCAACTCCCAGCCACCCACTCCTAAAGCCACGGGGCCCACTGGGACACTGCGGGGGCTCGTGGAAGCCAGCGGCCATTGTGACACAGCGGGGCTGCACAGAGCCCATGGTGCTTTGTGACCCGTGGCTCCCAGGAGAGCCTTTGTGATGCTGGGGAACTACAAGGAAGCCTGGCTCCTCTGTGACACCACCACAGAAGCTCAGGGGAGCCCTGGAGACCATGCTGATGCTATTGAACCTGATGCAACCCTGCCTCCTCTGTGACACCACAGAACCTCTGGGAGCCCTGGAGACCATGCTGATGCTATGGAACCTGATGCAACCCTGCCTCCACTGTGACACCACAGAAGCTCAGGGAGCCCTGGAGACTGTGGTGATGCTATGGAACCTGATGCAACCCTGCCTCCACTGTGACACCACAGAACCTCTGGGAGCCCTGGAGACCGTGCTGATGCTATGGAACCTGATGCAACCCTGCCTCCACTGTGACACCACAGAAGCTCGGGGAGCTCTGCAGACCGTGGGGATGCTGGCGAAGCTGACGGAACCCTGGGCACCACAGTGACGCTATGGAACCTGGTGGAACCGAGGGGCCACAGTGACACTGTGGGGCCTTTTGGAAGCAACAGGACCCTGGTGGGAAGCCACGGGATGATTAATCCTGCACGAACCTGCTCCAGGTGGGCTCCTCTCTCCCGGCTTCCACAGGTGCTGCTAGGATCCCACTCCGGCACTGGCTTGGCACGGGCTCACAGCTTCCTTTGGCAATGGCTCTGCTCCAGGATGGCATGCTGCAGAGAATGCAGGTAGATTTTGTGCTCACTCCTGGCATGCAGCTGGACAATAAAGCCTGATCCAGCCCCCCCTCAGCATATGTCCGGCTCTGGCATTGGGGCGGGGCAACTTTGGGAGCAGCCCCAGCCCTGCTCCTGCTCCCGGCTGGGCACCCAGCTGCTGGGACACAGGTGTGTCCTGATGCCACCGTCTACTCCTTTGAGAAGGGGAGGACAGAGTGCATCAGGGAGTTTGGTGTGGCTTACATGCGGCAAGGAGAAGGTGCAGCCCCAAACTGGCTTTCACTTCTAGAACCTTTTGCTATTGCGGGAGCAGCTGCTGGAGCTTTTCAACCGAGCTGCAAGAGTGAAAAGTGTGATGGCATGTCTATCTGAGAAGGAAGGTTCGGTGCCGCAGCCTGTTGTGCACAATTTATATGCTGATAAGAGAAGGGGGTGCTTTTGGAACGTTTTCCTTCCTGACACTTCTGTCTCTGTGAGCTTTAGCTGCTTGGACTCAGGGATACCGAAGGTATGTGAAAGTGACTGGGATGCGAGAATCATGTTGCACAGGGAACAGGGAAGGTCAGCAAATGTTTCCTGTCCTGGCACATCTCTCAGTCTGAACTGCAGCTACAGATGCTTCACTTCCGCCAAGGACTCTGCCACCTTGAGAGAAGGATGCGCTCTATGGAGTTGAGAAAGAAAGTGCGTCTCACTAGCTTCTTTCCTCTACTTCATAGACAGCAAAGGGGCTATGAAAGGCAGCACTGGCTTTTTGTTCTAGGACTTCTTCTTTACAAGCAGCTGCTGGATGTTTGGAAGGGGGTTTGGGATATGCAAAAATGAGAGGCTAAGATGGTAAGAGGGTAAGATGGAAGTCATCTGGCAAAAGCAGAGCTCACAAAAGGGCCAGCTGAGAAAGCTCTTGCTGCCTACAACTTCAACTGCACCCCTCAAAGCAGCAGCACACACGCTGCTCTCGGCACTTTCCTTCTCAGCTCTACGCACCATCCTAAGCCTTGCCTCTCCCACACTCAGGATCCAAAGACAACGGCACCAGGGACTGCTCACACACTAAAGGCACCAGGACAAAAGGCTCACCAGCTTGGCCTTTGCATTCCCGCTGACAGCTCCACAGCTTGAACCCAGAGAACTGCCTGCTGCCAACAGCCTTTCCAATCACTCTGAGCACCTCATGACAAGGAGTGTGGGGAATGAATCTCCAGCAGCCTCCTGCCCCAGGCTGTCCCCCGGGAGCAGCCCTGCTCCAGGCCGTGACTGCCACCTGCACAGCCAAAGGACCCAGAGCCGGTGTTACACACCACGGCTGTGCCTGGCACAGAGACACCAGTGGCCACACAAGTGGCCATGGCACTGTCCACACACAGTCCCTGCTGCTGCTCCCCCAGCCGCTGGCACCAACTCCCAGCCACCCACTCCTAAAGCCACGGGGCCCACTGGGACACTGCGGGGGCTCGTGGAAGCCAGCGGCCATTGTGACACAGCGGGGCTGCACAGAGCCCATGGTGCTTTGTGACCCGTGGCTCCCAGGAGAGCCTTTGTGATGCTGGGGAACTACAAGGAAGCCTGGCTCCTCTGTGACACCACCACAGAAGCTCAGGGGAGCCCTGGAGACCATGCTGATGCTATTGAACCTGATGCAACCCTGCCTCCTCTGTGACACCACAGAACCTCTGGGAGCCCTGGAGACCATGCTGATGCTATGGAACCTGATGCAACCCTGCCTCCACTGTGACACCACAGAAGCTCAGGGAGCCCTGGAGACTGTGGTGATGCTATGGAACCTGATGCAACCCTGCCTCCACTGTGACACCACAGAACCTCTGGGAGCCCTGGAGACCGTGCTGATGCTATGGAACCTGATGCAACCCTGCCTCCACTGTGACACCACAGAAGCTCGGGGAGCTCTGCAGACCGTGGGGATGCTGGCGAAGCTGACGGAACCCTGGGCACCACAGTGACGCTATGGAACCTGGTGGAACCGAGGGGCCACAGTGACACTGTGGGGCCTTTTGGAAGCAACAGGACCCTGGTGGGAAGCCACGGGATGATTAATCCTGCACGAACCTGCTCCAGGTGGGCTCCTCTCTCCCGGCTTCCACAGGTGCTGCTAGGATCCCACTCCGGCACTGGCTTGGCACGGGCTCACAGCTTCCTTTGGCAATGGCTCTGCTCCAGGATGGCATGCTGCAGAGAATGCAGGTAGATTTTGTGCTCACTCCTGGCATGCAGCTGGACAATAAAGCCTGATCCAGCCCCCCCTCAGCATATGTCCGGCTCTGGCATTGGGGCGGGGCAACTTTGGGAGCAGCCCCAGCCCTGCTCCTGCTCCCGGCTGGGCACCCAGCTGCTGGGACACAGGTGTGTCCTGATGCCACCGTCTACTCCTTTGAGAAGGGGAGGACAGAGTGCATCAGGGAGTTTGGTGTGGCTTACATGCGGCAAGGAGAAGGTGCAGCCCCAAACTGGCTTTCACTTCTAGAACCTTTTGCTATTGCGGGAGCAGCTGCTGGAGCTTTTCAACCGAGCTGCAAGAGTGAAAAGTGTGATGGCATGTCTATCTGAGAAGGAAGGTTCGGTGCCGCAGCCTGTTGTGCACAATTTATATGCTGATAAGAGAAGGGGGTGCTTTTGGAACGTTTTCCTTCCTGACACTTCTGTCTCTGTGAGCTTTAGCTGCTTGGACTCAGGGATACCGAAGGTATGTGAAAGTGACTGGGATGCGAGAATCATGTTGCACAGGGAACAGGGAAGGTCAGCAAATGTTTCCTGTCCTGGCACATCTCTCAGTCTGAACTGCAGCTGCAGATGCTTCACTTCCGCCAAGGACTCTGCCACCTTGAGAGAAGGATGCGCTCTATGGAGTTGAGAAAGAAAGTGCGTCTCACTAGCTTCTTTCCTCTACTTCATAGACAGCAAAGGGGCTATGAAAGGCAGCACTGGCTTTTTGTTCTAGGACTTCTTCTTTACAAGCAGCTGCTGGATGTTTGGAAGGGGGTTTGGGATATGCAAAAATGAGAGGCTAAGATGGTAAGAGGGTAAGATGGAAGTCATCTGGCAAAAGCAGAGCTCACAAAAGGGCCAGCTGAGAAAGCTCTTGCTGCCTACAACTTCAACTGCACCCCTCAAAGCAGCAGCACACACGCTGCTCTCGGCACTTTCCTTCTCAGCTCTACGCACCATCCTAAGCCTTGCCTCTCCCACACTCAGGATCCAAAGACAACGGCACCAGGGACTGCTCACACACTAAAGGCACCAGGACAAAAGGCTCACCAGCTTGGCCGTTGCATTCCCGCTGACAGCTCCACAGCTTGAACCCAGAGAACTGCCTGCTGCCAACAGCCTTTCCAATCACTCTGAGCACCTCATGACAAGGAGTGTGGGGAATGAATCTCCAGCAGCCTCCTGCCCCAGGCTGTCCCCCGGGAGCAGCCCTGCTCCAGGCCGTGACTGCCACCTGCACAGCCAAAGGACCCAGAGCCGGTGTTACACACCACGGCTGTGCCTGGCACAGAGACACCAGTGGCCACACAAGTGGCCATGGCACTGTCCACACACAGTCCCTGCTGCTGCTCCCCCAGCCGCTGGCACCAACTCCCAGCCACCCACTCCTAAAGCCACGGGGCCCACTGGGACACTGCGGGGGCTCGTGGAAGCCAGCGGCCATTGTGACACAGCGGGGCTGCACAGAGCCCACGGTGCTTTGTGACCCGTGGCTCCCAGGAGAGCCTTTGTGATGCTGGGGAACTACAAGGAAGCCTGGCTCCTCTGTGACACCACCACAGAAGCTCAGGGGAGCCCTGGAGACCGTGCTGATGCTATTGAACCTGATGCAACCCTGCCTCCTCTGTGACACCACAGAAGCTCTTGGAGCCCTGGAGACCGTGGTGATGCTATGGAACCTGATGCAACCCTGCCTCCTCTGTGACACCACAGAACCTCTGGGAGCCCTGGAGACCGTGCTGATGCTATGGAACCTGATGCAACCCTGCCTCCACTGTGACACCACAGAAGCTCAGGGAGCCCTGGAGACTGTGGTGATGCTATGGAACCTGATGCAACCCTGCCTCCACTGTGACACCACAGAACCTCTGGGAGCCCTGGAGACCGTGCTGATGCTATGGAACCTGATGCAACCCTGCCTCCACTGTGACACCACAGAAGCTCGGGGAGCTCTGCAGACCGTGGGGATGCTGGCGGAGCTGACGGAACCCTGGGCACCACAGTGACGCTATGGAACCTGGTGGAACCGAGGGGCCACAGTGACACTGTGGGGCCTTTTGGAAGCAACAGGACCCTGGTGGGAAGCCACGGGATGATTAATCCTGCACGAACCTGCTCCAGGTGGGCTCCTCTCTCCCGGCTTCCACAGGTGCTGCTAGGATCCCACTCCGGCACTGGCTTGGCACGGGCTCACGGCTTCCTTTGGCAATGGCTCTGCTCCAGGATGGCATGCTGCAGAGAATGCAGGTAGATTTTGTGCTCACTCCTGGCATGCAGCTGGACAATAAAGCCTGATCCAGCCCCCCCTCAGCATATGTCCGGCTCTGGCATTGGGGCGGGGCAACTTTGGGAGCAGCCCCAGCCCTGCTCCTGCTCCCGGCTGGGCACCCAGCTGCTGGGACACAGGTGTGTCCTGATGCCACCGTCTACTCCTTTGAGAAGGGGAGGACAGAGTGCATCAGGGAGTTTGGTGTGGCTTACATGCGGCAAGGAGAAGGTGCAGCCCCAAACTGGCTTTCACTTCTAGAACCTTTTGCTATTGCGGGAGCAGCTGCTGGAGCTTTTCAACCGAGCTGCAAGAGTGAAAAGTGTGATGGCATGTCTATCTGAGAAGGAAGGTTCGGTGCCGCAGCCTGTTGTGCACAATTTATATGCTGATAAGAGAAGGGGGTGCTTTTGGAACGTTTTCCTTCCTGACACTTCTGTCTCTGTGAGCTTTAGCTGCTTGGACTCAGGGATACCGAAGGTATGTGAAAGTGACTGGGATGCGAGAATCATGTTGCACAGGGAACAGGGAAGGTCAGCAAATGTTTCCTGTCCTGGCACATCTCTCAGTCTGAACTGCAGCTGCAGATGCTTCACTTCCGCCAAGGACTCTGCCACCTTGAGAGAAGGATGCGCTCTATGGAGTTGAGAAAGAAAGTGCGTCTCACTAGCTTCTTTCCTCTACTTCATAGACAGCAAAGGGGCTATGAAAGGCAGCACTGGCTTTTTGTTCTAGGACTTCTTCTTTACAAGCAGCTGCTGGATGTTTGGAAGGGGGTTTGGGATATGCAAAAATGAGAGGCTAAGATGGTAAGAGGGTAAGATGGAAGTCATCTGGCAAAAGCAGAGCTCACAAAAGGGCCAGCTGAGAAAGCTCTTGCTGCCTACAACTTCAACTGCACCCCTCAAAGCAGCAGCACACACGCTGCTCTCGGCACTTTCCTTCTCAGCTCTACGCACCATCCTAAGCCTTGCCTCTCCCACACTCAGGATCCAAAGACAACGGCACCAGGGACTGCTCACACACTAAAGGCACCAGGACAAAAGGCTCACCAGCTTGGCCTTTGCATTCCCGCTGACAGCTCCACAGCTTGAACCCAGAGAACTGCCTGCTGCCAACAGCCTTTCCAATCACTCTGAGCACCTCATGACAAGGAGTGTGGGGAATGAATCTCCAGCAGCCTCCTGCCCCAGGCTGTCCCCCGGGAGCAGCCCTGCTCCAGGCCGTGACTGCCACCTGCACAGCCAAAGGACCCAGAGCCGGTGTTACACACCACGGCTGTGCCTGGCACAGAGACACCAGTGGCCACACAAGTGGCCATGGCACTGTCCACACACAGTCCCTGCTGCTGCTCCCCCAGCCGCTGGCACCAACTCCCAGCCACCCACTCCTAAAGCCACGGGGCCCACTGGGACACTGCGGGGGCTCGTGGAAGCCAGCGGCCATTGTGACACAGCGGGGCTGCACAGAGCCCACGGTGCTTTGTGACCCGTGGCTCCCAGGAGAGCCTTTGTGATGCTGGGGAACTACAAGGAAGCCTGGCTCCTCTGTGACACCACCACAGAAGCTCAGGGGAGCCCTGGAGACCGTGCTGATGCTATTGAACCTGATGCAACCCTGCCTCCTCTGTGACACCACAGAAGCTCTTGGAGCCCTGGAGACCGTGCTGATGCTATGGAACCTGATGCAACCCTGCCTCCTCTGTGACACCACAGAACCTCTGGGAGCCCTGGAGACCGTGCTGATGCTATGGAACCTGATGCAACCCTGCCTCCACTGTGACACCACAGAACCTCTGGGAGCCCTGGAGACTGTGGTGATGCTATGGAACCTGATGCAACCCTGCCTCCACTGTGACACCACAGAACCTCTGGGAGCCCTGGAGACCGTGCTGATGCTATGGAACCTGATGCAACCCTGCCTCCACTGTGACACCACAGAAGCTCGGGGAGCTCTGCAGACCGTGGGGATGCTGGCGAAGCTGACGGAACCCTGGGCACCACAGTGACGCTATGGAACCTGGTGGAACCGAGGGGCCACAGTGACACTGTGGGGCCTTTTGGAAGCAACAGGACCCTGGTGGGAAGCCACGGGATGATTAATCCTGCACGAACCTGCTCCAGGTGGGCTCCTCTCTCCCGGCTTCCACAGGTGCTGCTAGGATCCCACTCCGGCACTGGCTTGGCACGGGCTCACGGCTTCCTTTGGCAATGGCTCTGCTCCAGGATGGCATGCTGCAGAGAATGCAGGTAGATTTTGTGCTCACTCCTGGCATGCAGCTGGACAATAAAGCCTGATCCAGCCCCCCCTCAGCATATGTCCGGCTCTGGCATTGGGGCGGGGCAACTTTGGGAGCAGCCCCAGCCCTGCTCCTGCTCCCGGCTGGGCACCCAGCTGCTGGGACACAGGTGTGTCCTGATGCCACCGTCTACTCCTTTGAGAAGGGGAGGACAGAGTGCATCAGGGAGTTTGGTGTGGCTTACATGCGGCAAGGAGAAGGTGCAGCCCCAAACTGGCTTTCACTTCTAGAACCTTTTGCTATTGCGGGAGCAGCTGCTGGAGCTTTTCAACCGAGCTGCAAGAGTGAAAAGTGTGATGGCATGTCTATCTGAGAAGGAAGGTTCGGTGCCGCAGCCTGTTGTGCACAATTTATATGCTGATAAGAGAAGGGGGTGCTTTTGGAACGTTTTCCTTCCTGACACTTCTGTCTCTGTGAGCTTTAGCTGCTTGGACTCAGGGATACCGAAGGTATGTGAAAGTGACTGGGATGCGAGAATCATGTTGCACAGGGAACAGGGAAGGTCAGCAAATGTTTCCTGTCCTGGCACATCTCTCAGTCTGAACTGCAGCTGCAGATGCTTCACTTCCGCCAAGGACTCTGCCACCTTGAGAGAAGGATGCGCTCTATGGAGTTGAGAAAGAAAGTGCGTCTCACTAGCTTCTTTCCTCTACTTCATAGACAGCAAAGGGGCTATGAAAGGCAGCACTGGCTTTTTGTTCTAGGACTTCTTCTTTACAAGCAGCTGCTGGATGTTTGGAAGGGGGTTTGGGATATGCAAAAATGAGAGGCTAAGATGGTAAGAGGGTAAGATGGAAGTCATCTGGCAAAAGCAGAGCTCACAAAAGGGCCAGCTGAGAAAGCTCTTGCTGCCTACAACTTCAACTGCACCCCTCAAAGCAGCAGCACACACGCTGCTCTCGGCACTTTCCTTCTCAGCTCTACGCACCATCCTAAGCCTTGCCTCTCCCACACTCAGGATCCAAAGACAACGGCACCAGGGACTGCTCACACACTAAAGGCACCAGGACAAAAGGCTCACCAGCTTGGCCTTTGCATTCCCGCTGACAGCTCCACAGCTTGAACCCAGAGAACTGCCTGCTGCCAACAGCCTTTCCAATCACTCTGAGCACCTCATGACAAGGAGTGTGGGGAATGAATCTCCAGCAGCCTCCTGCCCCAGGCTGTCCCCCGGGAGCAGCCCTGCTCCAGGCCGTGACTGCCACCTGCACAGCCAAAGGACCCAGAGCCGGTGTTACACACCACGGCTGTGCCTGGCACAGAGACACCAGTGGCCACACAAGTGGCCATGGCACTGTCCACACACAGTCCCTGCTGCTGCTCCCCCAGCCGCTGGCACCAACTCCCAGCCACCCACTCCTAAAGCCACGGGGCCCACTGGGACACTGCGGGGGCTCGTGGAAGCCAGCGGCCATTGTGACACAGCGGGGCTGCACAGAGCCCACGGTGCTTTGTGACCCGTGGCTCCCAGGAGAGCCTTTGTGATGCTGGGGAACTACAAGGAAGCCTGGCTCCTCTGTGACACCACCACAGAAGCTCAGGGGAGCCCTGGAGACCGTGCTGATGCTATTGAACCTGATGCAACCCTGCCTCCTCTGTGACACCACAGAACCTCTGGGAGCCCTGGAGACCGTGCTGATGCTATGGAACCTGATGCAACCCTGCCTCCTCTGTGACACCACAGAACCCCTGGGAGCCCTGGAGACCGTGCTGATGCTATGGAACCTGATGCAACCCTGCCTCCACTGTGACACCACAGAAGCTCAGGGAGCCCTGGAGACTGTGGTGATGCTATGGAACCTGATGCAACCCTGCCTCCACTGTGACACCACAGAACCTCTGGGAGCCCTGGAGACCGTGCTGATGCTATGGAACCTGATGCAACCCTGCCTCCACTGTGACACCACAGAAGCTCGGGGAGCTCTGCAGACCGTGGGGATGCTGGCGAAGCTGACGGAACCCTGGGCACCACAGTGACGCTATGGAACCTGGTGGAACCGAGGGGCCACAGTGACACTGTGGGGCCTTTTGGAAGCAACAGGACCCTGGTGGGAAGCCACGGGATGATTAATCCTGCACGAACCTGCTCCAGGTGGGCTCCTCTCTCCCGGCTTCCACAGGTGCTGCTAGGATCCCACTCCGGCACTGGCTTGGCACCGGCTCACAGCTTCCTTTGGCAATGGCTCTGCTCCAGGATGGCATGCTGCAGAGAATGCAGGTAGATTTTGTGCTCACTCCTGGCATGCAGCTGGACAATAAAGCCTGATCCAGCCCCCCCTCAGCATATGTCCGGCTCTGGCATTGGGGCGGGGCAACTTTGGGAGCAGCCCCAGCCCTGCTCCTGCTCCCGGCTGGGCACCCAGCTGCTGGGACACAGGTGTGTCCTGATGCCACCGTCTACTCCTTTGAGAAGGGGAGGACAGAGTGCATCAGGGAGTTTGGTGTGGCTTACATGCGGCAAGGAGAAGGTGCAGCCCCAAACTGGCTTTCACTTCTAGAACCTTTTGCTATTGCGGGAGCAGCTGCTGGAGCTTTTCAACCGAGCTGCAAGAGTGAAAAGTGTGATGGCATGTCTATCTGAGAAGGAAGGTTCGGTGCCGCAGCCTGTTGTGCACAATTTATATGCTGATAAGAGAAGGGGGTGCTTTTGGAACGTTTTCCTTCCTGACACTTCTGTCTCTGTGAGCTTTAGCTGCTTGGACTCAGGGATACCGAAGGTATGTGAAAGTGACTGGGATGCGAGAATCATGTTGCACAGGGAACAGGGAAGGTCAGCAAATGTTTCCTGTCCTGGCACATCTCTCAGTCTGAACTGCAGCTACAGATGCTTCACTTCCGCCAAGGACTCTGCCACCTTGAGAGAAGGATGCGCTCTATGGAGTTGAGAAAGAAAGTGCGTCTCACTAGCTTCTTTCCTCTACTTCATAGACAGCAAAGGGGCTATGAAAGGCAGCACTGGCTTTTTGTTCTAGGACTTCTTCTTTACAAGCAGCTGCTGGATGTTTGGAAGGGGGTTTGGGATATGCAAAAATGAGAGGCTAAGATGGTAAGAGGGTAAGATGGAAGTCATCTGGCAAAAGCAGAGCTCACAAAAGGGCCAGCTGAGAAAGCTCTTGCTGCCTACAACTTCAACTGCACCCCTCAAAGCAGCAGCACACACGCTGCTCTCGGCACTTTCCTTCTCAGCTCTACGCACCATCCTAAGCCTTGCCTCTCCCACACTCAGGATCCAAAGACAACGGCACCAGGGACTGCTCACACACTAAAGGCACCAGGACAAAAGGCTCACCAGCTTGGCCTTTGCATTCCCGCTGACAGCTCCACAGCTTGAACCCAGAGAACTGCCTGCTGCCAACAGCCTTTCCAATCACTCTGAGCACCTCATGACAAGGAGTGTGGGGAATGAATCTCCAGCAGCCTCCTGCCCCAGGCTGTCCCCCGGGAGCAGCCCTGCTCCAGGCCGTGACTGCCACCTGCACAGCCAAAGGACCCAGAGCCGGTGTTACACACCACGGCTGTGCCTGGCACAGAGACACCAGTGGCCACACAAGTGGCCATGGCACTGTCCACACACAGTCCCTGCTGCTGCTCCCCCAGCCGCTGGCACCAACTCCCAGCCACCCACTCCTAAAGCCACGGGGCCCACTGGGACACTGCGGGGGCTCGTGGAAGCCAGCGGCCATTGTGACACAGCGGGGCTGCACAGAGCCCATGGTGCTTTGTGACCCGTGGCTCCCAGGAGAGCCTTTGTGATGCTGGGGAACTACAAGGAAGCCTGGCTCCTCTGTGACACCACCACAGAAGCTCAGGGGAGCCCTGGAGACCATGCTGATGCTATTGAACCTGATGCAACCCTGCCTCCTCTGTGACACCACAGAACCTCTGGGAGCCCTGGAGACCATGCTGATGCTATGGAACCTGATGCAACCCTGCCTCCACTGTGACACCACAGAAGCTCAGGGAGCCCTGGAGACTGTGGTGATGCTATGGAACCTGATGCAACCCTGCCTCCACTGTGACACCACAGAACCTCTGGGAGCCCTGGAGACCGTGCTGATGCTATGGAACCTGATGCAACCCTGCCTCCACTGTGACACCACAGAAGCTCGGGGAGCTCTGCAGACCGTGGGGATGCTGGCGAAGCTGACGGAACCCTGGGCACCACAGTGACGCTATGGAACCTGGTGGAACCGAGGGGCCACAGTGACACTGTGGGGCCTTTTGGAAGCAACAGGACCCTGGTGGGAAGCCACGGGATGATTAATCCTGCACGAACCTGCTCCAGGTGGGCTCCTCTCTCCCGGCTTCCACAGGTGCTGCTAGGATCCCACTCCGGCACTGGCTTGGCACGGGCTCACAGCTTCCTTTGGCAATGGCTCTGCTCCAGGATGGCATGCTGCAGAGAATGCAGGTAGATTTTGTGCTCACTCCTGGCATGCAGCTGGACAATAAAGCCTGATCCAGCCCCCCCTCAGCATATGTCCGGCTCTGGCATTGGGGCGGGGCAACTTTGGGAGCAGCCCCAGCCCTGCTCCTGCTCCCGGCTGGGCACCCAGCTGCTGGGACACAGGTGTGTCCTGATGCCACCGTCTACTCCTTTGAGAAGGGGAGGACAGAGTGCATCAGGGAGTTTGGTGTGGCTTACATGCGGCAAGGAGAAGGTGCAGCCCCAAACTGGCTTTCACTTCTAGAACCTTTTGCTATTGCGGGAGCAGCTGCTGGAGCTTTTCAACCGAGCTGCAAGAGTGAAAAGTGTGATGGCATGTCTATCTGAGAAGGAAGGTTCGGTGCCGCAGCCTGTTGTGCACAATTTATATGCTGATAAGAGAAGGGGGTGCTTTTGGAACGTTTTCCTTCCTGACACTTCTGTCTCTGTGAGCTTTAGCTGCTTGGACTCAGGGATACCGAAGGTATGTGAAAGTGACTGGGATGCGAGAATCATGTTGCACAGGGAACAGGGAAGGTCAGCAAATGTTTCCTGTCCTGGCACATCTCTCAGTCTGAACTGCAGCTGCAGATGCTTCACTTCCGCCAAGGACTCTGCCACCTTGAGAGAAGGATGCGCTCTATGGAGTTGAGAAAGAAAGTGCGTCTCACTAGCTTCTTTCCTCTACTTCATAGACAGCAAAGGGGCTATGAAAGGCAGCACTGGCTTTTTGTTCTAGGACTTCTTCTTTACAAGCAGCTGCTGGATGTTTGGAAGGGGGTTTGGGATATGCAAAAATGAGAGGCTAAGATGGTAAGAGGGTAAGATGGAAGTCATCTGGCAAAAGCAGAGCTCACAAAAGGGCCAGCTGAGAAAGCTCTTGCTGCCTACAACTTCAACTGCACCCCTCAAAGCAGCAGCACACACGCTGCTCTCGGCACTTTCCTTCTCAGCTCTACGCACCATCCTAAGCCTTGCCTCTCCCACACTCAGGATCCAAAGACAACGGCACCAGGGACTGCTCACACACTAAAGGCACCAGGACAAAAGGCTCACCAGCTTGGCCTTTGCATTCCCGCTGACAGCTCCACAGCTTGAACCCAGAGAACTGCCTGCTGCCAACAGCCTTTCCAATCACTCTGAGCACCTCATGACAAGGAGTGTGGGGAATGAATCTCCAGCAGCCTCCTGCCCCAGGCTGTCCCCCGGGAGCAGCCCTGCTCCAGGCCGTGACTGCCACCTGCACAGCCAAAGGACCCAGAGCCGGTGTTACACACCACGGCTGTGCCTGGCACAGAGACACCAGTGGCCACACAAGTGGCCATGGCACTGTCCACACACAGTCCCTGCTGCTGCTCCCCCAGCCGCTGGCACCAACTCCCAGCCACCCACTCCTAAAGCCACGGGGCCCACTGGGACACTGCGGGGGCTCGTGGAAGCCAGCGGCCATTGTGACACAGCGGGGCTGCACAGAGCCCACGGTGCTTTGTGACCCGTGGCTCCCAGGAGAGCCTTTGTGATGCTGGGGAACTACAAGGAAGCCTGGCTCCTCTGTGACACCACCACAGAAGCTCAGGGGAGCCCTGGAGACCGTGCTGATGCTATTGAACCTGATGCAACCCTGCCTCCTCTGTGACACCACAGAAGCTCTTGGAGCCCTGGAGACCGTGGTGATGCTATGGAACCTGATGCAACCCTGCCTCCTCTGTGACACCACAGAACCTCTGGGAGCCCTGGAGACCGTGCTGATGCTATGGAACCTGATGCAACCCTGCCTCCACTGTGACACCACAGAACCTCTGGGAGCCCTGGAGACTGTGGTGATGCTATGGAACCTGATGCAACCCTGCCTCCACTGTGACACCACAGAACCTCTGGGAGCCCTGGAGACCGTGCTGATGCTATGGAACCTGATGCAACCCTGCCTCCACTGTGACACCACAGAAGCTCGGGGAGCTCTGCAGACCGTGGGGATGCTGGCGAAGCTGACGGAACCCTGGGCACCACAGTGACGCTATGGAACCTGGTGGAACCGAGGGGCCACAGTGACACTGTGGGGCCTTTTGGAAGCAACAGGACCCTGGTGGGAAGCCACGGGATGATTAATCCTGCACGAACCTGCTCCAGGTGGGCTCCTCTCTCCCGGCTTCCACAGGTGCTGCTAGGATCCCACTCCGGCACTGGCTTGGCACGGGCTCACGGCTTCCTTTGGCAATGGCTCTGCTCCAGGATGGCATGCTGCAGAGAATGCAGGTAGATTTTGTGCTCACTCCTGGCATGCAGCTGGACAATAAAGCCTGATCCAGCCCCCCCTCAGCATATGTCCGGCTCTGGCATTGGGGCGGGGCAACTTTGGGAGCAGCCCCAGCCCTGCTCCTGCTCCCGGCTGGGCACCCAGCTGCTGGGACACAGGTGTGTCCTGATGCCACCGTCTACTCCTTTGAGAAGGGGAGGACAGAGTGCATCAGGGAGTTTGGTGTGGCTTACATGCGGCAAGGAGAAGGTGCAGCCCCAAACTGGCTTTCACTTCTAGAACCTTTTGCTATTGCGGGAGCAGCTGCTGGAGCTTTTCAACCGAGCTGCAAGAGTGAAAAGTGTGATGGCATGTCTATCTGAGAAGGAAGGTTCGGTGCCGCAGCCTGTTGTGCACAATTTATATGCTGATAAGAGAAGGGGGTGCTTTTGGAACGTTTTCCTTCCTGACACTTCTGTCTCTGTGAGCTTTAGCTGCTTGGACTCAGGGATACCGAAGGTATGTGAAAGTGACTGGGATGCGAGAATCATGTTGCACAGGGAACAGGGAAGGTCAGCAAATGTTTCCTGTCCTGGCACATCTCTCAGTCTGAACTGCAGCTGCAGATGCTTCACTTCCGCCAAGGACTCTGCCACCTTGAGAGAAGGATGCGCTCTATGGAGTTGAGAAAGAAAGTGCGTCTCACTAGCTTCTTTCCTCTACTTCATAGACAGCAAAGGGGCTATGAAAGGCAGCACTGGCTTTTTGTTCTAGGACTTCTTCTTTACAAGCAGCTGCTGGATGTTTGGAAGGGGGTTTGGGATATGCAAAAATGAGAGGCTAAGATGGTAAGAGGGTAAGATGGAAGTCATCTGGCAAAAGCAGAGCTCACAAAAGGGCCAGCTGAGAAAGCTCTTGCTGCCTACAACTTCAACTGCACCCCTCAAAGCAGCAGCACACACGCTGCTCTCGGCACTTTCCTTCTCAGCTCTACGCACCATCCTAAGCCTTGCCTCTCCCACACTCAGGATCCAAAGACAACGGCACCAGGGACTGCTCACACACTAAAGGCACCAGGACAAAAGGCTCACCAGCTTGGCCTTTGCATTCCCGCTGACAGCTCCACAGCTTGAACCCAGAGAACTGCCTGCTGCCAACAGCCTTTCCAATCACTCTGAGCACCTCATGACAAGGAGTGTGGGGAATGAATCTCCAGCAGCCTCCTGCCCCAGGCTGTCCCCCGGGAGCAGCCCTGCTCCAGGCCGTGACTGCCACCTGCACAGCCAAAGGACCCAGAGCCGGTGTTACACACCACGGCTGTGCCTGGCACAGAGACACCAGTGGCCACACAAGTGGCCATGGCACTGTCCACACACAGTCCCTGCTGCTGCTCCCCCAGCCGCTGGCACCAACTCCCAGCCACCCACTCCTAAAGCCACGGGGCCCACTGGGACACTGCGGGGGCTCGTGGAAGCCAGCGGCCATTGTGACACAGCGGGGCTGCACAGAGCCCACGGTGCTTTGTGACCCGTGGCTCCCAGGAGAGCCTTTGTGATGCTGGGGAACTACAAGGAAGCCTGGCTCCTCTGTGACACCACCACAGAAGCTCAGGGGAGCCCTGGAGACCGTGCTGATGCTATTGAACCTGATGCAACCCTGCCTCCTCTGTGACACCACAGAAGCTCTTGGAGCCCTGGAGACCGTGGTGATGCTATGGAACCTGATGCAACCCTGCCTCCTCTGTGACACCACAGAACCTCTGGGAGCCCTGGAGACCGTGCTGATGCTATGGAACCTGATGCAACCCTGCCTCCACTGTGACACCACAGAACCTCTGGGAGCCCTGGAGACTGTGGTGATGCTATGGAACCTGATGCAACCCTGCCTCCACTGTGACACCACAGAACCTCTGGGAGCCCTGGAGACCGTGCTGATGCTATGGAACCTGATGCAACCCTGCCTCCACTGTGACACCACAGAAGCTCGGGGAGCTCTGCAGACCGTGGGGATGCTGGCGAAGCTGACGGAACCCTGGGCACCACAGTGACGCTATGGAACCTGGTGGAACCGAGGGGCCACAGTGACACTGTGGGGCCTTTTGGAAGCAACAGGACCCTGGTGGGAAGCCACGGGATGATTAATCCTGCACGAACCTGCTCCAGGTGGGCTCCTCTCTCCCGGCTTCCACAGGTGCTGCTAGGATCCCACTCCGGCACTGGCTTGGCACGGGCTCACGGCTTCCTTTGGCAATGGCTCTGCTCCAGGATGGCATGCTGCAGAGAATGCAGGTAGATTTTGTGCTCACTCCTGGCATGCAGCTGGACAATAAAGCCTGATCCAGCCCCCCCTCAGCATATGTCCGGCTCTGGCATTGGGGCGGGGCAACTTTGGGAGCAGCCCCAGCCCTGCTCCTGCTCCCGGCTGGGCACCCAGCTGCTGGGACACAGGTGTGTCCTGATGCCACCGTCTACTCCTTTGAGAAGGGGAGGACAGAGTGCATCAGGGAGTTTGGTGTGGCTTACATGCGGCAAGGAGAAGGTGCAGCCCCAAACTGGCTTTCACTTCTAGAACCTTTTGCTATTGCGGGAGCAGCTGCTGGAGCTTTTCAACCGAGCTGCAAGAGTGAAAAGTGTGATGGCATGTCTATCTGAGAAGGAAGGTTCGGTGCCGCAGCCTGTTGTGCACAATTTATATGCTGATAAGAGAAGGGGGTGCTTTTGGAACGTTTTCCTTCCTGACACTTCTGTCTCTGTGAGCTTTAGCTGCTTGGACTCAGGGATACCGAAGGTATGTGAAAGTGACTGGGATGCGAGAATCATGTTGCACAGGGAACAGGGAAGGTCAGCAAATGTTTCCTGTCCTGGCACATCTCTCAGTCTGAACTGCAGCTGCAGATGCTTCACTTCCGCCAAGGACTCTGCCACCTTGAGAGAAGGATGCGCTCTATGGAGTTGAGAAAGAAAGTGCGTCTCACTAGCTTCTTTCCTCTACTTCATAGACAGCAAAGGGGCTATGAAAGGCAGCACTGGCTTTTTGTTCTAGGACTTCTTCTTTACAAGCAGCTGCTGGATGTTTGGAAGGGGGTTTGGGATATGCAAAAATGAGAGGCTAAGATGGTAAGAGGGTAAGATGGAAGTCATCTGGCAAAAGCAGAGCTCACAAAAGGGCCAGCTGAGAAAGCTCTTGCTGCCTACAACTTCAACTGCACCCCTCAAAGCAGCAGCACACACGCTGCTCTCGGCACTTTCCTTCTCAGCTCTACGCACCATCCTAAGCCTTGCCTCTCCCACACTCAGGATCCAAAGACAACGGCACCAGGGACTGCTCACACACTAAAGGCACCAGGACAAAAGGCTCACCAGCTTGGCCTTTGCATTCCCGCTGACAGCTCCACAGCTTGAACCCAGAGAACTGCCTGCTGCCAACAGCCTTTCCAATCACTCTGAGCACCTCATGACAAGGAGTGTGGGGAATGAATCTCCAGCAGCCTCCTGCCCCAGGCTGTCCCCCGGGAGCAGCCCTGCTCCAGGCCGTGACTGCCACCTGCACAGCCAAAGGACCCAGAGCCGGTGTTACACACCACGGCTGTGCCTGGCACAGAGACACCAGTGGCCACACAAGTGGCCATGGCACTGTCCACACACAGTCCCTGCTGCTGCTCCCCCAGCCGCTGGCACCAACTCCCAGCCACCCACTCCTAAAGCCACGGGGCCCACTGGGACACTGCGGGGGCTCGTGGAAGCCAGCGGCCATTGTGACACAGCGGGGCTGCACAGAGCCCACGGTGCTTTGTGACCCGTGGCTCCCAGGAGAGCCTTTGTGATGCTGGGGAACTACAAGGAAGCCTGGCTCCTCTGTGACACCACCACAGAAGCTCAGGGGAGCCCTGGAGACCGTGCTGATGCTATTGAACCTGATGCAACCCTGCCTCCTCTGTGACACCACAGAAGCTCTTGGAGCCCTGGAGACCGTGCTGATGCTATGGAACCTGATGCAACCCTGCCTCCTCTGTGACACCACAGAACCTCTGGGAGCCCTGGAGACTGTGGTGATGCTATGGAACCTGATGCAACCCTGCCTCCACTGTGACACCACAGAACCTCTGGGAGCCCTGGAGACCGTGCTGATGCTATGGAACCTGATGCAACCCTGCCTCCACTGTGACACCACAGAAGCTCGGGGAGCTCTGCAGACTGTGGGGATGCTGGCGGAGCTGACGGAACCCTGGGCACCACAGTGACGCTATGGAACCTGGTGGAACCGAGGGGCCACAGTGACACTGTGGGGCCTTTTGGAAGCAACAGGACCCTGGTGGGAAGCCACGGGATGATTAATCCTGCACGAACCTGCTCCAGGTGGGCTCCTCTCTCCCGGCTTCCACAGGTGCTGCTAGGATCCCACTCCGGCACTGGCTTGGCACGGGCTCACGGCTTCCTTTGGCAATGGCTCTGCTCCAGGATGGCATGCTGCAGAGAATGCAGGTAGATTTTGTGCTCACTCCTGGCATGCAGCTGGACAATAAAGCCTGATCCAGCCCCCCCTCAGCATATGTCCGGCTCTGGCATTGGGGCGGGGCAACTTTGGGAGCAGCCCCAGCCCTGCTCCTGCTCCCGGCTGGGCACCCAGCTGCTGGGACACAGGTGTGTCCTGATGCCACCGTCTACTCCTTTGAGAAGGGGAGGACAGAGTGCATCAGGGAGTTTGGTGTGGCTTACATGCGGCAAGGAGAAGGTGCAGCCCCAAACTGGCTTTCACTTCTAGAACCTTTTGCTATTGCGGGAGCAGCTGCTGGAGCTTTTCAACCGAGCTGCAAGAGTGAAAAGTGTGATGGCATGTCTATCTGAGAAGGAAGGTTCGGTGCCGCAGCCTGTTGTGCACAATTTATATGCTGATAAGAGAAGGGGGTGCTTTTGGAACGTTTTCCTTCCTGACACTTCTGTCTCTGTGAGCTTTAGCTGCTTGGACTCAGGGATACCGAAGGTATGTGAAAGTGACTGGGATGCGAGAATCATGTTGCACAGGGAACAGGGAAGGTCAGCAAATGTTTCCTGTCCTGGCACATCTCTCAGTCTGAACTGCAGCTGCAGATGCTTCACTTCCGCCAAGGACTCTGCCACCTTGAGAGAAGGATGCGCTCTATGGAGTTGAGAAAGAAAGTGCGTCTCACTAGCTTCTTTCCTCTACTTCATAGACAGCAAAGGGGCTATGAAAGGCAGCACTGGCTTTTTGTTCTAGGACTTCTTCTTTACAAGCAGCTGCTGGATGTTTGGAAGGGGGTTTGGGATATGCAAAAATGAGAGGCTAAGATGGTAAGAGGGTAAGATGGAAGTCATCTGGCAAAAGCAGAGCTCACAAAAGGGCCAGCTGAGAAAGCTCTTGCTGCCTACAACTTCAACTGCACCCCTCAAAGCAGCAGCACACACGCTGCTCTCGGCACTTTCCTTCTCAGCTCTACGCACCATCCTAAGCCTTGCCTCTCCCACACTCAGGATCAAAAGACAACGGCACCAGGGACTGCTCACACACTAAAGGCACCAGGACAAAAGGCTCACCAGCTTGGCCTTTGCATTCCCGCTGACAGCTCCACAGCTTGAACCCAGAGAACTGCCTGCTGCCAACAGCCTTTCCAATCACTCTGAGCACCTCATGACAAGGAGTGTGGGGAATGAATCTCCAGCAGCCTCCTGCCCCAGGCTGTCCCCCGGGAGCAGCCCTGCTCCAGGCCGTGACTGCCACCTGCACAGCCAAAGGACCCAGAGCCGGTGTTACACACCACGGCTGTGCCTGGCACAGAGACACCAGTGGCCACACAAGTGGCCATGGCACTGTCCACACACAGTCCCTGCTGCTGCTCCCCCAGCCGCTGGCACCAACTCCCAGCCACCCACTCCTAAAGCCACGGGGCCCACTGGGACACTGCGGGGGCTCGTGGAAGCCAGCGGCCATTGTGACACAGCGGGGCTGCACAGAGCCCACGGTGCTTTGTGACCCGTGGCTCCCAGGAGAGCCTTTGTGATGCTGGGGAACTACAAGGAAGCCTGGCTCCTCTGTGACACCACCACAGAAGCTCAGGGGAGCCCTGGAGACCGTGCTGATGCTATTGAACCTGATGCAACCCTGCCTCCTCTGTGACACCACAGAAGCTCTTGGAGCCCTGGAGACCGTGCTGATGCTATGGAACCTGATGCAACCCTGCCTCCTCTGTGACACCACAGAACCTCTGGGAGCCCTGGAGACTGTGGTGATGCTATGGAACCTGATGCAACCCTGCCTCCACTGTGACACCACAGAACCTCTGGGAGCCCTGGAGACCGTGCTGATGCTATGGAACCTGATGCAACCCTGCCTCCACTGTGACACCACAGAAGCTCGGGGAGCTCTGCAGACCGTGGGGATGCTGGCGGAGCTGATGGAACCCTGGGCACCACAGTGACGCTATGGAACCTGGTGGAACCGAGGGGCCACAGTGACACTGTGGGGCCTTTTGGAAGCAACAGGACCCTGGTGGGAAGCCACGGGATGATTAATCCTGCACGAACCTGCTCCAGGTGGGCTCCTCTCTCCCGGCTTCCACAGGTGCTGCTAGGATCCCACTCCGGCACTGGCTTGGCACGGGCTCACGGCTTCCTTTGGCAATGGCTCTGCTCCAGGATGGCATGCTGCAGAGAATGCAGGTAGATTTTGTGCTCACTCCTGGCATGCAGCTGGACAATAAAGCCTGATCCAGCCCCCCCTCAGCATATGTCCGGCTCTGGCATTGGGGCGGGGCAACTTTGGGAGCAGCCCCAGCCCTGCTCCTGCTCCCGGCTGGGCACCCAGCTGCTGGGACACAGGTGTGTCCTGATGCCACCGTCTACTCCTTTGAGAAGGGGAGGACAGAGTGCATCAGGGAGTTTGGTGTGGCTTACATGCGGCAAGGAGAAGGTGCAGCCCCAAACTGGCTTTCACTTCTAGAACCTTTTGCTATTGCGGGAGCAGCTGCTGGAGCTTTTCAACCGAGCTGCAAGAGTGAAAAGTGTGATGGCATGTCTATCTGAGAAGGAAGGTTCGGTGCCGCAGCCTGTTGTGCACAATTTATATGCTGATAAGAGAAGGGGGTGCTTTTGGAACGTTTTCCTTCCTGACACTTCTGTCTCTGTGAGCTTTAGCTGCTTGGACTCAGGGATACCGAAGGTATGTGAAAGTGACTGGGATGCGAGAATCATGTTGCACAGGGAACAGGGAAGGTCAGCAAATGTTTCCTGTCCTGGCACATCTCTCAGTCTGAACTGCAGCTGCAGATGCTTCACTTCCGCCAAGGACTCTGCCACCTTGAGAGAAGGATGCGCTCTATGGAGTTGAGAAAGAAAGTGCGTCTCACTAGCTTCTTTCCTCTACTTCATAGACAGCAAAGGGGCTATGAAAGGCAGCACTGGCTTTTTGTTCTAGGACTTCTTCTTTACAAGCAGCTGCTGGATGTTTGGAAGGGGGTTTGGGATATGCAAAAATGAGAGGCTAAGATGGTAAGAGGGTAAGATGGAAGTCATCTGGCAAAAGCAGAGCTCACAAAAGGGCCAGCTGAGAAAGCTCTTGCTGCCTACAACTTCAACTGCACCCCTCAAAGCAGCAGCACACACGCTGCTCTCGGCACTTTCCTTCTCAGCTCTACGCACCATCCTAAGCCTTGCCTCTCCCACACTCAGGATCCAAAGACAACGGCACCAGGGACTGCTCACACACTAAAGGCACCAGGACAAAAGGCTCACCAGCTTGGCCTTTGCATTCCCGCTGACAGCTCCACAGCTTGAACCCAGAGAACTGCCTGCTGCCAACAGCCTTTCCAATCACTCTGAGCACCTCATGACAAGGAGTGTGGGGAATGAATCTCCAGCAGCCTCCTGCCCCAGGCTGTCCCCCGGGAGCAGCCCTGCTCCAGGCCGTGACTGCCACCTGCACAGCCAAAGGACCCAGAGCCGGTGTTACACACCACGGCTGTGCCTGGCACAGAGACACCAGTGGCCACACAAGTGGCCATGGCACTGTCCACACACAGTCCCTGCTGCTGCTCCCCCAGCCGCTGGCACCAACTCCCAGCCACCCACTCCTAAAGCCACGGGGCCCACTGGGACACTGCGGGGGCTCGTGGAAGCCAGCGGCCATTGTGACACAGCGGGGCTGCACAGAGCCCACGGTGCTTTGTGACCCGTGGCTCCCAGGAGAGCCTTTGTGATGCTGGGGAACTACAAGGAAGCCTGGCTCCTCTGTGACACCACCACAGAAGCTCAGGGGAGCCCTGGAGACCGTGCTGATGCTATTGAACCTGATGCAACCCTGCCTCCTCTGTGACACCACAGAAGCTCTTGGAGCCCTGGAGACCGTGCTGATGCTATGGAACCTGATGCAACCCTGCCTCCTCTGTGACACCACAGAACCTCTGGGAGCCCTGGAGACCGTGCTGATGCTATGGAACCTGATGCAACCCTGCCTCCACTGTGACACCACAGAAGCTCAGGGAGCCCTGGAGACTGTGGTGATGCTATGGAACCTGATGCAACCCTGCCTCCACTGTGACACCACAGAACCTCTGGGAGCCCTGGAGACCGTGCTGATGCTATGGAACCTGATGCAACCCTGCCTCCACTGTGACACCACAGAAGCTCGGGGAGCTCTGCAGACCGTGGGGATGCTGGCGGAGCTGACGGAACCCTGGGCACCACAGTGACGCTATGGAACCTGGTGGAACCGAGGGGCCACAGTGACACTGTGGGGCCTTTTGGAAGCAACAGGACCCTGGTGGGAAGCCACGGGATGATTAATCCTGCACGAACCTGCTCCAGGTGGGCTCCTCTCTCCCGGCTTCCACAGGTGCTGCTAGGATCCCACTCCGGCACTGGCTTGGCACGGGCTCACGGCTTCCTTTGGCAATGGCTCTGCTCCAGGATGGCATGCTGCAGAGAATGCAGGTAGATTTTGTGCTCACTCCTGGCATGCAGCTGGACAATAAAGCCTGATCCAGCCCCCCCTCAGCATATGTCCGGCTCTGGCATTGGGGCGGGGCAACTTTGGGAGCAGCCCCAGCCCTGCTCCTGCTCCCGGCTGGGCACCCAGCTGCTGGGACACAGGTGTGTCCTGATGCCACCGTCTACTCCTTTGAGAAGGGGAGGACAGAGTGCATCAGGGAGTTTGGTGTGGCTTACATGCGGCAAGGAGAAGGTGCAGCCCCAAACTGGCTTTCACTTCTAGAACCTTTTGCTATTGCGGGAGCAGCTGCTGGAGCTTTTCAACCGAGCTGCAAGAGTGAAAAGTGTGATGGCATGTCTATCTGAGAAGGAAGGTTCGGTGCCGCAGCCTGTTGTGCACAATTTATATGCTGATAAGAGAAGGGGGTGCTTTTGGAACGTTTTCCTTCCTGACACTTCTGTCTCTGTGAGCTTTAGCTGCTTGGACTCAGGGATACCGAAGGTATGTGAAAGTGACTGGGATGCGAGAATCATGTTGCACAGGGAACAGGGAAGGTCAGCAAATGTTTCCTGTCCTGGCACATCTCTCAGTCTGAACTGCAGCTGCAGATGCTTCACTTCCGCCAAGGACTCTGCCACCTTGAGAGAAGGATGCGCTCTATGGAGTTGAGAAAGAAAGTGCGTCTCACTAGCTTCTTTCCTCTACTTCATAGACAGCAAAGGGGCTATGAAAGGCAGCACTGGCTTTTTGTTCTAGGACTTCTTCTTTACAAGCAGCTGCTGGATGTTTGGAAGGGGGTTTGGGATATGCAAAAATGAGAGGCTAAGATGGTAAGAGGGTAAGATGGAAGTCATCTGGCAAAAGCAGAGCTCACAAAAGGGCCAGCTGAGAAAGCTCTTGCTGCCTACAACTTCAACTGCACCCCTCAAAGCAGCAGCACACACGCTGCTCTCGGCACTTTCCTTCTCAGCTCTACGCACCATCCTAAGCCTTGCCTCTCCCACACTCAGGATCCAAAGACAACGGCACCAGGGACTGCTCACACACTAAAGGCACCAGGACAAAAGGCTCACCAGCTTGGCCTTTGCATTCCCGCTGACAGCTCCACAGCTTGAACCCAGAGAACTGCCTGCTGCCAACAGCCTTTCCAATCACTCTGAGCACCTCATGACAAGGAGTGTGGGGAATGAATCTCCAGCAGCCTCCTGCCCCAGGCTGTCCCCCGGGAGCAGCCCTGCTCCAGGCCGTGACTGCCACCTGCACAGCCAAAGGACCCAGAGCCGGTGTTACACACCACGGCTGTGCCTGGCACAGAGACACCAGTGGCCACACAAGTGGCCATGGCACTGTCCACACACAGTCCCTGCTGCTGCTCCCCCAGCCGCTGGCACCAACTCCCAGCCACCCACTCCTAAAGCCACGGGGCCCACTGGGACACTGCGGGGGCTCGTGGAAGCCAGCGGCCATTGTGACACAGCGGGGCTGCACAGAGCCCACGGTGCTTTGTGACCCGTGGCTCCCAGGAGAGCCTTTGTGATGCTGGGGAACTACAAGGAAGCCTGGCTCCTCTGTGACACCACCACAGAAGCTCAGGGGAGCCCTGGAGACCGTGCTGATGCTATTGAACCTGATGCAACCCTGCCTCCTCTGTGACACCACAGAACCTCTGGGAGCCCTGGAGACCGTGCTGATGCTATGGAACCTGATGCAACCCTGCCTCCACTGTGACACCACAGAAGCTCGGGGAGCTCTGCAGACCGTTGGGGATGCTGGCGAAGCTGACGGAACCCTGGGCACCACAGTGACGCTATGGAACCTGGTGGAACCGAGGGGCCACAGTGACACTGTGGGGCCTTTTGGAAGCAACAGGACCCTGGTGGGAAGCCACGGGATGATTAATCCTGCACGAACCTGCTCCAGGTGGGCTCCTCTCTCCCGGCTTCCACAGGTGCTGCTAGGATCCCACTCCGGCACTGGCTTGGCACGGGCTCACGGCTTCCTTTGGCAATGGCTCTGCTCCAGGATGGCATGCTGCAGAGAATGCAGGTAGATTTTGTGCTCACTCCTGGCATGCAGCTGGACAATAAAGCCTGATCCAGCCCCCCCTCAGCATATGTCCGGCTCTGGCATTGGGGCGGGGCAACTTTGGGAGCAGCCCCAGCCCTGCTCCTGCTCCCGGCTGGGCACCCAGCTGCTGGGACACAGGTGTGTCCTGATGCCACCGTCTACTCCTTTGAGAAGGGGAGGACAGAGTGCATCAGGGAGTTTGGTGTGGCTTACATGCGGCAAGGAGAAGGTGCAGCCCCAAACTGGCTTTCACTTCTAGAACCTTTTGCTATTGCGGGAGCAGCTGCTGGAGCTTTTCAACCGAGCTGCAAGAGTGAAAAGTGTGATGGCATGTCTATCTGAGAAGGAAGGTTCGGTGCCGCAGCCTGTTGTGCACAATTTATATGCTGATAAGAGAAGGGGGTGCTTTTGGAACGTTTTCCTTCCTGACACTTCTGTCTCTGTGAGCTTTAGCTGCTTGGACTCAGGGATACCGAAGGTATGTGAAAGTGACTGGGATGCGAGAATCATGTTGCACAGGGAACAGGGAAGGTCAGCAAATGTTTCCTGTCCTGGCACATCTCTCAGTCTGAACTGCAGCTGCAGATGCTTCACTTCCGCCAAGGACTCTGCCACCTTGAGAGAAGGATGCGCTCTATGGAGTTGAGAAAGAAAGTGCGTCTCACTAGCTTCTTTCCTCTACTTCATAGACAGCAAAGGGGCTATGAAAGGCAGCACTGGCTTTTTGTTCTAGGACTTCTTCTTTACAAGCAGCTGCTGGATGTTTGGAAGGGGGTTTGGGATATGCAAAAATGAGAGGCTAAGATGGTAAGAGGGTAAGATGGAAGTCATCTGGCAAAAGCAGAGCTCACAAAAGGGCCAGCTGAGAAAGCTCTTGCTGCCTACAACTTCAACTGCACCCCTCAAAGCAGCAGCACACACGCTGCTCTCGGCACTTTCCTTCTCAGCTCTACGCACCATCCTAAGCCTTGCCTCTCCCACACTCAGGATCCAAAGACAACGGCACCAGGGACTGCTCACACACTAAAGGCACCAGGACAAAAGGCTCACCAGCTTGGCCGTTGCATTCCCGCTGACAGCTCCACAGCTTGAACCCAGAGAACTGCCTGCTGCCAACAGCCTTTCCAATCACTCTGAGCACCTCATGACAAGGAGTGTGGGGAATGAATCTCCAGCAGCCTCCTGCCCCAGGCTGTCCCCCGGGAGCAGCCCTGCTCCAGGCCGTGACTGCCACCTGCACAGCCAAAGGACCCAGAGCCGGTGTTACACACCACGGCTGTGCCTGGCACAGAGACACCAGTGGCCACACAAGTGGCCATGGCACTGTCCACACACAGTCCCTGCTGCTGCTCCCCCAGCCGCTGGCACCAACTCCCAGCCACCCACTCCTAAAGCCACGGGGCCCACTGGGACACTGCGGGGGCTCGTGGAAGCCAGCGGCCATTGTGACACAGCGGGGCTGCACAGAGCCCACGGTGCTTTGTGACCCGTGGCTCCCAGGAGAGCCTTTGTGATGCTGGGGAACTACAAGGAAGCCTGGCTCCTCTGTGACACCACCACAGAAGCTCAGGGGAGCCCTGGAGACCGTGCTGATGCTATTGAACCTGATGCAACCCTGCCTCCTCTGTGACACCACAGAACCTCTGGGAGCCCTGGAGACCGTGCTGATGCTATGGAACCTGATGCAACCCTGCCTCCTCTGTGACACCACAGAACCCCTGGGAGCCCTGGAGACCGTGCTGATGCTATGGAACCTGATGCAACCCTGCCTCCACTGTGACACCACAGAAGCTCAGGGAGCCCTGGAGACTGTGGTGATGCTATGGAACCTGATGCAACCCTGCCTCCACTGTGACACCACAGAACCTCTGGGAGCCCTGGAGACCGTGCTGATGCTATGGAACCTGATGCAACCCTGCCTCCACTGTGACACCACAGAAGCTCGGGGAGCTCTGCAGACCGTGGGGATGCTGGCGAAGCTGACGGAACCCTGGGCACCACAGTGACGCTATGGAACCTGGTGGAACCGAGGGGCCACAGTGACACTGTGGGGCCTTTTGGAAGCAACAGGACCCTGGTGGGAAGCCACGGGATGATTAATCCTGCACGAACCTGCTCCAGGTGGGCTCCTCTCTCCCGGCTTCCACAGGTGCTGCTAGGATCCCACTCCGGCACTGGCTTGGCACCGGCTCACAGCTTCCTTTGGCAATGGCTCTGCTCCAGGATGGCATGCTGCAGAGAATGCAGGTAGATTTTGTGCTCACTCCTGGCATGCAGCTGGACAATAAAGCCTGATCCAGCCCCCCCTCAGCATATGTCCGGCTCTGGCATTGGGGCGGGGCAACTTTGGGAGCAGCCCCAGCCCTGCTCCTGCTCCCGGCTGGGCACCCAGCTGCTGGGACACAGGTGTGTCCTGATGCCACCGTCTACTCCTTTGAGAAGGGGAGGACAGAGTGCATCAGGGAGTTTGGTGTGGCTTACATGCGGCAAGGAGAAGGTGCAGCCCCAAACTGGCTTTCACTTCTAGAACCTTTTGCTATTGCGGGAGCAGCTGCTGGAGCTTTTCAACCGAGCTGCAAGAGTGAAAAGTGTGATGGCATGTCTATCTGAGAAGGAAGGTTCGGTGCCGCAGCCTGTTGTGCACAATTTATATGCTGATAAGAGAAGGGGGTGCTTTTGGAACGTTTTCCTTCCTGACACTTCTGTCTCTGTGAGCTTTAGCTGCTTGGACTCAGGGATACCGAAGGTATGTGAAAGTGACTGGGATGCGAGAATCATGTTGCACAGGGAACAGGGAAGGTCAGCAAATGTTTCCTGTCCTGGCACATCTCTCAGTCTGAACTGCAGCTACAGATGCTTCACTTCCGCCAAGGACTCTGCCACCTTGAGAGAAGGATGCGCTCTATGGAGTTGAGAAAGAAAGTGCGTCTCACTAGCTTCTTTCCTCTACTTCATAGACAGCAAAGGGGCTATGAAAGGCAGCACTGGCTTTTTGTTCTAGGACTTCTTCTTTACAAGCAGCTGCTGGATGTTTGGAAGGGGGTTTGGGATATGCAAAAATGAGAGGCTAAGATGGTAAGAGGGTAAGATGGAAGTCATCTGGCAAAAGCAGAGCTCACAAAAGGGCCAGCTGAGAAAGCTCTTGCTGCCTACAACTTCAACTGCACCCCTCAAAGCAGCAGCACACACGCTGCTCTCGGCACTTTCCTTCTCAGCTCTACGCACCATCCTAAGCCTTGCCTCTCCCACACTCAGGATCCAAAGACAACGGCACCAGGGACTGCTCACACACTAAAGGCACCAGGACAAAAGGCTCACCAGCTTGGCCTTTGCATTCCCGCTGACAGCTCCACAGCTTGAACCCAGAGAACTGCCTGCTGCCAACAGCCTTTCCAATCACTCTGAGCACCTCATGACAAGGAGTGTGGGGAATGAATCTCCAGCAGCCTCCTGCCCCAGGCTGTCCCCCGGGAGCAGCCCTGCTCCAGGCCGTGACTGCCACCTGCACAGCCAAAGGACCCAGAGCCGGTGTTACACACCACGGCTGTGCCTGGCACAGAGACACCAGTGGCCACACAAGTGGCCATGGCACTGTCCACACACAGTCCCTGCTGCTGCTCCCCCAGCCGCTGGCACCAACTCCCAGCCACCCACTCCTAAAGCCACGGGGCCCACTGGGACACTGCGGGGGCTCGTGGAAGCCAGCGGCCATTGTGACACAGCGGGGCTGCACAGAGCCCATGGTGCTTTGTGACCCGTGGCTCCCAGGAGAGCCTTTGTGATGCTGGGGAACTACAAGGAAGCCTGGCTCCTCTGTGACACCACCACAGAAGCTCAGGGGAGCCCTGGAGACCATGCTGATGCTATTGAACCTGATGCAACCCTGCCTCCTCTGTGACACCACAGAACCTCTGGGAGCCCTGGAGACCATGCTGATGCTATGGAACCTGATGCAACCCTGCCTCCACTGTGACACCACAGAAGCTCAGGGAGCCCTGGAGACTGTGGTGATGCTATGGAACCTGATGCAACCCTGCCTCCACTGTGACACCACAGAACCTCTGGGAGCCCTGGAGACCGTGCTGATGCTATGGAACCTGATGCAACCCTGCCTCCACTGTGACACCACAGAAGCTCGGGGAGCTCTGCAGACCGTGGGGATGCTGGCGAAGCTGACGGAACCCTGGGCACCACAGTGACGCTATGGAACCTGGTGGAACCGAGGGGCCACAGTGACACTGTGGGGCCTTTTGGAAGCAACAGGACCCTGGTGGGAAGCCACGGGATGATTAATCCTGCACGAACCTGCTCCAGGTGGGCTCCTCTCTCCCGGCTTCCACAGGTGCTGCTAGGATCCCACTCCGGCACTGGCTTGGCACGGGCTCACAGCTTCCTTTGGCAATGGCTCTGCTCCAGGATGGCATGCTGCAGAGAATGCAGGTAGATTTTGTGCTCACTCCTGGCATGCAGCTGGACAATAAAGCCTGATCCAGCCCCCCCTCAGCATATGTCCGGCTCTGGCATTGGGGCGGGGCAACTTTGGGAGCAGCCCCAGCCCTGCTCCTGCTCCCGGCTGGGCACCCAGCTGCTGGGACACAGGTGTGTCCTGATGCCACCGTCTACTCCTTTGAGAAGGGGAGGACAGAGTGCATCAGGGAGTTTGGTGTGGCTTACATGCGGCAAGGAGAAGGTGCAGCCCCAAACTGGCTTTCACTTCTAGAACCTTTTGCTATTGCGGGAGCAGCTGCTGGAGCTTTTCAACCGAGCTGCAAGAGTGAAAAGTGTGATGGCATGTCTATCTGAGAAGGAAGGTTCGGTGCCGCAGCCTGTTGTGCACAATTTATATGCTGATAAGAGAAGGGGGTGCTTTTGGAACGTTTTCCTTCCTGACACTTCTGTCTCTGTGAGCTTTAGCTGCTTGGACTCAGGGATACCGAAGGTATGTGAAAGTGACTGGGATGCGAGAATCATGTTGCACAGGGAACAGGGAAGGTCAGCAAATGTTTCCTGTCCTGGCACATCTCTCAGTCTGAACTGCAGCTGCAGATGCTTCACTTCCGCCAAGGACTCTGCCACCTTGAGAGAAGGATGCGCTCTATGGAGTTGAGAAAGAAAGTGCGTCTCACTAGCTTCTTTCCTCTACTTCATAGACAGCAAAGGGGCTATGAAAGGCAGCACTGGCTTTTTGTTCTAGGACTTCTTCTTTACAAGCAGCTGCTGGATGTTTGGAAGGGGGTTTGGGATATGCAAAAATGAGAGGCTAAGATGGTAAGAGGGTAAGATGGAAGTCATCTGGCAAAAGCAGAGCTCACAAAAGGGCCAGCTGAGAAAGCTCTTGCTGCCTACAACTTCAACTGCACCCCTCAAAGCAGCAGCACACACGCTGCTCTCGGCACTTTCCTTCTCAGCTCTACGCACCATCCTAAGCCTTGCCTCTCCCACACTCAGGATCCAAAGACAACGGCACCAGGGACTGCTCACACACTAAAGGCACCAGGACAAAAGGCTCACCAGCTTGGCCGTTGCATTCCCGCTGACAGCTCCACAGCTTGAACCCAGAGAACTGCCTGCTGCCAACAGCCTTTCCAATCACTCTGAGCACCTCATGACAAGGAGTGTGGGGAATGAATCTCCAGCAGCCTCCTGCCCCAGGCTGTCCCCCGGGAGCAGCCCTGCTCCAGGCCGTGACTGCCACCTGCACAGCCAAAGGACCCAGAGCCGGTGTTACACACCACGGCTGTGCCTGGCACAGAGACACCAGTGGCCACACAAGTGGCCATGGCACTGTCCACACACAGTCCCTGCTGCTGCTCCCCCAGCCGCTGGCACCAACTCCCAGCCACCCACTCCTAAAGCCACGGGGCCCACTGGGACACTGCGGGGGCTCGTGGAAGCCAGCGGCCATTGTGACACAGCGGGGCTGCACAGAGCCCACGGTGCTTTGTGACCCGTGGCTCCCAGGAGAGCCTTTGTGATGCTGGGGAACTACAAGGAAGCCTGGCTCCTCTGTGACACCACCACAGAAGCTCAGGGGAGCCCTGGAGACCGTGCTGATGCTATTGAACCTGATGCAACCCTGCCTCCTCTGTGACACCACAGAACCTCTGGGAGCCCTGGAGACCGTGCTGATGCTATGGAACCTGATGCAACCCTGCCTCCTCTGTGACACCACAGAACCTCTGGGAGCCCTGGAGACTGTGGTGATGCTATGGAACCTGATGCAACCCTGCCTCCACTGTGACACCACAGAACCTCTGGGAGCCCTGGAGACCGTGCTGATGCTATGGAACCTGATGCAACCCTGCCTCCACTGTGACACCACAGAAGCTCGGGGAGCTCTGCAGACCGTGGGGATGCTGGCGGAGCTGACGGAACCCTGGGCACCACAGTGACGCTATGGAACCTGGTGGAACCGAGGGGCCACAGTGACACTGTGGGGCCTTTTGGAAGCAACAGGACCCTGGTGGGAAGCCACGGGATGATTAATCCTGCACGAACCTGCTCCAGGTGGGCTCCTCTCTCCCGGCTTCCACAGGTGCTGCTAGGATCCCACTCCGGCACTGGCTTGGCACGGGCTCACGGCTTCCTTTGGCAATGGCTCTGCTCCAGGATGGCATGCTGCAGAGAATGCAGGTAGATTTTGTGCTCACTCCTGGCATGCAGCTGGACAATAAAGCCTGATCCAGCCCCCCCTCAGCATATGTCCGGCTCTGGCATTGGGGCGGGGCAACTTTGGGAGCAGCCCCAGCCCTGCTCCTGCTCCCGGCTGGGCACCCAGCTGCTGGGACACAGGTGTGTCCTGATGCCACCGTCTACTCCTTTGAGAAGGGGAGGACAGAGTGCATCAGGGAGTTTGGTGTGGCTTACATGCGGCAAGGAGAAGGTGCAGCCCCAAACTGGCTTTCACTTCTAGAACCTTTTGCTATTGCGGGAGCAGCTGCTGGAGCTTTTCAACCGAGCTGCAAGAGTGAAAAGTGTGATGGCATGTCTATCTGAGAAGGAAGGTTCGGTGCCGCAGCCTGTTGTGCACAATTTATATGCTGATAAGAGAAGGGGGTGCTTTTGGAACGTTTTCCTTCCTGACACTTCTGTCTCTGTGAGCTTTAGCTGCTTGGACTCAGGGATACCGAAGGTATGTGAAAGTGACTGGGATGCGAGAATCATGTTGCACAGGGAACAGGGAAGGTCAGCAAATGTTTCCTGTCCTGGCACATCTCTCAGTCTGAACTGCAGCTGCAGATGCTTCACTTCCGCCAAGGACTCTGCCACCTTGAGAGAAGGATGCGCTCTATGGAGTTGAGAAAGAAAGTGCGTCTCACTAGCTTCTTTCCTCTACTTCATAGACAGCAAAGGGGCTATGAAAGGCAGCACTGGCTTTTTGTTCTAGGACTTCTTCTTTACAAGCAGCTGCTGGATGTTTGGAAGGGGGTTTGGGATATGCAAAAATGAGAGGCTAAGATGGTAAGAGGGTAAGATGGAAGTCATCTGGCAAAAGCAGAGCTCACAAAAGGGCCAGCTGAGAAAGCTCTTGCTGCCTACAACTTCAACTGCACCCCTCAAAGCAGCAGCACACACGCTGCTCTCGGCACTTTCCTTCTCAGCTCTACGCACCATCCTAAGCCTTGCCTCTCCCACACTCAGGATCCAAAGACAACGGCACCAGGGACTGCTCACACACTAAAGGCACCAGGACAAAAGGCTCACCAGCTTGGCCTTTGCATTCCCGCTGACAGCTCCACAGCTTGAACCCAGAGAACTGCCTGCTGCCAACAGCCTTTCCAATCACTCTGAGCACCTCATGACAAGGAGTGTGGGGAATGAATCTCCAGCAGCCTCCTGCCCCAGGCTGTCCCCCGGGAGCAGCCCTGCTCCAGGCCGTGACTGCCACCTGCACAGCCAAAGGACCCAGAGCCGGTGTTACACACCACGGCTGTGCCTGGCACAGAGACACCAGTGGCCACACAAGTGGCCATGGCACTGTCCACACACAGTCCCTGCTGCTGCTCCCCCAGCCGCTGGCACCAACTCCCAGCCACCCACTCCTAAAGCCACGGGGCCCACTGGGACACTGCGGGGGCTCGTGGAAGCCAGCGGCCATTGTGACACAGCGGGGCTGCACAGAGCCCACGGTGCTTTGTGACCCGTGGCTCCCAGGAGAGCCTTTGTGATGCTGGGGAACTACAAGGAAGCCTGGCTCCTCTGTGACACCACCACAGAAGCTCAGGGGAGCCCTGGAGACCGTGCTGATGCTATTGAACCTGATGCAACCCTGCCTCCTCTGTGACACCACAGAAGCTCTTGGAGCCCTGGAGACCGTGCTGATGCTATGGAACCTGATGCAACCCTGCCTCCTCTGTGACACCACAGAACCTCTGGGAGCCCTGGAGACCGTGCTGATGCTATGGAACCTGATGCAACCCTGCCTCCACTGTGACACCACAGAACCTCTGGGAGCCCTGGAGACTGTGGTGATGCTATGGAACCTGATGCAACCCTGCCTCCACTGTGACACCACAGAACCTCTGGGAGCCCTGGAGACCGTGCTGATGCTATGGAACCTGATGCAACCCTGCCTCCACTGTGACACCACAGAAGCTCGGGGAGCTCTGCAGACCGTGGGGATGCTGGCGGAGCTGACGGAACCCTGGGCACCACAGTGACGCTATGGAACCTGGTGGAACCGAGGGGCCACAGTGACACTATGGGGCCTTTTGGAAGCAACAGGACCCTGGTGGGAAGCCACGGGATGATTAATCCTGCACGAACCTGCTCCAGGTGGGCTCCTCTCTCCCGGCTTCCACAGGTGCTGCTAGGATCCCACTCCGGCACTGGCTTGGCACGGGCTCACGGCTTCCTTTGGCAATGGCTCTGCTCCAGGATGGCATGCTGCAGAGAATGCAGGTAGATTTTGTGCTCACTCCTGGCATGCAGCTGGACAATAAAGCCTGATCCAGCCCCCCCTCAGCATATGTCCGGCTCTGGCATTGGGGCGGGGCAACTTTGGGAGCAGCCCCAGCCCTGCTCCTGCTCCCGGCTGGGCACCCAGCTGCTGGGACACAGGTGTGTCCTGATGCCACCGTCTACTCCTTTGAGAAGGGGAGGACAGAGTGCATCAGGGAGTTTGGTGTGGCTTACATGCGGCAAGGAGAAGGTGCAGCCCCAAACTGGCTTTCACTTCTAGAACCTTTTGCTATTGCGGGAGCAGCTGCTGGAGCTTTTCAACCGAGCTGCAAGAGTGAAAAGTGTGATGGCATGTCTATCTGAGAAGGAAGGTTCGGTGCCGCAGCCTGTTGTGCACAATTTATATGCTGATAAGAGAAGGGGGTGCTTTTGGAACGTTTTCCTTCCTGACACTTCTGTCTCTGTGAGCTTTAGCTGCTTGGACTCAGGGATACCGAAGGTATGTGAAAGTGACTGGGATGCGAGAATCATGTTGCACAGGGAACAGGGAAGGTCAGCAAATGTTTCCTGTCCTGGCACATCTCTCAGTCTGAACTGCAGCTGCAGATGCTTCACTTCCGCCAAGGACTCTGCCACCTTGAGAGAAGGATGCGCTCTATGGAGTTGAGAAAGAAAGTGCGTCTCACTAGCTTCTTTCCTCTACTTCATAGACAGCAAAGGGGCTATGAAAGGCAGCACTGGCTTTTTGTTCTAGGACTTCTTCTTTACAAGCAGCTGCTGGATGTTTGGAAGGGGGTTTGGGATATGCAAAAATGAGAGGCTAAGATGGTAAGAGGGTAAGATGGAAGTCATCTGGCAAAAGCAGAGCTCACAAAAGGGCCAGCTGAGAAAGCTCTTGCTGCCTACAACTTCAACTGCACCCCTCAAAGCAGCAGCACACACGCTGCTCTCGGCACTTTCCTTCTCAGCTCTACGCACCATCCTAAGCCTTGCCTCTCCCACACTCAGGATCCAAAGACAACGGCACCAGGGACTGCTCACACACTAAAGGCACCAGGACAAAAGGCTCACCAGCTTGGCCTTTGCATTCCCGCTGACAGCTCCACAGCTTGAACCCAGAGAACTGCCTGCTGCCAACAGCCTTTCCAATCACTCTGAGCACCTCATGACAAGGAGTGTGGGGAATGAATCTCCAGCAGCCTCCTGCCCCAGGCTGTCCCCCGGGAGCAGCCCTGCTCCAGGCCGTGACTGCCACCTGCACAGCCAAAGGACCCAGAGCCGGTGTTACACACCACGGCTGTGCCTGGCACAGAGACACCAGTGGCCACACAAGTGGCCATGGCACTGTCCACACACAGTCCCTGCTGCTGCTCCCCCAGCCGCTGGCACCAACTCCCAGCCACCCACTCCTAAAGCCACGGGGCCCACTGGGACACTGCGGGGGCTCGTGGAAGCCAGCGGCCATTGTGACACAGCGGGGCTGCACAGAGCCCACGGTGCTTTGTGACCCGTGGCTCCCAGGAGAGCCTTTGTGATGCTGGGGAACTACAAGGAAGCCTGGCTCCTCTGTGACACCACCACAGAAGCTCAGGGGAGCCCTGGAGACCGTGCTGATGCTATTGAACCTGATGCAACCCTGCCTCCTCTGTGACACCACAGAACCTCTGGGAGCCCTGGAGACCGTGCTGATGCTATGGAACCTGATGCAACCCTGCCTCCTCTGTGACACCACAGAAGCTCAGGGAGCCCTGGAGACTGTGGTGATGCTATGGAACCTGATGCAACCCTGCCTCCACTGTGACACCACAGAACCTCTGGGAGCCCTGGAGACCGTGCTGATGCTATGGAACCTGATGCAACCCTGCCTCCACTGTGACACCACAGAAGCTCGGGGAGCTCTGCAGACCGTGGGGATGCTGGCGAAGCTGACGGAACCCTGGGCACCACAGTGACGCTATGGAACCTGGTGGAACCGAGGGGCCACAGTGACACTGTGGGGCCTTTTGGAAGCAACAGGACCCTGGTGGGAAGCCACGGGATGATTAATCCTGCACGAACCTGCTCCAGGTGGGCTCCTCTCTCCCGGCTTCCACAGGTGCTGCTAGGATCCCACTCCGGCACTGGCTTGGCACGGGCTCACGGCTTCCTTTGGCAATGGCTCTGCTCCAGGATGGCATGCTGCAGAGAATGCAGGTAGATTTTGTGCTCACTCCTGGCATGCAGCTGGACAATAAAGCCTGATCCAGCCCCCCCTCAGCATATGTCCGGCTCTGGCATTGGGGCGGGGCAACTTTGGGAGCAGCCCCAGCCCTGCTCCTGCTCCCGGCTGGGCACCCAGCTGCTGGGACACAGGTGTGTCCTGATGCCACCGTCTACTCCTTTGAGAAGGGGAGGACAGAGTGCATCAGGGAGTTTGGTGTGGCTTACATGCGGCAAGGAGAAGGTGCAGCCCCAAACTGGCTTTCACTTCTAGAACCTTTTGCTATTGCGGGAGCAGCTGCTGGAGCTTTTCAACCGAGCTGCAAGAGTGAAAAGTGTGATGGCATGTCTATCTGAGAAGGAAGGTTCGGTGCCGCAGCCTGTTGTGCACAATTTATATGCTGATAAGAGAAGGGGGTGCTTTTGGAACGTTTTCCTTCCTGACACTTCTGTCTCTGTGAGCTTTAGCTGCTTGGACTCAGGGATACCGAAGGTATGTGAAAGTGACTGGGATGCGAGAATCATGTTGCACAGGGAACAGGGAAGGTCAGCAAATGTTTCCTGTCCTGGCACATCTCTCAGTCTGAACTGCAGCTGCAGATGCTTCACTTCCGCCAAGGACTCTGCCACCTTGAGAGAAGGATGCGCTCTATGGAGTTGAGAAAGAAAGTGCGTCTCACTAGCTTCTTTCCTCTACTTCATAGACAGCAAAGGGGCTATGAAAGGCAGCACTGGCTTTTTGTTCTAGGACTTCTTCTTTACAAGCAGCTGCTGGATGTTTGGAAGGGGGTTTGGGATATGCAAAAATGAGAGGCTAAGATGGTAAGAGGGTAAGATGGAAGTCATCTGGCAAAAGCAGAGCTCACAAAAGGGCCAGCTGAGAAAGCTCTTGCTGCCTACAACTTCAACTGCACCCCTCAAAGCAGCAGCACACACGCTGCTCTCGGCACTTTCCTTCTCAGCTCTACGCACCATCCTAAGCCTTGCCTCTCCCACACTCAGGATCCAAAGACAACGGCACCAGGGACTGCTCACACACTAAAGGCACCAGGACAAAAGGCTCACCAGCTTGGCCGTTGCATTCCCGCTGACAGCTCCACAGCTTGAACCCAGAGAACTGCCTGCTGCCAACAGCCTTTCCAATCACTCTGAGCACCTCATGACAAGGAGTGTGGGGAATGAATCTCCAGCAGCCTCCTGCCCCAGGCTGTCCCCCGGGAGCAGCCCTGCTCCAGGCCGTGACTGCCACCTGCACAGCCAAAGGACCCAGAGCCGGTGTTACACACCACGGCTGTGCCTGGCACAGAGACACCAGTGGCCACACAAGTGGCCATGGCACTGTCCACACACAGTCCCTGCTGCTGCTCCCCCAGCCGCTGGCACCAACTCCCAGCCACCCACTCCTAAAGCCACGGGGCCCACTGGGACACTGCGGGGGCTCGTGGAAGGCAGCGGCCATTGTGACACAGCGGGGCTGCACAGAGCCCACGGTGCTTTGTGACCCGTGGCTCCCAGGAGAGCCTTTGTGATGCTGGGGAACTACAAGGAAGCCTGGCTCCTCTGTGACACCACCACAGAAGCTCAGGGGAGCCCTGGAGACCGTGCTGATGCTATTGAACCTGATGCAACCCTGCCTCCTCTGTGACACCACAGAACCTCTGGGAGCCCTGGAGACCGTGCTGATGCTATGGAACCTGATGCAACCCTGCCTCCTCTGTGACACCACAGAACCTCTGGGAGCCCTGGAGACCGTGCTGATGCTATGGAACCTGATGCAACCCTGCCTCCACTGTGACACCACAGAAGCTCAGGGAGCCCTGGAGACTGTGGTGATGCTATGGAACCTGATGCAACCCTGCCTCCACTGTGACACCACAGAACCTCTGGGAGCCCTGGAGACCGTGCTGATGCTATGGAACCTGATGCAACCCTGCCTCCACTGTGACACCACAGAAGCTCGGGGAGCTCTGCAGACCGTGGGGATGCTGGCGAAGCTGACGGAACCCTGGGCACCACAGTGACGCTATGGAACCTGGTGGAACCGAGGGGCCACAGTGACACTGTGGGGCCTTTTGGAAGCAACAGGACCCTGGTGGGAAGCCACGGGATGATTAATCCTGCACGAACCTGCTCCAGGTGGGCTCCTCTCTCCCGGCTTCCACAGGTGCTGCTAGGATCCCACTCCGGCACTGGCTTGGCACCGGCTCACAGCTTCCTTTGGCAATGGCTCTGCTCCAGGATGGCATGCTGCAGAGAATGCAGGTAGATTTTGTGCTCACTCCTGGCATGCAGCTGGACAATAAAGCCTGATCCAGCCCCCCCTCAGCATATGTCCGGCTCTGGCATTGGGGCGGGGCAACTTTGGGAGCAGCCCCAGCCCTGCTCCTGCTCCCGGCTGGGCACCCAGCTGCTGGGACACAGGTGTGTCCTGATGCCACCGTCTACTCCTTTGAGAAGGGGAGGACAGAGTGCATCAGGGAGTTTGGTGTGGCTTACATGCGGCAAGGAGAAGGTGCAGCCCCAAACTGGCTTTCACTTCTAGAACCTTTTGCTATTGCGGGAGCAGCTGCTGGAGCTTTTCAACCGAGCTGCAAGAGTGAAAAGTGTGATGGCATGTCTATCTGAGAAGGAAGGTTCGGTGCCGCAGCCTGTTGTGCACAATTTATATGCTGATAAGAGAAGGGGGTGCTTTTGCAACGTTTTCCTTCCTGACACTTCTGTCTCTGTGAGCTTTAGCTGCTTGGACTCAGGGATACCGAAGGTATGTGAAAGTGACTGGGATGCGAGAATCATGTTGCACAGGGAACAGGGAAGGTCAGCAAATGTTTCCTGTCCTGGCACATCTCTCAGTCTGAACTGCAGCTACAGATGCTTCACTTCCGCCAAGGACTCTGCCACCTTGAGAGAAGGATGCGCTCTATGGAGTTGAGAAAGAAAGTGCGTCTCACTAGCTTCTTTCCTCTACTTCATAGACAGCAAAGGGGCTATGAAAGGCAGCACTGGCTTTTTGTTCTAGGACTTCTTCTTTACAAGCAGCTGCTGGATGTTTGGAAGGGGGTTTGGGATATGCAAAAATGAGAGGCTAAGATGGTAAGAGGGTAAGATGGAAGTCATCTGGCAAAAGCAGAGCTCACAAAAGGGCCAGCTGAGAAAGCTCTTGCTGCCTACAACTTCAACTGCACCCCTCAAAGCAGCAGCACACACGCTGCTCTCGGCACTTTCCTTCTCAGCTCTACGCACCATCCTAAGCCTTGCCTCTCCCACACTCAGGATCCAAAGACAACGGCACCAGGGACTGCTCACACACTAAAGGCACCAGGACAAAAGGCTCACCAGCTTGGCCGTTGCATTCCCGCTGACAGCTCCACAGCTTGAACCCAGAGAACTGCCTGCTGCCAACAGCCTTTCCAATCACTCTGAGCACCTCATGACAAGGAGTGTGGGGAATGAATCTCCAGCAGCCTCCTGCCCCAGGCTGTCCCCCGGGAGCAGCCCTGCTCCAGGCCGTGACTGCCACCTGCACAGCCAAAGGACCCAGAGCCGGTGTTACACACCACGGCTGTGCCTGGCACAGAGACACCAGTGGCCACACAAGTGGCCATGGCACTGTCCACACACAGTCCCTGCTGCTGCTCCCCCAGCCGCTGGCACCAACTCCCAGCCACCCACTCCTAAAGCCACGGGGCCCACTGGGACACTGCGGGGGCTCGTGGAAGCCAGCGGCCATTGTGACACAGCGGGGCTGCACAGAGCCCACGGTGCTTTGTGACCCGTGGCTCCCAGGAGAGCCTTTGTGATGCTGGGGAACTACAAGGAAGCCTGGCTCCTCTGTGACACCACCACAGAAGCTCAGGGGAGCCCTGGAGACCGTGCTGATGCTATTGAACCTGATGCAACCCTGCCTCCTCTGTGACACCACAGAAGCTCTTGGAGCCCTGGAGACCGTGCTGATGCTATGGAACCTGATGCAACCCTGCCTCCACTGTGACACCACAGAAGCTCAGGGAGCCCTGGAGACTGTGGTGATGCTATGGAACCTGATGCAACCCTGCCTCCACTGTGACACCACAGAACCTCTGGGAGCCCTGGAGACCGTGCTGATGCTATGGAACCTGATGCAACCCTGCCTCCACTGTGACACCACAGAAGCTCGGGGAGCTCTGCAGACCGTGGGGATGCTGGCGGAGCTGACGGAACCCTGGGCACCACAGTGACGCTATGGAACCTGGTGGAACCGAGGGGCCACAGTGACACTGTGGGGCCTTTTGGAAGCAACAGGACCCTGGTGGGAAGCCACGGGATGATTAATCCTGCACGAACCTGCTCCAGGTGGGCTCCTCTCTCCCGGCTTCCACAGGTGCTGCTAGGATCCCACTCCGGCACTGGCTTGGCACGGGCTCACGGCTTCCTTTGGCAATGGCTCTGCTCCAGGATGGCATGCTGCAGAGAATGCAGGTAGATTTTGTGCTCACTCCTGGCATGCAGCTGGACAATAAAGCCTGATCCAGCCCCCCCTCAGCATATGTCCGGCTCTGGCATTGGGGCGGGGCAACTTTGGGAGCAGCCCCAGCCCTGCTCCTGCTCCCGGCTGGGCACCCAGCTGCTGGGACACAGGTGTGTCCTGATGCCACCGTCTACTCCTTTGAGAAGGGGAGGACAGAGTGCATCAGGGAGTTTGGTGTGGCTTACATGCGGCAAGGAGAAGGTGCAGCCCCAAACTGGCTTTCACTTCTAGAACCTTTTGCTATTGCGGGAGCAGCTGCTGGAGCTTTTCAACCGAGCTGCAAGAGTGAAAAGTGTGATGGCATGTCTATCTGAGAAGGAAGGTTCGGTGCCGCAGCCTGTTGTGCACAATTTATATGCTGATAAGAGAAGGGGGTGCTTTTGCAACGTTTTCCTTCCTGACACTTCTGTCTCTGTGAGCTTTAGCTGCTTGGACTCAGGGATACCGAAGGTATGTGAAAGTGACTGGGATGCGAGAATCATGTTGCACAGGGAACAGGGAAGGTCAGCAAATGTTTCCTGTCCTGGCACATCTCTCAGTCTGAACTGCAGCTGCAGATGCTTCACTTCCGCCAAGGACTCTGCCACCTTGAGAGAAGGATGCGCTCTATGGAGTTGAGAAAGAAAGTGCGTCTCACTAGCTTCTTTCCTCTACTTCATAGACAGCAAAGGGGCTATGAAAGGCAGCACTGGCTTTTTGTTCTAGGACTTCTTCTTTACAAGCAGCTGCTGGATGTTTGGAAGGGGGTTTGGGATATGCAAAAATGAGAGGCTAAGATGGTAAGAGGGTAAGATGGAAGTCATCTGGCAAAAGCAGAGCTCACAAAAGGGCCAGCTGAGAAAGCTCTTGCTGCCTACAACTTCAACTGCACCCCTCAAAGCAGCAGCACACACGCTGCTCTCGGCACTTTCCTTCTCAGCTCTACGCACCATCCTAAGCCTTGCCTCTCCCACACTCAGGATCCAAAGACAACGGCACCAGGGACTGCTCACACACTAAAGGCACCAGGACAAAAGGCTCACCAGCTTGGCCTTTGCATTCCCGCTGACAGCTCCACAGCTTGAACCCAGAGAACTGCCTGCTGCCAACAGCCTTTCCAATCACTCTGAGCACCTCATGACAAGGAGTGTGGGGAATGAATCTCCAGCAGCCTCCTGCCCCAGGCTGTCCCCCGGGAGCAGCCCTGCTCCAGGCCGTGACTGCCACCTGCACAGCCAAAGGACCCAGAGCCGGTGTTACACACCACGGCTGTGCCTGGCACAGAGACACCAGTGGCCACACAAGTGGCCATGGCACTGTCCACACACAGTCCCTGCTGCTGCTCCCCCAGCCGCTGGCACCAACTCCCAGCCACCCACTCCTAAAGCCACGGGGCCCACTGGGACACTGCGGGGGCTCGTGGAAGCCAGCGGCCATTGTGACACAGCGGGGCTGCACAGAGCCCACGGTGCTTTGTGACCCGTGGCTCCCAGGAGAGCCTTTGTGATGCTGGGGAACTACAAGGAAGCCTGGCTCCTCTGTGACACCACCACAGAAGCTCAGGGGAGCCCTGGAGACCGTGCTGATGCTATTGAACCTGATGCAACCCTGCCTCCTCTGTGACACCACAGAAGCTCTTGGAGCCCTGGAGACCGTGGTGATGCTATGGAACCTGATGCAACCCTGCCTCCACTGTGACACCACAGAACCTCTGGGAGCCCTGGAGACTGTGGTGATGCTATGGAACCTGATGCAACCCTGCCTCCACTGTGACACCACAGAACCTCTGGGAGCCCTGGAGACCGTGCTGATGCTATGGAACCTGATGCAACCCTGCCTCCACTGTGACACCACAGAAGCTCGGGGAGCTCTGCAGACCGTGGGGATGCTGGCGAAGCTGACGGAACCCTGGGCACCACAGTGACGCTATGGAACCTGGTGGAACCGAGGGGCCACAGTGACACTGTGGGGCCTTTTGGAAGCAACAGGACCCTGGTGGGAAGCCACGGGATGATTAATCCTGCACGAACCTGCTCCAGGTGGGCTCCTCTCTCCCGGCTTCCACAGGTGCTGCTAGGATCCCACTCCGGCACTGGCTTGGCACGGGCTCACGGCTTCCTTTGGCAATGGCTCTGCTCCAGGATGGCATGCTGCAGAGAATGCAGGTAGATTTTGTGCTCACTCCTGGCATGCAGCTGGACAATAAAGCCTGATCCAGCCCCCCCTCAGCATATGTCCGGCTCTGGCATTGGGGCGGGGCAACTTTGGGAGCAGCCCCAGCCCTGCTCCTGCTCCCGGCTGGGCACCCAGCTGCTGGGACACAGGTGTGTCCTGATGCCACCGTCTACTCCTTTGAGAAGGGGAGGACAGAGTGCATCAGGGAGTTTGGTGTGGCTTACATGCGGCAAGGAGAAGGTGCAGCCCCAAACTGGCTTTCACTTCTAGAACCTTTTGCTATTGCGGGAGCAGCTGCTGGAGCTTTTCAACCGAGCTGCAAGAGTGAAAAGTGTGATGGCATGTCTATCTGAGAAGGAAGGTTCAGTGCCGCAGCCTGTTGTGCACAATTTATATGCTGATAAGAGAAGGGGGTGCTTTTGGAACGTTTTCCTTCCTGACACTTCTGTCTCTGTGAGCTTTAGCTGCTTGGACTCAGGGATACCGAAGGTATGTGAAAGTGACTGGGATGCGAGAATCATGTTGCACAGGGAACAGGGAAGGTCAGCAAATGTTTCCTGTCCTGGCACATCTCTCAGTCTGAACTGCAGCTGCAGATGCTTCACTTCCGCCAAGGACTCTGCCACCTTGAGAGAAGGATGCGCTCTATGGAGTTGAGAAAGAAAGTGCGCCTCACTAGCTTCTTTCCTCTACTTCATAGACAGCAAAGGGGCTATGAAAGGCAGCACTGGCTTTTTGTTCTAGGACTTCTTCTTTACAAGCAGCTGCTGGATGTTTGGAAGGGGGTTTGGGATATGCAAAAATGAGAGGCTAAGATGGTAAGAGGGTAAGATGGAAGTCATCTGGCAAAAGCAGAGCTCACAAAAGGGCCAGCTGAGAAAGCTCTTGCTGCCTACAACTTCAACTGCACCCCTCAAAGCAGCAGCACACATGCTGCTCTCGGCACTTTCCTTCTCAGCTCTACGCACCATCCTAAGCCTTGCCTCTCCCACACTCAGGATCCAAAGACAACGGCACCAGGGACTGCTCACACACTAAAGGCACCAGGACAAAAGGCTCACCAGCTTGGCCTTTGCATTCCCGCTGACAGCTCCACAGCTTGAACCCAGAGAACTGCCTGCTGCCAACAGCCTTTCCAATCACTCTGAGCACCTCATGACAAGGAGTGTGGGGAATGAATCTCCAGCAGCCTCCTGCCCCAGGCTGTCCCCCGGGAGCAGCCCTGCTCCAGGCCGTGACTGCCACCTGCACAGCCAAAGGACCCAGAGCCGGTGTTACACACCACGGCTGTGCCTGGCACAGAGACACCAGTGGCCACACAAGTGGCCATGGCACTGTCCACACACAGTCCCTGCTGCTGCTCCCCCAGCCGCTGGCACCAACTCCCAGCCACCCACTCCTAAAGCCACGGGGCCCACTGGGACACTGCGGGGGCTCGTGGAAGCCAGCGGCCATTGTGACACAGCGGGGCTGCACAGAGCCCACGGTGCTTTGTGACCCGTGGCTCCCAGGAGAGCCTTTGTGATGCTGGGGAACTACAAGGAAGCCTGGCTCCTCTGTGACACCACCACAGAAGCTCAGGGGAGCCCTGGAGACCGTGCTGATGCTATTGAACCTGATGCAACCCTGCCTCCTCTGTGACACCACAGAAGCTCTTGGAGCCCTGGAGACCGTGGTGATGCTATGGAACCTGATGCAACCCTGCCTCCTCTGTGACACCACAGAACCTCTGGGAGCCCTGGAGACCATGCTGATGCTATGGAACCTGATGCAACCCTGCCTCCACTGTGACACCACAGAACCTCTGGGAGCCCTGGAGACCGTGCTGATGCTATGGAACCTGATGCAACCCTGCCTCCACTGTGACACCACAGAAGCTCGGGGAGCTCTGCAGACCGTGGGGATGCTGGCGGAGCTGACGGAACCCTGGGCACCACAGTGACGCTATGGAACCTGGTGGAACCGAGGGGCCACAGTGACACTGTGGGGCCTTTTGGAAGCAACAGGACCCTGGTGGGAAGCCACGGGATGATTAATCCTGCACGAACCTGCTCCAGGTGGGCTCCTCTCTCCCGGCTTCCACAGGTGCTGCTAGGATCCCACTCCGGCACTGGCTTGGCACGGGCTCACGGCTTCCTTTGGCAATGGCTCTGCTCCAGGATGGCATGCTGCAGAGAATGCAGGTAGATTTTGTGCTCACTCCTGGCATGCAGCTGGACAATAAAGCCTGATCCAGCCCCCCCTCAGCATATGTCCGGCTCTGGCATTGGGGCGGGGCAACTTTGGGAGCAGCCCCAGCCCTGCTCCTGCTCCCGGCTGGGCACCCAGCTGCTGGGACACAGGTGTGTCCTGATGCCACCGTCTACTCCTTTGAGAAGGGGAGGACAGAGTGCATCAGGGAGTTTGGTGTGGCTTACATGCGGCAAGGAGAAGGTGCAGCCCCAAACTGGCTTTCACTTCTAGAACCTTTTGCTATTGCGGGAGCAGCTGCTGGAGCTTTTCAACCGAGCTGCAAGAGTGAAAAGTGTGATGGCATGTCTATCTGAGAAGGAAGGTTCGGTGCCGCAGCCTGTTGTGCACAATTTATATGCTGATAAGAGAAGGGGGTGCTTTTGCAACGTTTTCCTTCCTGACACTTCTGTCTCTGTGAGCTTTAGCTGCTTGGACTCAGGGATACCGAAGGTATGTGAAAGTGACTGGGATGCGAGAATCATGTTGCACAGGGAACAGGGAAGGTCAGCAAATGTTTCCTGTCCTGGCACATCTCTCAGTCTGAACTGCAGCTGCAGATGCTTCACTTCCGCCAAGGACTCTGCCACCTTGAGAGAAGGATGCGCTCTATGGAGTTGAGAAAGAAAGTGCGTCTCACTAGCTTCTTTCCTCTACTTCATAGACAGCAAAGGGGCTATGAAAGGCAGCACTGGCTTTTTGTTCTAGGACTTCTTCTTTACAAGCAGCTGCTGGATGTTTGGAAGGGGGTTTGGGATATGCAAAAATGAGAGGCTAAGATGGTAAGAGGGTAAGATGGAAGTCATCTGGCAAAAGCAGAGCTCACAAAAGGGCCAGCTGAGAAAGCTCTTGCTGCCTACAACTTCAACTGCACCCCTCAAAGCAGCAGCACACACGCTGCTCTCGGCACTTTCCTTCTCAGCTCTACGCACCATCCTAAGCCTTGCCTCTCCCACACTCAGGATCCAAAGACAACGGCACCAGGGACTGCTCACACACTAAAGGCACCAGGACAAAAGGCTCACCAGCTTGGCCTTTGCATTCCCGCTGACAGCTCCACAGCTTGAACCCAGAGAACTGCCTGCTGCCAACAGCCTTTCCAATCACTCTGAGCACCTCATGACAAGGAGTGTGGGGAATGAATCTCCAGCAGCCTCCTGCCCCAGGCTGTCCCCCGGGAGCAGCCCTGCTCCAGGCCGTGACTGCCACCTGCACAGCCAAAGGACCCAGAGCCGGTGTTACACACCACGGCTGTGCCTGGCACAGAGACACCAGTGGCCACACAAGTGGCCATGGCACTGTCCACACACAGTCCCTGCTGCTGCTCCCCCAGCCGCTGGCACCAACTCCCAGCCACCCACTCCTAAAGCCACGGGGCCCACTGGGACACTGCGGGGGCTCGTGGAAGCCAGCGGCCATTGTGACACAGCGGGGCTGCACAGAGCCCACGGTGCTTTGTGACCCGTGGCTCCCAGGAGAGCCTTTGTGATGCTGGGGAACTACAAGGAAGCCTGGCTCCTCTGTGACACCACCACAGAAGCTCAGGGGAGCCCTGGAGACCGTGCTGATGCTATTGAACCTGATGCAACCCTGCCTCCTCTGTGACACCACAGAAGCTCTTGGAGCCCTGGAGACCGTGGTGATGCTATGGAACCTGATGCAACCCTGCCTCCTCTGTGACACCACAGAACCTCTGGGAGCCCTGGAGACCGTGCTGATGCTATGGAACCTGATGCAACCCTGCCTCCACTGTGACACCACAGAAGCTCAGGGAGCCCTGGAGACTGTGGTGATGCTATGGAACCTGATGCAACCCTGCCTCCACTGTGACACCACAGAACCTCTGGGAGCCCTGGAGACCGTGCTGATGCTATGGAACCTGATGCAACCCTGCCTCCACTGTGACACCACAGAAGCTCGGGGAGCTCTGCAGACCGTGGGGATGCTGGCGGAGCTGACGGAACCCTGGGCACCACAGTGACGCTATGGAACCTGGTGGAACCGAGGGGCCACAGTGACACTGTGGGGCCTTTTGGAAGCAACAGGACCCTGGTGGGAAGCCACGGGATGATTAATCCTGCACGAACCTGCTCCAGGTGGGCTCCTCTCTCCCGGCTTCCACAGGTGCTGCTAGGATCCCACTCCGGCACTGGCTTGGCACGGGCTCACGGCTTCCTTTGGCAATGGCTCTGCTCCAGGATGGCATGCTGCAGAGAATGCAGGTAGATTTTGTGCTCACTCCTGGCATGCAGCTGGACAATAAAGCCTGATCCAGCCCCCCCTCAGCATATGTCCGGCTCTGGCATTGGGGCGGGGCAACTTTGGGAGCAGCCCCAGCCCTGCTCCTGCTCCCGGCTGGGCACCCAGCTGCTGGGACACAGGTGTGTCCTGATGCCACCGTCTACTCCTTTGAGAAGGGGAGGACAGAGTGCATCAGGGAGTTTGGTGTGGCTTACATGCGGCAAGGAGAAGGTGCAGCCCCAAACTGGCTTTCACTTCTAGAACCTTTTGCTATTGCGGGAGCAGCTGCTGGAGCTTTTCAACCGAGCTGCAAGAGTGAAAAGTGTGATGGCATGTCTATCTGAGAAGGAAGGTTCGGTGCCGCAGCCTGTTGTGCACAATTTATATGCTGATAAGAGAAGGGGGTGCTTTTGGAACGTTTTCCTTCCTGACACTTCTGTCTCTGTGAGCTTTAGCTGCTTGGACTCAGGGATACCGAAGGTATGTGAAAGTGACTGGGATGCGAGAATCATGTTGCACAGGGAACAGGGAAGGTCAGCAAATGTTTCCTGTCCTGGCACATCTCTCAGTCTGAACTGCAGCTGCAGATGCTTCACTTCCGCCAAGGACTCTGCCACCTTGAGAGAAGGATGCGCTCTATGGAGTTGAGAAAGAAAGTGCGTCTCACTAGCTTCTTTCCTCTACTTCATAGACAGCAAAGGGGCTATGAAAGGCAGCACTGGCTTTTTGTTCTAGGACTTCTTCTTTACAAGCAGCTGCTGGATGTTTGGAAGGGGGTTTGGGATATGCAAAAATGAGAGGCTAAGATGGTAAGAGGGTAAGATGGAAGTCATCTGGCAAAAGCAGAGCTCACAAAAGGGCCAGCTGAGAAAGCTCTTGCTGCCTACAACTTCAACTGCACCCCTCAAAGCAGCAGCACACATGCTGCTCTCGGCACTTTCCTTCTCAGCTCTACGCACCATCCTAAGCCTTGCCTCTCCCACACTCAGGATCCAAAGACAACGGCACCAGGGACTGCTCACACACTAAAGGCACCAGGACAAAAGGCTCACCAGCTTGGCCTTTGCATTCCCGCTGACAGCTCCACAGCTTGAACCCAGAGAACTGCCTGCTGCCAACAGCCTTTCCAATCACTCTGAGCACCTCATGACAAGGAGTGTGGGGAATGAATCTCCAGCAGCCTCCTGCCCCAGGCTGTCCCCCGGGAGCAGCCCTGCTCCAGGCCGTGACTGCCACCTGCACAGCCAAAGGACCCAGAGCCGGTGTTACACACCACGGCTGTGCCTGGCACAGAGACACCAGTGGCCACACAAGTGGCCATGGCACTGTCCACACACAGTCCCTGCTGCTGCTCCCCCAGCCGCTGGCACCAACTCCCAGCCACCCACTCCTAAAGCCACGGGGCCCACTGGGACACTGCGGGGGCTCGTGGAAGCCAGCGGCCATTGTGACACAGCGGGGCTGCACAGAGCCCACGGTGCTTTGTGACCCGTGGCTCCCAGGAGAGCCTTTGTGATGCTGGGGAACTACAAGGAAGCCTGGCTCCTCTGTGACACCACCACAGAAGCTCAGGGGAGCCCTGGAGACCGTGCTGATGCTATTGAACCTGATGCAACCCTGCCTCCTCTGTGACACCACAGAAGCTCTTGGAGCCCTGGAGACCGTGGTGATGCTATGGAACCTGATGCAACCCTGCCTCCTCTGTGACACCACAGAACCTCTGGGAGCCCTGGAGACCATGCTGATGCTATGGAACCTGATGCAACCCTGCCTCCACTGTGACACCACAGAACCTCTGGGAGCCCTGGAGACCGTGCTGATGCTATGGAACCTGATGCAACCCTGCCTCCACTGTGACACCACAGAAGCTCGGGGAGCTCTGCAGACCGTGGGGATGCTGGCGGAGCTGACGGAACCCTGGGCACCACAGTGACGCTATGGAACCTGGTGGAACCGAGGGGCCACAGTGACACTGTGGGGCCTTTTGGAAGCAACAGGACCCTGGTGGGAAGCCACGGGATGATTAATCCTGCACGAACCTGCTCCAGGTGGGCTCCTCTCTCCCGGCTTCCACAGGTGCTGCTAGGATCCCACTCCGGCACTGGCTTGGCACGGGCTCACGGCTTCCTTTGGCAATGGCTCTGCTCCAGGATGGCATGCTGCAGAGAATGCAGGTAGATTTTGTGCTCACTCCTGGCATGCAGCTGGACAATAAAGCCTGATCCAGCCCCCCCTCAGCATATGTCCGGCTCTGGCATTGGGGCGGGGCAACTTTGGGAGCAGCCCCAGCCCTGCTCCTGCTCCCGGCTGGGCACCCAGCTGCTGGGACACAGGTGTGTCCTGATGCCACCGTCTACTCCTTTGAGAAGGGGAGGACAGAGTGCATCAGGGAGTTTGGTGTGGCTTACATGCGGCAAGGAGAAGGTGCAGCCCCAAACTGGCTTTCACTTCTAGAACCTTTTGCTATTGCGGGAGCAGCTGCTGGAGCTTTTCAACCGAGCTGCAAGAGTGAAAAGTGTGATGGCATGTCTATCTGAGAAGGAAGGTTCGGTGCCGCAGCCTGTTGTGCACAATTTATATGCTGATAAGAGAAGGGGGTGCTTTTGCAACGTTTTCCTTCCTGACACTTCTGTCTCTGTGAGCTTTAGCTGCTTGGACTCAGGGATACCGAAGGTATGTGAAAGTGACTGGGATGCGAGAATCATGTTGCACAGGGAACAGGGAAGGTCAGCAAATGTTTCCTGTCCTGGCACATCTCTCAGTCTGAACTGCAGCTGCAGATGCTTCACTTCCGCCAAGGACTCTGCCACCTTGAGAGAAGGATGTGCTCTATGGAGTTGAGAAAGAAAGTGCGTCTCACTAGCTTCTTTCCTCTACTTCATAGACAGCAAAGGGGCTATGAAAGGCAGCACTGGCTTTTTGTTCTAGGACTTCTTCTTTACAAGCAGCTGCTGGATGTTTGGAAGGGGGTTTGGGATATGCAAAAATGAGAGGCTAAGATGGTAAGAGGGTAAGATGGAAGTCATCTGGCAAAAGCAGAGCTCACAAAAGGGCCAGCTGAGAAAGCTCTTGCTGCCTACAACTTCAACTGCACCCCTCAAAGCAGCAGCACACACGCTGCTCTCGGCACTTTCCTTCTCAGCTCTACGCACCATCCTAAGCCTTGCCTCTCCCACACTCAGGATCCAAAGACAACGGCACCAGGGACTGCTCACACACTAAAGGCACCAGGACAAAAGGCTCACCAGCTTGGCCTTTGCATTCCCGCTGACAGCTCCACAGCTTGAACCCAGAGAACTGCCTGCTGCCAACAGCCTTTCCAATCACTCTGAGCACCTCATGACAAGGAGTGTGGGGAATGAATCTCCAGCAGCCTCCTGCCCCAGGCTGTCCCCCGGGAGCAGCCCTGCTCCAGGCCGTGACTGCCACCTGCACAGCCAAAGGACCCAGAGCCGGTGTTACACACCACGGCTGTGCCTGGCACAGAGACACCAGTGGCCACACAAGTGGCCATGGCACTGTCCACACACAGTCCCTGCTGCTGCTCCCCCAGCCGCTGGCACCAACTCCCAGCCACCCACTCCTAAAGCCACGGGGCCCACTGGGACACTGCGGGGGCTCGTGGAAGCCAGCGGCCATTGTGACACAGCGGGGCTGCACAGAGCCCACGGTGCTTTGTGACCCGTGGCTCCCAGGAGAGCCTTTGTGATGCTGGGGAACTACAAGGAAGCCTGGCTCCTCTGTGACACCACCACAGAAGCTCAGGGGAGCCCTGGAGACCGTGCTGATGCTATTGAACCTGATGCAACCCTGCCTCCTCTGTGACACCACAGAAGCTCTTGGAGCCCTGGAGACCGTGCTGATGCTATGGAACCTGATGCAACCCTGCCTCCTCTGTGACACCACAGAACCTCTGGGAGCCCTGGAGACCGTGCTGATGCTATGGAACCTGATGCAACCCTGCCTCCACTGTGACACCACAGAAGCTCAGGGAGCCCTGGAGACTGTGGTGATGCTATGGAACCTGATGCAACCCTGCCTCCACTGTGACACCACAGAACCTCTGGGAGCCCTGGAGACCGTGCTGATGCTATGGAACCTGATGCAACCCTGCCTCCACTGTGACACCACAGAAGCTCGGGGAGCTCTGCAGACCGTGGGGATGCTGGCGGAGCTGACGGAACCCTGGGCACCACAGTGACGCTATGGAACCTGGTGGAACCGAGGGGCCACAGTGACACTGTGGGGCCTTTTGGAAGCAACAGGACCCTGGTGGGAAGCCACGGGATGATTAATCCTGCACGAACCTGCTCCAGGTGGGCTCCTCTCTCCCGGCTTCCACAGGTGCTGCTAGGATCCCACTCCGGCACTGGCTTGGCACGGGCTCACGGCTTCCTTTGGCAATGGCTCTGCTCCAGGATGGCATGCTGCAGAGAATGCAGGTAGATTTTGTGCTCACTCCTGGCATGCAGCTGGACAATAAAGCCTGATCCAGCCCCCCCTCAGCATATGTCCGGCTCTGGCATTGGGGCGGGGCAACTTTGGGAGCAGCCCCAGCCCTGCTCCTGCTCCCGGCTGGGCACCCAGCTGCTGGGACACAGGTGTGTCCTGATGCCACCGTCTACTCCTTTGAGAAGGGGAGGACAGAGTGCATCAGGGAGTTTGGTGTGGCTTACATGCGGCAAGGAGAAGGTGCAGCCCCAAACTGGCTTTCACTTCTAGAACCTTTTGCTATTGCGGGAGCAGCTGCTGGAGCTTTTCAACCGAGCTGCAAGAGTGAAAAGTGTGATGGCATGTCTATCTGAGAAGGAAGGTTCGGTGCCGCAGCCTGTTGTGCACAATTTATATGCTGATAAGAGAAGGGGGTGCTTTTGGAACGTTTTCCTTCCTGACACTTCTGTCTCTGTGAGCTTTAGCTGCTTGGACTCAGGGATACCGAAGGTATGTGAAAGTGACTGGGATGCGAGAATCATGTTGCACAGGGAACAGGGAAGGTCAGCAAATGTTTCCTGTCCTGGCACATCTCTCAGTCTGAACTGCAGCTGCAGATGCTTCACTTCCGCCAAGGACTCTGCCACCTTGAGAGAAGGATGCGCTCTATGGAGTTGAGAAAGAAAGTGCGTCTCACTAGCTTCTTTCCTCTACTTCATAGACAGCAAAGGGGCTATGAAAGGCAGCACTGGCTTTTTGTTCTAGGACTTCTTCTTTACAAGCAGCTGCTGGATGTTTGGAAGGGGGTTTGGGATATGCAAAAATGAGAGGCTAAGATGGTAAGAGGGTAAGATGGAAGTCATCTGGCAAAAGCAGAGCTCACAAAAGGGCCAGCTGAGAAAGCTCTTGCTGCCTACAACTTCAACTGCACCCCTCAAAGCAGCAGCACACATGCTGCTCTCGGCACTTTCCTTCTCAGCTCTACGCACCATCCTAAGCCTTGCCTCTCCCACACTCAGGATCCAAAGACAACGGCACCAGGGACTGCTCACACACTAAAGGCACCAGGACAAAAGGCTCACCAGCTTGGCCTTTGCATTCCCGCTGACAGCTCCACAGCTTGAACCCAGAGAACTGCCTGCTGCCAACAGCCTTTCCAATCACTCTGAGCACCTCATGACAAGGAGTGTGGGGAATGAATCTCCAGCAGCCTCCTGCCCCAGGCTGTCCCCCGGGAGCAGCCCTGCTCCAGGCCGTGACTGCCACCTGCACAGCCAAAGGACCCAGAGCCGGTGTTACACACCACGGCTGTGCCTGGCACAGAGACACCAGTGGCCACACAAGTGGCCATGGCACTGTCCACACACAGTCCCTGCTGCTGCTCCCCCAGCCGCTGGCACCAACTCCCAGCCACCCACTCCTAAAGCCACGGGGCCCACTGGGACACTGCGGGGGCTCGTGGAAGCCAGCGGCCATTGTGACACAGCGGGGCTGCACAGAGCCCACGGTGCTTTGTGACCCGTGGCTCCCAGGAGAGCCTTTGTGATGCTGGGGAACTACAAGGAAGCCTGGCTCCTCTGTGACACCACCACAGAAGCTCAGGGGAGCCCTGGAGACCGTGCTGATGCTATTGAACCTGATGCAACCCTGCCTCCTCTGTGACACCACAGAACCTCTGGGAGCCCTGGAGACCGTGGTGATGCTATGGAACCTGATGCAACCCTGCCTCCTCTGTGACACCACAGAACCTCTGGGAGCCCTGGAGACCATGCTGATGCTATGGAACCTGATGCAACCCTGCCTCCACTGTGACACCACAGAACCTCTGGGAGCCCTGGAGACCGTGCTGATGCTATGGAACCTGATGCAACCCTGCCTCCACTGTGACACCACAGAAGCTCGGGGAGCTCTGCAGACCGTGGGGATGCTGGCGGAGCTGACGGAACCCTGGGCACCACAGTGACGCTATGGAACCTGGTGGAACCGAGGGGCCACAGTGACACTGTGGGGCCTTTTGGAAGCAACAGGACCCTGGTGGGAAGCCACGGGATGATTAATCCTGCACGAACCTGCTCCAGGTGGGCTCCTCTCTCCCGGCTTCCACAGGTGCTGCTAGGATCCCACTCCGGCACTGGCTTGGCACGGGCTCACGGCTTCCTTTGGCAATGGCTCTGCTCCAGGATGGCATGCTGCAGAGAATGCAGGTAGATTTTGTGCTCACTCCTGGCATGCAGCTGGACAATAAAGCCTGATCCAGCCCCCCCTCAGCATATGTCCGGCTCTGGCATTGGGGCGGGGCAACTTTGGGAGCAGCCCCAGCCCTGCTCCTGCTCCCGGCTGGGCACCCAGCTGCTGGGACACAGGTGTGTCCTGATGCCACCGTCTACTCCTTTGAGAAGGGGAGGACAGAGTGCATCAGGGAGTTTGGTGTGGCTTACATGCGGCAAGGAGAAGGTGCAGCCCCAAACTGGCTTTCACTTCTAGAACCTTTTGCTATTGCGGGAGCAGCTGCTGGAGCTTTTCAACCGAGCTGCAAGAGTGAAAAGTGTGATGGCATGTCTATCTGAGAAGGAAGGTTCGGTGCCGCAGCCTGTTGTGCACAATTTATATGCTGATAAGAGAAGGGGGTGCTTTTGCAACGTTTTCCTTCCTGACACTTCTGTCTCTGTGAGCTTTAGCTGCTTGGACTCAGGGATACCGAAGGTATGTGAAAGTGACTGGGATGCGAGAATCATGTTGCACAGGGAACAGGGAAGGTCAGCAAATGTTTCCTGTCCTGGCACATCTCTCAGTCTGAACTGCAGCTGCAGATGCTTCACTTCCGCCAAGGACTCTGCCACCTTGAGAGAAGGATGCGCTCTATGGAGTTGAGAAAGAAAGTGCGTCTCACTAGCTTCTTTCCTCTACTTCATAGACAGCAAAGGGGCTATGAAAGGCAGCACTGGCTTTTTGTTCTAGGACTTCTTCTTTACAAGCAGCTGCTGGATGTTTGGAAGGGGGTTTGGGATATGCAAAAATGAGAGGCTAAGATGGTAAGAGGGTAAGATGGAAGTCATCTGGCAAAAGCAGAGCTCACAAAAGGGCCAGCTGAGAAAGCTCTTGCTGCCTACAACTTCAACTGCACCCCTCAAAGCAGCAGCACACACGCTGCTCTCGGCACTTTCCTTCTCAGCTCTACGCACCATCCTAAGCCTTGCCTCTCCCACACTCAGGATCCAAAGACAACGGCACCAGGGACTGCTCACACACTAAAGGCACCAGGACAAAAGGCTCACCAGCTTGGCCTTTGCATTCCCGCTGACAGCTCCACAGCTTGAACCCAGAGAACTGCCTGCTGCCAACAGCCTTTCCAATCACTCTGAGCACCTCATGACAAGGAGTGTGGGGAATGAATCTCCAGCAGCCTCCTGCCCCAGGCTGTCCCCCGGGAGCAGCCCTGCTCCAGGCCGTGACTGCCACCTGCACAGCCAAAGGACCCAGAGCCGGTGTTACACACCACGGCTGTGCCTGGCACAGAGACACCAGTGGCCACACAAGTGGCCATGGCACTGTCCACACACAGTCCCTGCTGCTGCTCCCCCAGCCGCTGGCACCAACTCCCAGCCACCCACTCCTAAAGCCACGGGGCCCACTGGGACACTGCGGGGGCTCGTGGAAGCCAGCGGCCATTGTGACACAGCGGGGCTGCACAGAGCCCACGGTGCTTTGTGACCCGTGGCTCCCAGGAGAGCCTTTGTGATGCTGGGGAACTACAAGGAAGCCTGGCTCCTCTGTGACACCACCACAGAAGCTCAGGGGAGCCCTGGAGACCGTGCTGATGCTATTGAACCTGATGCAACCCTGCCTCCTCTGTGACACCACAGAAGCTCTTGGAGCCCTGGAGACCGTGGTGATGCTATGGAACCTGATGCAACCCTGCCTCCTCTGTGACACCACAGAACCTCTGGGAGCCCTGGAGACCGTGCTGATGCTATGGAACCTGATGCAACCCTGCCTCCACTGTGACACCACAGAAGCTCAGGGAGCCCTGGAGACTGTGGTGATGCTATGGAACCTGATGCAACCCTGCCTCCACTGTGACACCACAGAACCTCTGGGAGCCCTGGAGACCGTGCTGATGCTATGGAACCTGATGCAACCCTGCCTCCACTGTGACACCACAGAAGCTCGGGGAGCTCTGCAGACCGTGGGGATGCTGGCGGAGCTGACGGAACCCTGGGCACCACAGTGACGCTATGGAACCTGGTGGAACCGAGGGGCCACAGTGACACTGTGGGGCCTTTTGGAAGCAACAGGACCCTGGTGGGAAGCCACGGGATGATTAATCCTGCACGAACCTGCTCCAGGTGGGCTCCTCTCTCCCGGCTTCCACAGGTGCTGCTAGGATCCCACTCCGGCACTGGCTTGGCACGGGCTCACGGCTTCCTTTGGCAATGGCTCTGCTCCAGGATGGCATGCTGCAGAGAATGCAGGTAGATTTTGTGCTCACTCCTGGCATGCAGCTGGACAATAAAGCCTGATCCAGCCCCCCCTCAGCATATGTCCGGCTCTGGCATTGGGGCGGGGCAACTTTGGGAGCAGCCCCAGCCCTGCTCCTGCTCCCGGCTGGGCACCCAGCTGCTGGGACACAGGTGTGTCCTGATGCCACCGTCTACTCCTTTGAGAAGGGGAGGACAGAGTGCATCAGGGAGTTTGGTGTGGCTTACATGCGGCAAGGAGAAGGTGCAGCCCCAAACTGGCTTTCACTTCTAGAACCTTTTGCTATTGCGGGAGCAGCTGCTGGAGCTTTTCAACCGAGCTGCAAGAGTGAAAAGTGTGATGGCATGTCTATCTGAGAAGGAAGGTTCGGTGCCGCAGCCTGTTGTGCACAATTTATATGCTGATAAGAGAAGGGGGTGCTTTTGCAACGTTTTCCTTCCTGACACTTCTGTCTCTGTGAGCTTTAGCTGCTTGGACTCAGGGGTACCGAAGGTATGTGAAAGTGACTGGGATGCGAGAATCATGTTGCACAGGGAACAGGGAAGGTCAGCAAATGTTTCCTGTCCTGGCACATCTCTCAGTCTGAACTGCAGCTGCAGATGCTTCACTTCCGCCAAGGACTCTGCCACCTTGAGAGAAGGATGCGCTCTATGGAGTTGAGAAAGAAAGTGCGTCTCACTAGCTTCTTTCCTCTACTTCATAGACAGCAAAGGGGCTATGAAAGGCAGCACTGGCTTTTTGTTCTAGGACTTCTTCTTTACAAGCAGCTGCTGGATGTTTGGAAGGGGGTTTGGGATATGCAAAAATGAGAGGCTAAGATGGTAAGAGGGTAAGATGGAAGTCATCTGGCAAAAGCAGAGCTCACAAAAGGGCCAGCTGAGAAAGCTCTTGCTGCCTACAACTTCAACTGCACCCCTCAAAGCAGCAGCACACACGCTGCTCTCGGCACTTTCCTTCTCAGCTCTACGCACCATCCTAAGCCTTGCCTCTCCCACACTCAGGATCCAAAGACAACGGCACCAGGGACTGCTCACACACTAAAGGCACCAGGACAAAAGGCTCACCAGCTTGGCCTTTGCATTCCCGCTGACAGCTCCACAGCTTGAACCCAGAGAACTGCCTGCTGCCAACAGCCTTTCCAATCACTCTGAGCACCTCATGACAAGGAGTGTGGGGAATGAATCTCCAGCAGCCTCCTGCCCCAGGCTGTCCCCCGGGAGCAGCCCTGCTCCAGGCCGTGACTGCCACCTGCACAGCCAAAGGACCCAGAGCCGGTGTTACACACCACGGCTGTGCCTGGCACAGAGACACCAGTGGCCACACAAGTGGCCATGGCACTGTCCACACACAGTCCCTGCTGCTGCTCCCCCAGCCGCTGGCACCAACTCCCAGCCACCCACTCCTAAAGCCACGGGGCCCACTGGGACACTGCGGGGGCTCGTGGAAGCCAGCGGCCATTGTGACACAGCGGGGCTGCACAGAGCCCACGGTGCTTTGTGACCCGTGGCTCCCAGGAGAGCCTTTGTGATGCTGGGGAACTACAAGGAAGCCTGGCTCCTCTGTGACACCACCACAGAAGCTCAGGGGAGCCCTGGAGACCGTGCTGATGCTATGGAACCTGATGCAACCCTGCCTCCTCTGTGACACCACAGAAGCTCTTGGAGCCCTGGAGACCGTGCTGATGCTATGGAACCTGATGCAACCCTGCCTCCTCTGTGACACCACAGAACCTCTGGGAGCCCTGGAGACCGTGCTGATGCTATGGAACCTGATGCAACCCTGCCTCCACTGTGACACCACAGAACCTCTGGGAGCCCTGGAGACTGTGGTGATGCTATGGAACCTGATGCAACCCTGCCTCCACTGTGACACCACAGAACCTCTGGGAGCCCTGGAGACCGTGCTGATGCTATGGAACCTGATGCAACCCTGCCTCCACTGTGACACCACAGAACCTCAGGGAGCCCTGGAGACTGTGGTGATGCTATGGAACCTGATGCAACCCTGCCTCCACTGTGACACCACAGAACCTCTGGGAGCCCTGGAGACCGTGCTGATGCTATGGAACCTGATGCAACCCTGCCTCCACTGTGACACCACAGAAGCTCGGGGAGCTCTGCAGACCGTGGGGATGCTGGCGAAGCTGACGGAACCCTGGGCACCACAGTGACGCTATGGAACCTGGTGGAACCGAGGGGCCACAGTGACACTGTGGGGCCTTTTGGAAGCAACAGGACCCTGGTGGGAAGCCACGGGATGATTAATCCTGCACGAACCTGCTCCAGGTGGGCTCCTCTCTCCCGGCTTCCACAGGTGCTGCTAGGATCCCACTCCGGCACTGGCTTGGCACGGGCTCACAGCTTCCTTTGGCAATGGCTCTGCTCCAGGATGGCATGCTGCAGAGAATGCAGGTAGATTTTGTGCTCACTCCTGGCATGCAGCTGGACAATAAAGCCTGATCCAGCCCCCCCTCAGCATATGTCCGGCTCTGGCATTGGGGCGGGGCAACTTTGGGAGCAGCCCCAGCCCTGCTCCTGCTCCCGGCTGGGCACCCAGCTGCTGGGACACAGGTGTGTCCTGATGCCACCGTCTACTCCTTTGAGAAGGGGAGGACAGAGTGCATCAGGGAGTTTGGTGTGGCTTACATGCGGCAAGGAGAAGGTGCAGCCCCAAACTGGCTTTCACTTCTAGAACCTTTTGCTATTGCGGGAGCAGCTGCTGGAGCTTTTCAACCGAGCTGCAAGAGTGAAAAGTGTGATGGCATGTCTATCTGAGAAGGAAGGTTCGGTGCCGCAGCCTGTTGTGCACAATTTATATGCTGATAAGAGAAGGGGGTGCTTTTGGAACGTTTTCCTTCCTGACACTTCTGTCTCTGTGAGCTTTAGCTGCTTGGACTCAGGGATACCGAAGGTATGTGAAAGTGACTGGGATGCGAGAATCATGTTGCACAGGGAACAGGGAAGGTCAGCAAATGTTTCCTGTCCTGGCACATCTCTCGGTCTGAACTGCAGCTACAGATGCTTCACTTCCGCCAAGGACTCTGCCACCTTGAGAGAAGGATGCGCTCTATGGAGTTGAGAAAGAAAGTGCGTCTCACTAGCTTCTTTCCTCTACTTCATAGACAGCAAAGGGGCTATGAAAGGCAGCACTGGCTTTTTGTTCTAGGACTTCTTCTTTACAAGCAGCTGCTGGATGTTTGGAAGGGGGTTTGGGATATGCAAAAATGAGAGGCTAAGATGGTAAGAGGGTAAGATGGAAGTCATCTGGCAAAAGCAGAGCTCACAAAAGGGCCAGCTGAGAAAGCTCTTGCTGCCTACAACTTCAACTGCACCCCTCAAAGCAGCAGCACACACGCTGCTCTCGGCACTTTCCTTCTCAGCTCTACGCACCATCCTAAGCCTTGCCTCTCCCACACTCAGGATCCAAAGACAACGGCACCAGGGACTGCTCACACACTAAAGGCACCAGGACAAAAGGCTCACCAGCTTGGCCGTTGCATTCCCGCTGACAGCTCCACAGCTTGAACCCAGAGAACTGCCTGCTGCCAACAGCCTTTCCAATCACTCTGAGCACCTCATGACAAGGAGTGTGGGGAATGAATCTCCAGCAGCCTCCTGCCCCAGGCTGTCCCCCGGGAGCAGCCCTGCTCCAGGCCGTGACTGCCACCTGCACAGCCAAAGGACCCAGAGCCGGTGTTACACACCACGGCTGTGCCTGGCACAGAGACACCAGTGGCCACACAAGTGGCCATGGCACTGTCCACACACAGTCCCTGCTGCTGCTCCCCCAGCCGCTGGCACCAACTCCCAGCCACCCACTCCTAAAGCCACGGGGCCCACTGGGACACTGCGGGGGCTCGTGGAAGCCAGCGGCCATTGTGACACAGCGGGGCTGCACAGAGCCCACGGTGCTTTGTGACCCGTGGCTCCCAGGAGAGCCTTTGTGATGCTGGGGAACTACAAGGAAGCCTGGCTCCTCTGTGACACCACCACAGAAGCTCAGGGGAGCCCTGGAGACCGTGCTGATGCTATGGAACCTGATGCAACCCTGCCTCCTCTGTGACACCACAGAACCTCTGGAAGCCCTGGAGACCGTGCTGATGCTATGGAACCTGATGCAACCCTGCCTCCTCTGTGACACCACCACAGAAGCTCAGGGGAGCCCTGGAGACCGTGCTGATGCTATGGAACCTGATGCAACCCTGCCTCCTCTGTGACACCACAGAACCTCTGGGAGCCCTGGAGACCGTGCTGATGCTATGGAACCTGATGCAACCCTGCCTCCACTGTGACACCACAGAAGCTCAGGGAGCCCTGGAGACTGTGGTGATGCTATGGAACCTGATGCAACCCTGCCTCCACTGTGACACCACAGAAGCTCGGGGAGCTCTGCAGACCGTGGGGATGCTGGCGAAGCTGACGGAACCCTGGGCACCACAGTGACGCTATGGAACCTGGTGGAACCGAGGGGCCACAGTGACACTGTGGGGCCTTTTGGAAGCAACAGGACCCTAGTGGGAAGCCACGGGATGATTAATCCTGCACGAACCTGCTCCAGGTGGGCTCCTCTCTCCCGGCTTCCACAGGTGCTGCTAGGATCCCACTCCGGCACTGGCTTGGCACGGGCTCACGGCTTCCTTTGGCAATGGCTCTGCTCCAGGATGGCATGCTGCAGAGAATGCAGGTAGATTTTGTGCTCACTCCTGGCATGCAGCTGGACAATAAAGCCTGATCCAGCCCCCCCTCAGCATATGTCCGGCTCTGGCATTGGGGCGGGGCAACTTTGGGAGCAGCCCCAGCCCTGCTCCTGCTCCCGGCTGGGCACCCAGCTGCTGGGACACAGGTGTGTCCTGATGCCACCGTCTACTCCTTTGAGAAGGGGAGGACAGAGTGCATCAGGGAGTTTGGTGTGGCTTACATGCGGCAAGGAGAAGGTGCAGCCCCAAACTGGCTTTCACTTCTAGAACCTTTTGCTATTGCGGGAGCAGCTGCTGGAGCTTTTCAACCGAGCTGCAAGAGTGAAAAGTGTGATGGCATGTCTATCTGAGAAGGAAGGTTCGGTGCCGCAGCCTGTTGTGCACAATTTATATGCTGATAAGAGAAGGGGGTGCTTTTGGAACGTTTTCCTTCCTGACACTTCTGTCTCTGTGAGCTTTAGCTGCTTGGACTCAGGGATACCGAAGGTATGTGAAAGTGACTGGGATGCGAGAATCATGTTGCACAGGGAACAGGGAAGGTCAGCAAATGTTTCCTGTCCTGGCACATCTCTCAGTCTGAACTGCAGCTGCAGATGCTTCACTTCCGCCAAGGACTCTGCCACCTTGAGAGAAGGATGCGCTCTATGGAGTTGAGAAAGAAAGTGCGTCTCACTAGCTTCTTTCCTCTACTTCATAGACAGCAAAGGGGCTATGAAAGGCAGCACTGGCTTTTTGTTCTAGGACTTCTTCTTTACAAGCAGCTGCTGGATGTTTGGAAGGGGGTTTGGGATATGCAAAAATGAGAGGCTAAGATGGTAAGAGGGTAAGATGGAAGTCATCTGGCAAAAGCAGAGCTCACAAAAGGGCCAGCTGAGAAAGCTCTTGCTGCCTACAACTTCAACTGCACCCCTCAAAGCAGCAGCACACACGCTGCTCTCGGCACTTTCCTTCTCAGCTCTACGCACCATCCTAAGCCTTGCCTCTCCCACACTCAGGATCCAAAGACAACGGCACCAGGGACTGCTCACACACTAAAGGCACCAGGACAAAAGGCTCACCAGCTTGGCCTTTGCATTCCCGCTGACAGCTCCACAGCTTGAACCCAGAGAACTGCCTGCTGCCAACAGCCTTTCCAATCACTCTGAGCACCTCATGACAAGGAGTGTGGGGAATGAATCTCCAGCAGCCTCCTGCCCCAGGCTGTCCCCCGGGAGCAGCCCTGCTCCAGGCCGTGACTGCCACCTGCACAGCCAAAGGACCCAGAGCCGGTGTTACACACCACGGCTGTGCCTGGCACAGAGACACCAGTGGCCACACAAGTGGCCATGGCACTGTCCACACACAGTCCCTGCTGCTGCTCCCCCAGCCGCTGGCACCAACTCCCAGCCACCCACTCCTAAAGCCACGGGGCCCACTGGGACACTGCGGGGGCTCGTGGAAGCCAGCGGCCATTGTGACACAGCGGGGCTGCACAGAGCCCACGGTGCTTTGTGACCCGTGGCTCCCAGGAGAGCCTTTGTGATGCTGGGGAACTACAAGGAAGCCTGGCTCCTCTGTGACACCACCACAGAAGCTCAGGGGAGCCCTGGAGACCGTGCTGATGCTATTGAACCTGATGCAACCCTGCCTCCTCTGTGACACCACAGAAGCTCTTGGAGCCCTGGAGACCGTGCTGATGCTATGGAACCTGATGCAACCCTGCCTCCTCTGTGACACCACAGAACCTCTGGGAGCCCTGGAGACCGTGCTGATGCTATGGAACCTGATGCAACCCTGCCTCCACTGTGACACCACAGAAGCTCAGGGAGCCCTGGAGACTGTGGTGATGCTATGGAACCTGATGCAACCCTGCCTCCACTGTGACACCACAGAACCTCTGGGAGCCCTGGAGACCGTGCTGATGCTATGGAACCTGATGCAACCCTGCCTCCACTGTGACACCACAGAAGCTCGGGGAGCTCTGCAGACCGTGGGGATGCTGGCGAAGCTGACGGAACCCTGGGCACCACAGTGACGCTATGGAACCTGGTGGAACCGAGGGGCCACAGTGACACTGTGGGGCCTTTTGGAAGCAACAGGACCCTGGTGGGAAGCCACGGGATGATTAATCCTGCACGAACCTGCTCCAGGTGGGCTCCTCTCTCCCGGCTTCCACAGGTGCTGCTAGGATCCCACTCCGGCACTGGCTTGGCACGGGCTCACGGCTTCCTTTGGCAATGGCTCTGCTCCAGGATGGCATGCTGCAGAGAATGCAGGTAGATTTTGTGCTCACTCCTGGCATGCAGCTGGACAATAAAGCCTGATCCAGCCCCCCCTCAGCATATGTCCGGCTCTGGCATTGGGGCGGGGCAACTTTGGGAGCAGCCCCAGCCCTGCTCCTGCTCCCGGCTGGGCACCCAGCTGCTGGGACACAGGTGTGTCCTGATGCCACCGTCTACTCCTTTGAGAAGGGGAGGACAGAGTGCATCAGGGAGTTTGGTGTGGCTTACATGCGGCAAGGAGAAGGTGCAGCCCCAAACTGGCTTTCACTTCTAGAACCTTTTGCTATTGCGGGAGCAGCTGCTGGAGCTTTTCAACCGAGCTGCAAGAGTGAAAAGTGTGATGGCATGTCTATCTGAGAAGGAAGGTTCGGTGCCGCAGCCTGTTGTGCACAATTTATATGCTGATAAGAGAAGGGGGTGCTTTTGGAACGTTTTCCTTCCTGACACTTCTGTCTCTGTGAGCTTTAGCTGCTTGGACTCAGGGATACCGAAGGTATGTGAAAGTGACTGGGATGCGAGAATCATGTTGCACAGGGAACAGGGAAGGTCAGCAAATGTTTCCTGTCCTGGCACATCTCTCAGTCTGAACTGCAGCTGCAGATGCTTCACTTCCGCCAAGGACTCTGCCACCTTGAGAGAAGGATGCGCTCTATGGAGTTGAGAAAGAAAGTGCGTCTCACTAGCTTCTTTCCTCTACTTCATAGACAGCAAAGGGGCTATGAAAGGCAGCACTGGCTTTTTGTTCTAGGACTTCTTCTTTACAAGCAGCTGCTGGATGTTTGGAAGGGGGTTTGGGATATGCAAAAATGAGAGGCTAAGATGGTAAGAGGGTAAGATGGAAGTCATCTGGCAAAAGCAGAGCTCACAAAAGGGCCAGCTGAGAAAGCTCTTGCTGCCTACAACTTCAACTGCACCCCTCAAAGCAGCAGCACACACGCTGCTCTCGGCACTTTCCTTCTCAGCTCTACGCACCATCCTAAGCCTTGCCTCTCCCACACTCAGGATCCAAAGACAACGGCACCAGGGACTGCTCACACACTAAAGGCACCAGGACAAAAGGCTCACCAGCTTGGCCTTTGCATTCCCGCTGACAGCTCCACAGCTTGAACCCAGAGAACTGCCTGCTGCCAACAGCCTTTCCAATCACTCTGAGCACCTCATGACAAGGAGTGTGGGGAATGAATCTCCAGCAGCCTCCTGCCCCAGGCTGTCCCCCGGGAGCAGCCCTGCTCCAGGCCGTGACTGCCACCTGCACAGCCAAAGGACCCAGAGCCGGTGTTACACACCACGGCTGTGCCTGGCACAGAGACACCAGTGGCCACACAAGTGGCCATGGCACTGTCCACACACAGTCCCTGCTGCTGCTCCCCCAGCCGCTGGCACCAACTCCCAGCCACCCACTCCTAAAGCCACGGGGCCCACTGGGACACTGCGGGGGCTCGTGGAAGCCAGCGGCCATTGTGACACAGCGGGGCTGCACAGAGCCCACGGTGCTTTGTGACCCGTGGCTCCCAGGAGAGCCTTTGTGATGCTGGGGAACTACAAGGAAGCCTGGCTCCTCTGTGACACCACCACAGAAGCTCAGGGGAGCCCTGGAGACCGTGCTGATGCTATTGAACCTGATGCAACCCTGCCTCCTCTGTGACACCACAGAAGCTCTTGGAGCCCTGGAGACCGTGGTGATGCTATGGAACCTGATGCAACCCTGCCTCCTCTGTGACACCACAGAACCTCTGGGAGCCCTGGAGACCGTGCTGATGCTATGGAACCTGATGCAACCCTGCCTCCACTGTGACACCACAGAAGCTCAGGGAGCCCTGGAGACTGTGGTGATGCTATGGAACCTGATGCAACCCTGCCTCCACTGTGACACCACAGAACCTCTGGGAGCCCTGGAGACCGTGCTGATGCTATGGAACCTGATGCAACCCTGCCTCCACTGTGACACCACAGAAGCTCGGGGAGCTCTGCAGACCGTGGGGATGCTGGCGAAGCTGACGGAACCCTGGGCACCACAGTGACGCTATGGAACCTGGTGGAACCGAGGGGCCACAGTGACACTGTGGGGCCTTTTGGAAGCAACAGGACCCTGGTGGGAAGCCACGGGATGATTAATCCTGCACGAACCTGCTCCAGGTGGGCTCCTCTCTCCCGGCTTCCACAGGTGCTGCTAGGATCCCACTCCGGCACTGGCTTGGCACGGGCTCACGGCTTCCTTTGGCAATGGCTCTGCTCCAGGATGGCATGCTGCAGAGAATGCAGGTAGATTTTGTGCTCACTCCTGGCATGCAGCTGGACAATAAAGCCTGATCCAGCCCCCCCTCAGCATATGTCTGGCTCTGGCATTGGGGCGGGGCAACTTTGGGAGCAGCCCCAGCCCTGCTCCTGCTCCCGGCTGGGCACCCAGCTGCTGGGACACAGGTGTGTCCTGATGCCACCGTCTACTCCTTTGAGAAGGGGAGGACAGAGTGCATCAGGGAGTTTGGTGTGGCTTACATGCGGCAAGGAGAAGGTGCAGCCCCAAACTGGCTTTCACTTCTAGAACCTTTTGCTATTGCGGGAGCAGCTGCTGGAGCTTTTCAACCGAGCTGCAAGAGTGAAAAGTGTGATGGCATGTCTATCTGAGAAGGAAGGTTCGGTGCCGCAGCCTGTTGTGCACAATTTATATGCTGATAAGAGAAGGGGGTGCTTTTGGAACGTTTTCCTTCCTGACACTTCTGTCTCTGTGAGCTTTAGCTGCTTGGACTCAGGGATACCGAAGGTATGTGAAAGTGACTGGGATGCGAGAATCATGTTGCACAGGGAACAGGGAAGGTCAGCAAATGTTTCCTGTCCTGGCACATCTCTCAGTCTGAACTGCAGCTGCAGATGCTTCACTTCCGCCAAGGACTCTGCCACCTTGAGAGAAGGATGCGCTCTATGGAGTTGAGAAAGAAACTGCGTCTCACTAGCTTCTTTCCTCTACTTCATAGACAGCAAAGGGGCTATGAAAGGCAGCACTGGCTTTTTGTTCTAGGACTTCTTCTTTACAAGCAGCTGCTGGATGTTTGGAAGGGGGTTTGGGATATGCAAAAATGAGAGGCTAAGATGGTAAGAGGGTAAGATGGAAGTCATCTGGCAAAAGCAGAGCTCACAAAAGGGCCAGCTGAGAAAGCTCTTGCTGCCTACAACTTCAACTGCACCCCTCAAAGCAGCAGCACACACGCTGCTCTCGGCACTTTCCTTCTCAGCTCTACGCACCATCCTAAGCCTTGCCTCTCCCACACTCAGGATCCAAAGACAACGGCACCAGGGACTGCTCACACACTAAAGGCACCAGGACAAAAGGCTCACCAGCTTGGCCTTTGCATTCCCGCTGACAGCTCCACAGCTTGAACCCAGAGAACTGCCTGCTGCCAACAGCCTTTCCAATCACTCTGAGCACCTCATGACAAGGAGTGTGGGGAATGAATCTCCAGCAGCCTCCTGCCCCAGGCTGTCCCCCGGGAGCAGCCCTGCTCCAGGCCGTGACTGCCACCTGCACAGCCAAAGGACCCAGAGCCGGTGTTACACACCACGGCTGTGCCTGGCACAGAGACACCAGTGGCCACACAAGTGGCCATGGCACTGTCCACACACAGTCCCTGCTGCTGCTCCCCCAGCCGCTGGCACCAACTTCCAGCCACCCACTCCTAAAGCCACGGGGCCCACTGGGACACTGCGGGGGCTCGTGGAAGCCAGCGGCCATTGTGACACAGCGGGGCTGCACAGAGCCCACGGTGCTTTGTGACCCGTGGCTCCCAGGAGAGCCTTTGTGATGCTGGGGAACTACAAGGAAGCCTGGCTCCTCTGTGACACCACCACAGAAGCTCAGGGGAGCCCTGGAGACCGTGCTGATGCTATTGAACCTGATGCAACCCTGCCTCCTCTGTGACACCACAGAACCTCTGGGAGCCCTGGAGACCGTGCTGATGCTATGGAACCTGATGCAACCCTGCCTCCTCTGTGACACCACAGAACCTCTGGGAGCCCTGGAGACCGTGCTGATGCTATGGAACCTGATGCAACCCTGCCTCCACTGTGACACCACAGAAGCTCAGGGAGCCCTGGAGACTGTGGTGATGCTATGGAACCTGATGCAACCCTGTCTCCACTGTGACACCACAGAACCTCTGGGAGCCCTGGAGACCGTGCTGATGCTATGGAACCTGATGCAACCCTGCCTCCACTGTGACACCACAGAAGCTCGGGGAGCTCTGCAGACCGTGGGGATGCTGGCGAAGCTGACGGAACCCTGGGCACCACAGTGACGCTATGGAACCTGGTGGAACCGAGGGGCCACAGTGACACTGTGGGGCCTTTTGGAAGCAACAGGACCCTGGTGGGAAGCCACGGGATGATTAATCCTGCACGAACCTGCTCCAGGTGGGCTCCTCTCTCCCGGCTTCCACAGGTGCTGCTAGGATCCCACTCCGGCACTGGCTTGGCACGGGCTCACGGCTTCCTTTGGCAATGGCTCTGCTCCAGGATGGCATGCTGCAGAGAATGCAGGTAGATTTTGTGCTCACTCCTGGCATGCAGCTGGACAATAAAGCCTGATCCAGCCCCCCCTCAGCATATGTCCGGCTCTGGCATTGGGGCGGGGCAACTTTGGGAGCAGCCCCAGCCCTGCTCCTGCTCCCGGCTGGGCACCCAGCTGCTGGGACACAGGTGTGTCCTGATGCCACCGTCTACTCCTTTGAGAAGGGGAGGACAGAGTGCATCAGGGAGTTTGGTGTGGCTTACATGCGGCAAGGAGAAGGTGCAGCCCCAAACTGGCTTTCACTTCTAGAACCTTTTGCTATTGCGGGAGCAGCTGCTGGAGCTTTTCAACCGAGCTGCAAGAGTGAAAAGTGTGATGGCATGTCTATCTGAGAAGGAAGGTTCGGTGCCGCAGCCTGTTGTGCACAATTTATATGCTGATAAGAGAAGGGGGTGCTTTTGGAACGTTTTCCTTCCTGACACTTCTGTCTCTGTGAGCTTTAGCTGCTTGGACTCAGGGATACCGAAGGTATGTGAAAGTGACTGGGATGCGAGAATCATGTTGCACAGGGAACAGGGAAGGTCAGCAAATGTTTCCTGTCCTGGCACATCTCTCAGTCTGAACTGCAGCTGCAGATGCTTCACTTCCGCCAAGGACTCTGCCACCTTGAGAGAAGGATGCGCTCTATGGAGTTGAGAAAGAAAGTGCGTCTCACTAGCTTCTTTCCTCTACTTCATAGACAGCAAAGGGGCTATGAAAGGCAGCACTGGCTTTTTGTTCTAGGACTTCTTCTTTACAAGCAGCTGCTGGATGTTTGGAAGGGGGTTTGGGATATGCAAAAATGAGAGGCTAAGATGGTAAGAGGGTAAGATGGAAGTCATCTGGCAAAAGCAGAGCTCACAAAAGGGCCAGCTGAGAAAGCTCTTGCTGCCTACAACTTCAACTGCACCCCTCAAAGCAGCAGCACACACGCTGCTCTCGGCACTTTCCTTCTCAGCTCTACGCACCATCCTAAGCCTTGCCTCTCCCACACTCAGGATCCAAAGACAACGGCACCAGGGACTGCTCACACACTAAAGGCACCAGGACAAAAGGCTCACCAGCTTGGCCTTTGCATTCCCGCTGACAGCTCCACAGCTTGAACCCAGAGAACTGCTTGCTGCCAACAGCCTTTCCAATCACTCTGAGCACCTCATGACAAGGAGTGTGGGGAATGAATCTCCAGCAGCCTCCTGCCCCAGGCTGTCCCCCGGGAGCAGCCCTGCTCCAGGCCGTGACTGCCACCTGCACAGCCAAAGGACCCAGAGCCGGTGTTACACACCACGGCTGTGCCTGGCACAGAGACACCAGTGGCCACACAAGTGGCCATGGCACTGTCCACACACAGTCCCTGCTGCTGCTCCCCCAGCCGCTGGCACCAACTCCCAGCCACCCACTCCTAAAGCCACGGGGCCCACTGGGACACTGCGGGGGCTCGTGGAAGCCAGCGGCCATTGTGACACAGCGGGGCTGCACAGAGCCCACGGTGCTTTGTGACCCGTGGCTCCCAGGAGAGCCTTTGTGATGCTGGGGAACTACAAGGAAGCCTGGCTCCTCTGTGACACCACCACAGAAGCTCAGGGGAGCCCTGGAGACCGTGCTGATGCTATTGAACCTGATGCAACCCTGCCTCCTCTGTGACACCACAGAAGCTCTTGGAGCCCTGGAGACCGTGGTGATGCTATGGAACCTGATGCAACCCTGCCTCCTCTGTGACACCACAGAACCTCTGGGAGCCCTGGAGACCGTGCTGATGCTATGGAACCTGATGCAACCCTGCCTCCACTGTGACACCACAGAAGCTCAGGGAGCCCTGGAGACTGTGGTGATGCTATGGAACCTGATGCAACCCTGCCTCCACTGTGACACCACAGAACCTCTGGGAGCCCTGGAGACCGTGCTGATGCTATGGAACCTGATGCAACCCTGCCTCCACTGTGACACCACAGAAGCTCGGGGAGCTCTGCAGACCGTGGGGATGCTGGCGAAGCTGACGGAACCCTGGGCACCACAGTGACGCTATGGAACCTGGTGGAACCGAGGGGCCACAGTGACACTGTGGGGCCTTTTGGAAGCAACAGGACCCTGGTGGGAAGCCACGGGATGATTAATCCTGCACGAACCTGCTCCAGGTGGGCTCCTCTCTCCCGGCTTCCACAGGTGCTGCTAGGATCCCACTCCGGCACTGGCTTGGCACGGGCTCACGGCTTCCTTTGGCAATGGCTCTGCTCCAGGATGGCATGCTGCAGAGAATGCAGGTAGATTTTGTGCTCACTCCTGGCATGCAGCTGGACAATAAAGCCTGATCCAGCCCCCCCTCAGCATATGTCCGGCTCTGGCATTGGGGCGGGGCAACTCTGGGAGCAGCCCCAGCCCTGCTCCTGCTCCCGGCTGGGCACCCAGCTGCTGGGACACAGGTGTGTCCTGATGCCACCGTCTACTCCTTTGAGAAGGGGAGGACAGAGTGCATCAGGGAGTTTGGTGTGGCTTACATGCGGCAAGGAGAAGGTGCAGCCCCAAACTGGCTTTCACTTCTAGAACCTTTTGCTATTGCGGGAGCAGCTGCTGGAGCTTTTCAACCGAGCTGCAAGAGTGAAAAGTGTGATGGCATGTCTATCTGAGAAGGAAGGTTCGGTGCCGCAGCCTGTTGTGCACAATTTATATGCTGATAAGAGAAGGGGGTGCTTTTGGAACGTTTTCCTTCCTGACACTTCTGTCTCTGTGAGCTTTAGCTGCTTGGACTCAGGGATACCGAAGGTATGTGAAAGTGACTGGGATGCGAGAATCATGTTGCACAGGGAACAGGGAAGGTCAGCAAATGTTTCCTGTCCTGGCACATCTCTCAGTCTGAACTGCAGCTGCAGATGCTTCACTTCCGCCAAGGACTCTGCCACCTTGAGAGAAGGATGCGCTCTATGGAGTTGAGAAAGAAAGTGCGTCTCACTAGCTTCTTTCCTCTACTTCATAGACAGCAAAGGGGCTATGAAAGGCAGCACTGGCTTTTTGTTCTAGGACTTCTTCTTTACAAGCAGCTGCTGGATGTTTGGAAGGGGGTTTGGGATATGCAAAAATGAGAGGCTAAGATGGTAAGAGGGTAAGATGGAAGTCATCTGGCAAAAGCAGAGCTCACAAAAGGGCCAGCTGAGAAAGCTCTTGCTGCCTACAACTTCAACTGCACCCCTCAAAGCAGCAGCACACATGCTGCTCTCGGCACTTTCCTTCTCAGCTCTACGCACCATCCTAAGCCTTGCCTCTCCCACACTCAGGATCCAAAGACAACGGCACCAGGGACTGCTCACACACTAAAGGCACCAGGAAAAAAGGCTCACCAGCTTGGCCTTTGCATTCCCGCTGACAGCTCCACAGCTTGAACCCAGAGAACTGCCTGCTGCCAAAAGCCTTTCCAATCACTCTGAGCACCTCATGACAAGGAGTGTGGGGAATGAATCTCCAGCAGCCTCCTGCCCCAGGCTGTCCCCCGGGAGCAGCCCTGCTCCAGGCCGTGACTGCCACCTGCACAGCCAAAGGACCCAGAGCCGGTGTTACACACCACGGCTGTGCCTGGCACAGAGACACCAGTGGCCACACAAGTGGCCATGGCACTGTCCACACACAGTCCCTGCTGCTGCTCCCCCAGCCGCTGGCACCAACTCCCAGCCACCCACTCCTAAAGCCACGGGGCCCACTGGGACACTGCGGGGGCTCGTGGAAGCCAGCGGCCATTGTGACACAGCGGGGCTGCACAGAGCCCACGGTGCTTTGTGACCCGTGGCTCCCAGGAGAGCCTTTGTGATGCTGGGGAACTACAAGGAAGCCTGGCTCCTCTGTGACACCACCACAGAAGCTCAGGGGAGCCCTGGAGACCGTGCTGATGCTATTGAACCTGATGCAACCCTGCCTCCTCTGTGACACCACAGAAGCTCTTGGAGCCCTGGAGACCGTGGTGATGCTATGGAACCTGATGCAACCCTGCCTCCTCTGTGACACCACAGAACCTCTGGGAGCCCTGGAGACCGTGCTGATGCTATGGAACCTGATGCAACCCTGCCTCCACTGTGACACCACAGAAGCTCAGGGAGCCCTGGAGACTGTGGTGATGCTATGGAACCTGATGCAACCCTGCCTCCACTGTGACACCACAGAACCTCTGGGAGCCCTGGAGACCGTGCTGATGCTATGGAACCTGATGCAACCCTGCCTCCACTGTGACACCACAGAAGCTCGGGGAGCTCTGCAGACCGTGGGGATGCTGGCGAAGCTGACGGAACCCTGGGCACCACAGTGACGCTATGGAACCTGGTGGAACCGAGGGGCCACAGTGACACTGTGGGGCCTTTTGGAAGCAACAGGACCCTGGTGGGAAGCCACGGGATGATTAATCCTGCACGAACCTGCTCCAGGTGGGCTCCTCTCTCCCGGCTTCCACAGGTGCTGCTAGGATCCCACTCCGGCACTGGCTTGGCACGGGCTCACGGCTTCCTTTGGCAATGGCTCTGCTCCAGGATGGCATGCTGCAGAGAATGCAGGTAGATTTTGTGCTCACTCCTGGCATGCAGCTGGACAATAAAGCCTGATCCAGCCCCCCCTCAGCATATGTCCGGCTCTGGCATTGGGGCGGGGCAACTTTGGGAGCAGCCCCAGCCCTGCTCCTGCTCCCGGCTGGGCACCCAGCTGCTGGGACACAGGTGTGTCCTGATGCCACCGTCTACTCCTTTGAGAAGGGGAGGACAGAGTGCATCAGGGAGTTTGGTGTGGCTTACATGCGGCAAGGAGAAGGTGCAGCCCCAAACTGGCTTTCACTTCTAGAACCTTTTGCTATTGTGGGAGCAGCTGCTGGAGCTTTTCAACCGAGCTGCAAGAGTGAAAAGTGTGATGGCATGTCTATCTGAGAAGGAAGGTTTGGTGCCGCAGCCTGTTGTGCACAATTTATATGCTGATAAGAGAAGGGGGTGCTTTTGGAACGTTTTCCTTCCTGACACTTCTGTCTCTGTGAGCTTTAGCTGCTTGGACTCAGGGATACCGAAGGTATGTGAAAGTGACTGGGATGCGAGAATCATGTTGCACAGGGAACAGGGAAGGTCAGCAAATGTTTCCTGTCCTGGCACATCTCTCAGTCTGAACTGCAGCTGCAGATGCTTCACTTCCGCCAAGGACTCTGCCACCTTGAGAGAAGGATGCGCTCTATGGAGTTGAGAAAGAAAGTGCGTCTCACTAGCTTCTTTCCTCTACTTCATAGACAGCAAAGGGGCTATGAAAGGCAGCACTGGCTTTTTGTTCTAGGACTTCTTCTTTACAAGCAGCTGCTGGATGTTTGGAAGGGGGTTTGGGATATGCAAAAATGAGAGGCTAAGATGGTAAGAGGGTAAGATGGAAGTCATCTGGCAAAAGCAGAGCTCACAAAAGGGCCAGCTGAGAAAGCTCTTGCTGCCTACAACTTCAACTGCACCCCTCAAAGCAGCAGCACACACGCTGCTCTCGGCACTTTCCTTCTCAGCTCTACGCACCATCCTAAGCCTTGCCTCTCCCACACTCAGGATCCAAAGACAACGGCACCAGGGACTGCTCACACACTAAAGGCACCAGGACAAAAGGCTCACCAGCTTGGCCTTTGCATTCCCGCTGACAGCTCCACAGCTTGAACCCAGAGAACTGCCTGCTGCCAACAGCCTTTCCAATCACTCTGAGCACCTCATGACAAGGAGTGTGGGGAATGAATCTCCAGCAGCCTCCTGCCCCAGGCTGTCCCCCGGGAGCAGCCCTGCTCCAGGCCGTGACTGCCACCTGCACAGCCAAAGGACCCGGAGCCGGTGTTACACACCACGGCTGTGCCTGGCACAGAGACACCAGTGGCCACACAAGTGGCCATGGCACTGTCCACACACAGTCCCTGCTGCTGCTCCCCCAGCCGCTGGCACCAACTCCCAGCCACCCACTCCTAAAGCCACGGGGCCCACTGGGACACTGCGGGGGCTCGTGGAAGCCAGCGGCCATTGTGACACAGCGGGGCTGCACAGAGCCCACGGTGCTTTGTGACCCGTGGCTCCCAGGAGAGCCTTTGTGATGCTGGGGAACTACAAGGAAGCCTGGCTCCTCTGTGACACCACCACAGAAGCTCAGGGGAGCCCTGGAGACCGTGCTGATGCTATTGAACCTGATGCAACCCTGCCTCCTCTGTGACACCACAGAAGCTCTTGGAGCCCTGGAGACCGTGGTGATGCTATGGAACCTGATGCAACCCTGCCTCCTCTGTGACACCACAGAACCTCTGGGAGCCCTGGAGACCGTGCTGATGCTATGGAACCTGATGCAACCCTGCCTCCACTGTGACACCACAGAACCTCAGGGAGCCCTGGAGACTGTGGTGATGCTATGGAACCTGATGCAACCCTGCCTCCACTGTGACACCACAGAACCTCTGGGAGCCCTGGAGACCGTGCTGATGCTATGGAACCTGATGCAACCCTGCCTCCACTGTGACACCACAGAAGCTCGGGGAGCTCTGCAGACCGTGGGGATGCTGGCGAAGCTGACGGAACCCTGGGCACCACAGTGACGCTATGGAACCTGGTGGAACCGAGGGGCCACAGTGACACTGTGGGGCCTTTTGGAAGCAACAGGACCCTGGTGGGAAGCCACGGGATGATTAATCCTGCACGAACCTGCTCCAGGTGGGCTCCTCTCTCCCGGCTTCCACAGGTGCTGCTAGGATCCCACTCCGGCACTGGCTTGGCACGGGCTCACGGCTTCCTTTGGCAATGGCTCTGCTCCAGGATGGCATGCTGCAGAGAATGCAGGTAGATTTTGTGCTCACTCCTGGCATGCAGCTGGACAATAAAGCCTGATCCAGCCCCCCCTCAGCATATGTCCGGCTCTGGCATTGGGGCGGGGCAACTCTGGGAGCAGCCCCAGCCATGCTCCTGCTCCCGGCTGGGCACCCAGCTGCTGGGACACAGGTGTGTCCTGATGCCACCGTCTACTCCTTTGAGAAGGGGAGGACAGAGTGCATCAGGGAGTTTGGTGTGGCTTACATGCGGCAAGGAGAAGGTGCAGCCCCAAACTGGCTTTCACTTCTAGAACCTTTTGCTATTGCGGGAGCAGCTGCTGGAGCTTTTCAACCGAGCTGCAAGAGTGAAAAGTGTGATGGCATGTCTATCTGAGAAGGAAGGTTCGGTGCCGCAGCCTGTTGTGCACAATTTATATGCTGATAAGAGAAGGGGGTGCTTTTGGAACGTTTTCCTTCCTGACACTTCTGTCTCTGTGAGCTTTAGCTGCTTGGACTCAGGGATACCGAAGGTATGTGAAAGTGACTGGGATGCGAGAATCATGTTGCACAGGGAACAGGGAAGGTCAGCAAATGTTTCCTGTCCTGGCACATCTCTCAGTCTGAACTGCAGCTGCAGATGCTTCACTTCCGCCAAGGACTCTGCCACCTTGAGAGAAGGATGCGCTCTATGGAGTTGAGAAAGAAAGTGCGTCTCACTAGCTTCTTTCCTCTACTTCATAGACAGCAAAGGGGCTATGAAAGGCAGCACTGGCTTTTTGTTCTAGGACTTCTTCTTTACAAGCAGCTGCTGGATGTTTGGAAGGGGGTTTGGGATATGCAAAAATGAGAGGCTAAGATGGTAAGAGGGTAAGATGGAAGTCATCTGGCAAAAGCAGAGCTCACAAAAGGGCCAGCTGAGAAAGCTCTTGCTGCCTACAACTTCAACTGCACCCCTCAAAGCAGCAGCACACACGCTGCTCTCGGCACTTTCCTTCTCAGCTCTACGCACCATCCTAAGCCTTGCCTCTCCCACACTCAGGATCCAAAGACAACGGCACCAGGGACTGCTCACACACTAAAGGCACCAGGAAAAAAGGCTCACCAGCTTGGCCTTTGCATTCCCGCTGACAGCTCCACAGCTTGAACCCAGAGAACTGCCTGCTGCCAACAGCCTTTCCAATCACTCTGAGCACCTCATGACAAGGAGTGTGGGGAATGAATCTCCAGCAGCCTCCTGCCCCAGGCTGTCCCCCGGGAGCAGCCCTGCTCCAGGCCGTGACTGCCACCTGCACAGCCAAAGGACCCAGAGCCGGTGTTACACACCACGGCTGTGCCTGGCACAGAGACACCAGTGGCCACACAAGTGGCCATGGCACTGTCCACACACAGTCCCTGCTGCTGCTCCCCCAGCCGCTGGCACCAACTCCCAGCCACCCACTCCTAAAGCCACGGGGCCCACTGGGACACTGCGGGGGCTCGTGGAAGCCAGCGGCCATTGTGACACAGCGGGGCTGCACAGAGCCCACGGTGCTTTGTGACCCGTGGCTCCCAGGAGAGCCTTTGTGATGCTGGGGAACTACAAGGAAGCCTGGCTCCTCTGTGACACCACCACAGAAGCTCAGGGGAGCCCTGGAGACCGTGCTGATGCTATTGAACCTGATGCAACCCTGCCTCCTCTGTGACACCACAGAAGCTCTTGGAGCCCTGGAGACCGTGGTGATGCTATGGAACCTGATGCAACCCTGCCTCCTCTGTGACACCACAGAACCTCTGGGAGCCCTGGAGACCGTGCTGATGCTATGGAACCTGATGCAACCCTGCCTCCACTGTGACACCACAGAAGCTCAGGGAGCCCTGGAGACTGTGGTGATGCTATGGAACCTGATGCAACCCTGCCTCCACTGTGACACCACAGAACCTCTGGGAGCCCTGGAGACCGTGCTGATGCTATGGAACCTGATGCAACCCTGCCTCCACTGTGACACCACAGAAGCTCGGGGAGCTCTGCAGACCGTGGGGATGCTGGCGAAGCTGACGGAACCCTGGGCACCACAGTGACGCTATGGAACCTGGTGGAACCGAGGGGCCACAGTGACACTGTGGGGCCTTTTGGAAGCAACAGGACCCTGGTGGGAAGCCACGGGATGATTAATCCTGCACGAACCTGCTCCAGGTGGGCTCCTCTCTCCCGGCTTCCACAGGTGCTGCTAGGATCCCACTCCGGCACTGGCTTGGCACGGGCTCACGGCTTCCTTTGGCAATGGCTCTGCTCCAGGATGGCATGCTGCAGAGAATGCAGGTAGATTTTGTGCTCACTCCTGGCATGCAGCTGGACAATAAAGCCTGATCCAGCCCCCCCTCAGCATATGTCCGGCTCTGGCATTGGGGCGGGGCAACTTTGGGAGCAGCCCCAGCCCTGCTCCTGCTCCCGGCTGGGCACCCAGCTGCTGGGACACAGGTGTGTCCTGATGCCACCGTCTACTCCTTTGAGAAGGGGAGGACAGAGTGCATCAGGGAGTTTGGTGTGGCTTACATGCGGCAAGGAGAAGGTGCAGCCCCAAACTGGCTTTCACTTCTAGAACCTTTTGCTATTGCGGGAGCAGCTGCTGGAGCTTTTCAACCGAGCTGCAAGAGTGAAAAGTGTGATGGCATGTCTATCTGAGAAGGAAGGTTCGGTGCCGCAGCCTGTTGTGCACAATTTATATGCTGATAAGAGAAGGGGGTGCTTTTGCAACGTTTTCCTTCCTGACACTTCTGTCTCTGTGAGCTTTAGCTGCTTGGACTCAGGGATACCGAAGGTATGTGAAAGTGACTGGGATGCGAGAATCATGTTGCACAGGGAACAGGGAAGGTCAGCAAATGTTTCCTGTCCTGGCACATCTCTCAGTCTGAACTGCAGCTACAGATGCTTCACTTCCGCCAAGGACTCTGCCACCTTGAGAGAAGGATGCGCTCTATGGAGTTGAGAAAGAAAGTGCGTCTCACTAGCTTCTTTCCACTACTTCATAGACAGCAAAGGGGCTATGAAAGGCAGCACTGGCTTTTTGTTCTAGGACTTCTTCTTTACAAGCAGCTGCTGGATGTTTGGAAGGGGGTTTGGGATATGCAAAAATGAGAGGCTAAGATGGTAAGAGGGTAAGATGGAAGTCATCTGGCAAAAGCAGAGCTCACAAAAGGGCCAGCTGAGAAAGCTCTTGCTGCCTACAACTTCAACTGCACCCCTCAAAGCAGCAGCACACACGCTGCTCTCGGCACTTTCCTTCTCAGCTCTACGCACCATCCTAAGCCTTGCCTCTCCCACACTCAGGATCCAAAGACAACGGCACCAGGGACTGCTCACACACTAAAGGCACCAGGACAAAAGGCTCACCAGCTTGGCCTTTGCATTCCCGCTGACAGCTCCACAGCTTGAACCCAGAGAACTGCCTGCTGCCAACAGCCTTTCCAATCACTCTGAGCACCTCATGACAAGGAGTGTGGGGAATGAATCTCCAGCAGCCTCCTGCCCCAGGCTGTCCCCCGGGAGCAGCCCTGCTCCAGGCCGTGACTGCCACCTGCACAGCCAAAGGACCCAGAGCCGGTGTTACACACCACGGCTGTGCCTGGCACAGAGACACCAGTGGCCACACAAGTGGCCATGGCACTGTCCACACACAGTCCCTGCTGCTGCTCCCCCAGCCGCTGGCACCAACTCCCAGCCACCCACTCCTAAAGCCACGGGGCCCACTGGGACACTGCGGGGGCTCGTGGAAGCCAGCGGCCATTGTGACACAGCGGGGCTGCACAGAGCCCACGGTGCTTTGTGACCCGTGGCTCCCAGGAGAGCCTTTGTGATGCTGGGGAACTACAAGGAAGCCTGGCTCCTCTGTGACACCACCACAGAAGCTCAGGGGAGCCCTGGAGACCGTGCTGATGCTATTGAACCTGATGCAACCCTGCCTCCTCTGGGACACCACAGAAGCTCTTGGAGCCCTGGAGACCGTGCTGATGCTATGGAACCTGATGCAACCCTGCCTCCTCTGTGACACCACAGAACCTCTGGGAGCCCTGGAGACCGTGCTGATGCTATGGAACCTGATGCAACCCTGCCTCCACTGTGACACCACAGAACCTCTGGGAGCCCTGGAG